>NC_134781.1:77739056-77761556 GCF_046742065.1 Oratosquilla oratoria | reverse complement strand
CGAGTCGTTACTCCAACTCTCGTGGGCGGGGAGTAGGGACGGGGTGCGTGTAAGGTCACAGCATTACCTCCTCTCCCTCAGGCCTACGCACCAATCCCCCCCTCCCCCTCTCACACTCCACTTCAGTCTCTATGTAAGTGCAATTTCATACAAAGAATATATTTTTCACATAGAAACACAATTTCATAAAAGAAAAATAATTACATGCATCATTTTTACACATTACACATAAAAATTCATTTCCAAAATCACTCATTTTTCATTTAGTCAGGACAATTTTTTTTTGTACAATTGAGGTTTTAAAGGTTTTGTGTGAGATGAATTGACATATGTAGGTCATTTTCATAATTTTTTTTTTACCAAGTTCCTCTTATATTAGGCTCAGGAACACATAATCTCAACCCTTTGAATTTCTGTCAAAGTTTTTTTCAATTGTTCATAGTTGTCATTTTTTATATTGGAATTACGTTAATGTTGTATTAGCAGGACTCTACGATCCCTATATTTATATTATAGTACCTTTAAATGGACAAAAAACACACGCATATATTTTATTTTAATTTTTTATTCTGTGTATCCATTTGGATATGCCCACCGGAATCGCCAGCGCGCGCCTCCTCCACCAATGGTAAGGCTCGCAAATATTAGTTACTTAGACTACGCGAATAATAATTACTTGCGTATCACTAACAAAATATGATTTTTGAATAACACGTTACCTTGCGTCGTAGAGGCCACTTCAATGGGCACAGTGTTAATCCACCAGAATCTTTGATCGTCTCTGCCCGCTTGTTCTTTTCTCTGCTTTCCGTGAGTCTGTTGTGGTATACTGTATTCCCTGCCCCAACCCATAGCTTATATATATATCCTTGTCAGTCATCACTCGTGCGAGTCTGATAAGTGTATTTGTGAACTTGTTTGTGATTAACTCCAATACAAGTACAGTACAAATAGATTGTAACATGCAGATGGTGTCTTTCATGAGCAACTGCGTACATTTTTGTAAATATGCATATATTAATAAACATTAAATATAAAGTTAAATATGAAGATCTGGTAAGTGTGGAAACAGTGTCTCTCCAATCTCCCCGTTCTGTGAGCTTTCATGTCCGTTCTACAAACTTTACAACGTGCCTTATTTCCATCCTCTTTCACTTCCGCTAACTATTTTTTAAACAGGGGATCCTTTAACCAGGCAGACTGAAAAGTTTTCGAGTAGTTTGACCACCTCTTCATTTCTAGATCACATAGGCTGACTAATCGAATACGTACATTTTGCACTGAACCTCTGCGGGCCGAGATGCGAACAAAACGATCTAGCACGTCTGTTAATTTTCATATTCGAATACGTACATTTCGTACTGTGCATCTGTGGGCCGAGAAGGGAGCAGGACGATCTAGCACGTTGAATACGTTCCTGTTAATTTTCATCCTACGTAGGGCCGTCAGTACTGTCACTCAGTACCACCAAGCCGAAACGTGCTTACCGCTCTCTGAGTATTATGGGATAGCTTATCGGTTAACGGAGCCTAAACGGTAGCAGATTTTTTGCTGGTAAGCTACCGTCAAGGTTGTTACCGATAAAACCCGTAACTACCGGTAGCTGCCCACCACTACCGTCACTCAGTACCACCAAGCCGAGTCGTGCTTACCGCTCCACGAGTGTTTGGTATAGCTTATCGGTTAACGGAACCTTAACGGTAGCAGAATTATTGCCGGTAAGCTACCGTCAAGGCTGTTACCGATAAAACCGGTAACTTTACCGGTAGCTGCCCACCACTATTTGACAGTTATGTGAGCTGTTTCTAGTGCAGTTATGTCCTACTGCCTGGAAATTGTATCATATGTATTTTAGAGCATTAATGTTGTATATGTTGTATACACGGTTTAGTTTCAGTCGTTCGATGCGGTAATCAACAGCTCTCATTTTTACAAATTCATCATCTCCTATATGGTTCTTGCAAGGGAATTCATGTGGTTTTATTTTGCGCCACAGGTGGTCTAGCCTGATATCTTTTGGGAAGTCCACTGTATTATGAACTACAAACATAATCAAAATGGCTTTGAACGAGTGCATACGCTAACAGTTTCTTGTTATTTTAAATAATTTTTTTTAGCATTTCTGTACAATATATTTTTTTAGCATTTATAGTGAGTACTGTATCACCATGATCTCGATAAAGTTTTGTCATAGACCACTCTTAAGTACCTGTCATTTTAGTCTCTATTTCATTGTCACCACATTTGACATTTAAACCATCACACTGTTTCAGTTTACGGCTAGGTCTAAATATTATAGGTTCCGTTTTACCATGATGTAATGACAGTCATTCTTGTACATGATATACGCGATGTGACAGTCACTCTTGTACATGATATATACGATATGACAGTCACTCTTGTATATGACAGCCATTTTTGTACAGCAGCAAGCACATTGTCTATTACCTCCTCTATTGAAGATAATGTTGCCAAAAAACATGGGGAAAACACAATATTGTCTTCAACCTATCATGTGAGGAAAACATTTATTAGACAGTTTGAGAAAGTCCACATCAAACTCAACCATTGCCTCATAACATCTAATAAGGCATATATCAAGGAAGACCTCCACAATGACAACAATAGTTGTAGTAGTAATAGTAGTAATTATATTATTATTGATAGTAGTGGGAGCAGTGAATGGGTTAAAATTGTGAAAAATAGTGTATAACTATATCATGACATACAGTACGGTACGATCTAAAGCTGCAATACAACAGTTTTTCTTATTACGATCATCTTGATTGTTGGTTTGTAGTCGTAACCACCACCCAAACAAATCTACCATGTCCTTTCCACCGTGAAACTTGTACGAGTAGGTGCAACTTTCGTGGTAGTCTCAATCAGAGTTCATCCACCACCTACGTTTGTGTTTACATTCCAGAACACCACACAAATAAACCAAGATGCCTCCAAAATTCGATCCAAGTGAAATTAAGACCGGTAAGTTATACAGGCGTAGTAGATATTGTAAGATAAATATCTCATGTTTACACGAGACTACACTGGATGTCATTAATTAAGCGCTTAATGTGAAAGTACAATGTAAGGAATGTGGGAATATGTGCATATTTGATGTTGATGTCGGTTATGCAGAATGTGGGTTAAAGCAGGATATTGGAAAGAGGTTATCATTGGGAGTTGAAGTGTAGGTAATATTAAATATAAAAAAGTAGATAATTTCATCTCCGAGCTAGAAGTATGGTGTGAAACTTGTCAGGAACTTGTTGATCATAAATGTGAGGTTATTCCATTCTGTATTAGCGCAGCTGAGATGGATCTCCACAGAATTTGAATGATTTTGGTTTTATTTTAAAGTGCTCAAATAAGTAATATGTTGGTAAAGGAAGTAGGTATTAGTTTAGTGGACGCAGGCCAGTTACTCTGTCCAGATTGACACTGAGCAATATGAATATTTATATTATATAATTGGTGTCTAGCTGATTCCATGACATAAGCTCTCAAGAAATGAAGCTTTCAAGAAGTGAGCTCACACCCGTAACGGAAAAAGCTCAAAAGTCAACCTTGGAGTGTTGTTGCTGCCATGGTTAGTGCTTTATTAAAAAAGTGGGTCACCCTAATTTATGTCCAATAATGAAAATATGCTTTTTATACATGTTAAATGCTTTATAGTATTTTAATTAATTTTGATCTAAATGTCTTGTTCAAATTGTTCTGTTGGGTCATGTTTGCTAGATGTCCACATTCCATATTTCCCATTGTGTCCACAACGTTGTGGCTGTCGTGGTGAACACCGTCAAACATGTTGAAATAAAATTATATTTTTCAAGTACCTAATCTTGTATATTTATGCCAGTACTGGTACTAATATCACTTGATCATATCATGCTTATATGGGAATTTGTAATGTAATCCTGTATCTGGCGGACTTATGATTTTGCACTCATATTTTTCTCTCGCCTAGGTTTGTGTATACATTCAAATCCTGCCACAAATTTGTGCTTCTGCAATTGAAAGCACCTCTCCCACCCTCACCATTATTGATGGGGCAATAGATAGGGGCAAAAAAAAGGTGTCCTCCAAGTTTAAGGGTCAGATTAGAATGAAACGCAAACTAGGAATAACCATGCGTCAAGGAAAATACCTTGGATGTGGACTTCTAAAATTTTACCATATTTTACTGTGACCTGGGAATTGTGGATGAAGAATTTTAATTTTGTTATATTTTATCTATATGGAGGGAAGATCATGGGTACTGTGGTATATGGACAAGCTCGCACACAATAATGAAAAGCTCTTATAATTTTTTCTTAAATAGTAATACATCATACAAATTCTATCACAATTATAGATGGTAAATGTCATAGTTTTTATATTTTGATGAAATTAAGAACTATCATCTAAATTTTTAATTTTGCAGTATTAGAAGAGTCCAAATAAAAACTTGTAAATATGTGTGTGGCCAACTTGGTATGTATTTTGGTATATAAAAACATGTACCATTAACCATATGTGTAATATCTTTGACTGTCCCTCCCCCTTGTAAAAATTCATGTGGATGCCCCTGCACATATTCATGGTATATAAGAAAGAGACCTTTTAGATCCGATTAAATTTATTGAAAAGCATACAAGTGTAAAAGTCCATCTGAGACAGCACTGAGCTTGCCTTGAGCTCTTTTCCTCCTCCCCCTCATCCTCACCTCCCCCTCCTCTCCTCTCCTCTCCTCTCCTCCATTAAGGGTGTGAGTTTGTTGTGGGATCGGTACCCCCCACCAAGGTCCAAGTTGGTCACTCCTGATGGAATCGAATACTCGGCTGGTTGAGCATGCATACAAATTACGAAGTATCTCATGGTTATTCTGGGGAAGCATAATGTTTTGGATGATTATGCTCAACAGTTTTTGTATCTGGTGGGTAAAATTTTTAGGAAATTCTTTTGAACAAGAAATTGATAGTACAAAGTTCAGAAAATAGGATATTTGATAGGTTGGCTCTATTCCAGTAATGTGCAAGCTCATATTTTACTTTCATTCTTGCATTTGAAAGACTTCTTTGGAATGGTTAGGTTAGGAGCTATTGCACAGTGCAAGTTTCTTGTTTGGTATTGGTGCTCCTGTGTTTCATGAATTTTACTGATTGGTCTATGGAAAGTATATAGTTCTCATTGTTAATATAATGGGAAATATTTGTATCTGGGTGGTGGTATACGAACCAAATTCCTAACTAAAGTATGTTATGGAGAAATCATTGTTGTCCTTACTCTTGAGTTGTCACTAGTGTATCACTTCCAACAACTTTTTTTCTATCGAGAAAAATTTATATATTACATTGATGTATTGTAATTCACATATTATTTAAATGTTCTATTGCTATATCACTTTGGTGTGTACTTCTAAAGATTGGCCAACATATGTTAGGTTTACCTAATAAATGAGTAATTTTATGACCATTGTTACATTCTGTATGAGGGGATGAAGAGGGGAGTTGGCTATTATGTGAAGTGGCCTTATCATGGATGTACTGTGTCTTGCTACAGTGCCTCAGTGGGTGGGAAATAACCCAACATTCATGAGGAGCTGAGATGAGAGGGAGGAAAGGATGTGGAGGGGAGTGGGGTAGGTGGGAGTAGGTATGTGCTTTTGATTTTGCTACCTTCCTTATAAGAGGGTCTTTGTATGTAGATAGAATATTCAATTTGTTTACATGGAGTTGGGATCCCCCCCACACACACACGTTTTGATCATTTCTTTGCCCATGCATCCGTCTGTCCTGTATACATGACTACAGAACGCCCTCATCATCCACCAGGCATGTGACTATGGCATGTCAGGTCAGCATAGTAGGGCATAGTAATCTTTCACTTAAAATGCATAATGTTTTATATTCTATAATATTGTGTATCCTGGGTGAAAGAACACGTGTTATATTGTTTAAAGTACATGAAAATTTTAATGATGTATTGGTTTACCAGTCTTCAACTCTAGGTGCTAATTTCCTCTATAAAATTGCAGTTATGCTCAGGTGTGTGGGAGGTGAGATGGCCGCCACCTCATCACTCGCTCCCAAGATTGGTCCTCTTGGTCTATCTCCCAAGAAGGTTGGTGATGACATTATGAAAGCCACCCAGGCATGGAAGGGCCTAAAGGTGACGGTGAAGTTGATCATTCAGAACCGTCAGGCTCGTGTGGAAGTGGTCCCCTCAGCTGCCTCTCTCATCATTAAGGCGTTGAAGGAACCCCCACGTGACCGTAAGAAGGTGAAACATGTGAAGCACAATGGCAATTTGACCCTTGATAATATGATGGACATTGCACGTACCATGCGATCCAGATCCCAAGCTGTTGCATTGTCTGGAACATTGAAGGAAGTTTTAGGGACTGCACAGGTAAGTTTCATAAGTTTTACTTGTTTATGTTTTGTAAGACTGCATTATTGTGATTTGCATGTGTCTGTAAATCTTTTGGCTAGTTGTTGCATTGCCCAAATCTGCTTCTCTCAGCCAGGGGTACCACTTGGCATTCTGTCATGCTTGTTTATGGTGGGTGTAAGAATAAGCAAGGGTTCTATGGTAAGTCCTGAAACCAACCCACTCCTCAGATTGCTTAAATGAATGAATGTAATGGCAAAACAACCCCAGCAATACTCTACTTGAATATTTGCAGTAACCTGCAGTACTCCATTTTACATTCATTCAAGAACATGCATCAATACAAGCACTTCACAATAGACTGCCAAATTCAGTACTTCAAACTTGTCCAAAAATTATGCTAAAATATTTCTATCAATATAAAGAATTTCATGGCTTATGTGCAGTTCATGACCCTGCTTTAAAATTGTACCAACACTGCCTGCTATCAGACAAGAAGTGTCCCCAGATACAAACGCCACGTAGAAGACAACACCTTGTACACCCATTACTGACAGCAACACAAAATCTCTTAACTGAGTGACTAAGGGATGGAACTAGTGCTATCACTGGTTTCCAGGGGGTTAACATTTCTATAGTTTAATTTGGCTTTGCAATTCTACGTTATTGTTGAAAATTTGATGGCAAAACTGCCGTAAAAGATTTCATTCAAGTATACCAATCATGTCTGTGTCTATTATGGTCATTACTGAAAGCCCTCGTCATCCACCAGGCATGTGACTATGGCATGTCAGGTCAGCATTGTAGGGCATAGTAATATTTCACTTAAAATGCATATTACTCTTTAGTATTGTGTATCCTGGGTGAAAGAACAATGATGATTGTTGAAGAGCACAGGCTTCAGGAAGATTAAGTCTCCTCTCTCTAATGCATGTTTGCTTACACACACACACACACACTCACTCACTTACAAACTGTATATGCTGAGTAGGTTAAAATCACTAGGAACACCTACATCTGAGCTACAGGAGGTCTACAAAACTTTCATACTCCCCACCCTCATGTACGCATCACCAGCCTGGTGCAGCTCACTCACCCTCACACAGAGACAAAAGCTGGAGAGGGTACAAAAGAGAGCGTGCAGGATCATCCTGGGCGTGGAGTACAGCAGCTACGACCATGCTCTTACCACCCTTACTCTATCAAGGGTGTCCCAGTGGCACGGGGAGGCACTAAGGAAATTTGGGGAAAGCCTGCTTTCCCACCCTAGACACCGTCACCTCCTCCCTCCTGATGCTCCACCAACTCGCCACGCCACTAGACACATAAATAGACTCATACCAATCAAAGCGCCAAGGACAGACCGCTACAAAAACAGTGCTATCCCATCTATTGTGCACATAATTAACTCATTGTAAAATTGCTCCACGTATATATTCCAAGTTTTATATCTTTAATCAACTTTTCCAATGTATTATTGTCAGTGTACCACTGTAATAGAAATAAACCTTTTATTATTATTATTATTACTCTCTCTCTCTCTATCTCTATCTCTCACACACACACACACAACACTCCCAAACTTGGGAACTAGTCTTTCTCTCCAATGTAGTTTTGCTTTGTGGTATTCATCCATCTTTTAAGAAATATCAATCTGCTCTTGCTAGGGTCCACAACCATACATTCAAAGACCTAGTTCTAATACAGGGGATATTGTTACAGATCTTCCTCCCAGCCACATGTTTCAATCTTTAGCAGAGGAAATTACTGAAAGGGATATCCCCATTACCCCTGTTCTGTAAAGGAAATGATGCAGGGGCAATTCAGCTTTAAGTTGTTTCTGACTGATGATGCCTTGTGGCTTTGGTTTTAGGTTTGCATGTCCCAAAATGGCTGTATAGCTATGCTGTTAGTACCCCAGTAGGTTTTATTTTATCTTTAAGGTTTAATAATTCAAGTTATCTGAAGTATCACAATGTTTTTCAGAGTGTTGGTTGTACTGTTGAAGGACAGAACCCACACAACATCATTGAGGCCATTGATGAGGGCAGCATAGAAGTGCCGGAGGAGTAGAGGCTTTTGGTACCAAGGCCAAGGTGGAACCATGGGACCAAAGAAACTTGCACATTCCAGTGTTCCATTTTGGAGAATAAAGTATCAGGAGCTTTTTGATTCGTTTGTCTTCCCTGGAGTTGTTAACCAAATGATTCCCCTGTACGAGGCAGGTGGAGGACCAATGTTGCTTGTGGTGGTCCTGTGAGGTAGCCATGCTGCCATAAGAACTGGTTTCTAGTGGTGGTTAACAAATGGTATAGACTTTGTAACCATGTAGCGAGTGCTGGAAATATTGGTAATTTTAAACCATGGTTAGGTAATGGGTGGGGATGATAGGTGGTAATGGACTCTGAACTGCTAAGTGCCCTTCAGTCTTGTACAGTAACCTTGTGTTGAAAACCTGTCAAACCTTACTGACATCAAAGGGGCAGACAATGGGTTCAATATGTCTACCAACTTGCCTTGTGTTTATTAACAATTCAATGTAGCAGATGACTAGGAACTGCTTTTGCTGTTGTCATTCCCTAGACTGTCCGAGTAGTCCCGTCTCCCCGAGGAATGCCACAGCTGAAACTGGGTTTTCCCACAAATCCTTTATAGAGTGTATGTTGTTCGCGTGCATGATTGTGTATAATGCAGTCTTCCATTATGTGTTTTATGGGGTGAAATGTTGCAGCCTCTTCTGGTAGCTTAGAAGTGGTGGCTGCACCACAGTCTGGCCAGGTGGACTAGAGAGGATTTAGAAGGGTGGATATCGGGGTCTGGCATGCAGCAGTGTGTTAATGGAGTGGTGAGTGATATGAATGTTTCCGGAGGCTGGTATTTGGTTGTGGAGTAAGAGAAGAGAGTATCTGTGTATGATACAGGTCTTTGGGTGTTATTTTAATGTTTCTTGGTGTGTGTGGGTGTTCCGCTATGTAGTGTAGTGGGTGTGATGGCTGCGGCAAGTGTTTGTGTGCCTCGTGTCGAGGTGGTCCTTGACTTTGAGGACTTCTTTCATGGTGTAAATGGTCTGTAGGTGTTTTTAGGGCTTTGTTTTGAATGATTTGAAGGGTGTTGTGGTCTCTCACTGAGAATAGGAGCCCATGCAGGACTCATAATTCATCACCGAGTGTATGCATTGTTGTATTAGTTTCTTTATTTTGTCCAAATGTTGTTCCATTGATTGAAGTGCATTAAGTCTAGGTGTGCATTTGTTATTTTATGTTTGTGATGCGTTGTTTGAAAGACATGAATGTATCGTATGTTACACCAAGAATTTTCGGTGTGTTTGTGTGTGGTATTAGTGTGTTGATGTAGAGATGAGGTATGTATTTGTGTTTTTGTCCAGTTGGTGAGAAGTGTTGCTGTAGATATGGTTGGAGGTATTTTGAGTGATGAACCATGTGTTTGAGTATATCAAGGTATGGCTGGATTATTTCTGCGGCTTTGTGTTACGATGTGTGCATGTGATTATGTCGTCTGCGTAGGAAGAGATTTGTATTTGAGGTGTCTGGTGTGGCTAAGTCATGCATGTATAGATTAAAGAGCGTGGGGGATAGAACAGAGCCCTGTGGTACTCCATTCTTAATGTTACTGATGTGCGATGATTGGCCATTATATGACACATGAGCATTCCTACCTGCCAGATAATTGGCCAGCCATCTTTGGTGTTATTGTGCATCTCTTGTGTTATATATTTTTTTATTTGTTAGATTGGGGGGGGGATAGCATCAAAAGCTTAACTAAGGTCTAATGTTATAAGTGTTCTGTGGTGGGGCCTATCTGAATTGGTGCGATCTAAAATTCTTTGTGTGAGGTTTATCAGAAGAGTGGAGTGTAGTGGACTAAAACCGTGTTGAGAGTCTGCAAGGGGGATATGTGGTGTGACAAGTTGAAGTATTAGGTGTTCAATGACTTTAGAGGGGGTGCAGAGAAGTGTGATTGTTGGGTCTTTGGTTTTGGAATGGTTATTATTTTACCATGTTTCCAGATGTCGGGTATAGTGTCGTGAATAGCTGTAGTTTGCAATGTTTGTGAGTGCGTGTATACCTTGTGGTCCAATGTGTTAGGTGGATGTTACTTGTGTTATGAGGGCCACAGGCAGATGAGTGCTTGAGATTATGTATTGTGTTTTGTCTGACTTTTTTGCTTTTGCAGTTGAAACGGATCCTGTCACACAATAGTGAAAAGTGTCTTCCAGGGAGATCTGGGAAACCTGAGAATTGCCACCAGCTGTCTTGGGGCATTTCCAGACATACATACATATACCCAAGCTTTTTCCCCCCTACAAGGGAGGTAGCCAAAAAGGAAAAGGCATAAAATCATTCCCACCCATTCCATCCCAAAATACACTCCACACCCCTCCACCCTCCCTCTTAGCTCCTCCTGGATGACGGGTCATCCCTGCACCTTGTCCACTGCCCTGGGGCAGCAGTGTCACAAGACACAGCACATCCACAGCAAGGCCGCTTCATTAAATCGGCGACCCCCCATCTGTCCCCCTATGCATAAAAGAAGACGGGGAGAAATCCCTTCGGCCTGCGTCAAATTTTGCTCGCACATACTACCTCACCCCCCATCCCCCCGCCCATTCCACCTCATGCATCACATCATCATCCATATACAACCATTCTCCATTCACCCCTGTCTTCTGTCCTCTCCCATCCTTCCTCAACAGACATTCCCCTCTTCCCCAAAGCCCCCTTCACCCCATCCATCCACCTCATCCTAGGATGTTCACTCCCTCCACATCTGCCTTCCATACCTCTTTTACTAGTCTTTCTTCACTTTCCACGTGTCCAAACCATCCTAATACTCTTTCATCAACCCTATCTCACAACTCCCTTTCCACCCCCGTTCTTCTCCTCACCACCTCATTTCTCACTCTAGCCTAGTAACCCCCATCATACTTCTCAGACACCTTATCTCAAACACATTCAAACTCTCTTCCTCTCTTATGTTCCATGTTTCTGCTCCATACAGTGCTGTTGGCACAATCACTCCTTCATACAGTCTCCTCTTAGCATCCATTCCCAAATGTCTATTCCTCATTACACTCTTCAATCCACCAAGGCATTTACTTGCTTCTCTCAATCTACATTCTACCTCCACCTTCACTCCACCTTTTCCTGCCACAAAGAAGGATTACAAAGGCGGAGCATGCCGACAGGAGACCTTTTGATCCATATCTAGGTTGGATGCGACACATTTGCACCCAAGTATCTAAAACTATCCACTTCCTCCAGTCGCTCTCCCTTAATGCTCACTTCCAGTCTACTGCCACTTTCATCCCTTGTACATCTCATCACCTTACTTTTACCCACATTTAGCTTTCTTCTATCACATACTCCCCCAAACTCCGTCACCAACTTCCTCAGTCCCTCCTCTGATCCTGCCACAAGCGCAGTGTCATCAGCAAACAACAGCTGGCCCACCTCCCACTTTTCTCCATTTTCTTTAACCATCTCCAATCCCTGACCCACTACCCTTGCATTTACCTCTTGCACTACCCCATCCAAGTATAAGTTGAACAGCCAGGGCGACATAATGCATCCTTGACGAAGTCCCACCTTTACCTCGAACCACTCATTCTCTCCATTTCTAATCCTGGCACAACCTCTACTACTCTCATAAAAACTCTTGACAGCTCCTAGAAGCTTTCCTCCTATCCCATATATCTGCATAACCTCCCACAGTGCCTTTCTGTCAACCCTATCATAAGTCTTTTCCAGATCCATAAAAGCCCAAAAAACATCCTTCCCCTTTCCTATAGCTTTCTCACGTATCTTACCACAAAGATCTGATCTACACAACCTCTACCCGTCCTAAATTCACACTGCCTCACCAATTACTCTCTCTGTTCCTCTCCTAATCCTCAATCAAGATCCTCCCATAAGCCTTCCCAACTACACTTAACAAGCTAATCCCTCTGAAACTACTACATTCACACTTGTCCCCTTTTCCCTTGTAAAGTGGAACTATACAGGCATTCCTCCAGTCCTCTGGCACTCTACCTTCTTTCCAGCAAACATTAAATAACCTCACCAGCCAGTCCACCATCACTGTACCTCCTTTTTTTAGACATTCTGCATGGCATCCATCCAGACCAGGTGCCTTACCTGCTTTCATCATCTTAACAACTGCCTTCACTTCATCCTTCCTTATTTCTCCTCCATTTTCCTCACTCATCACGGTCATTTTCTTAGCATTTCCCACTGCAACTATCTTTCCTTCCCTATCCTCCTTCACATTTAGCAACTCCCTAAAATATTCTGCCCATCTTCCCCTTACTGCCTTCTCTTCCATTATCATCTCTCCATCTGCACCTTTTACCTTTTCTTCTCTACTTGATTTGCCTCCTCTTCCTCTCTTAATTTCTTTCCAAAACATCTTTTTATTACTTTCAAAAATTTGTCATACTCTTACCCCACTTCACATCTGCTCTCCTCTTTGCTTCCTTTACCTTTTGCTTTACTTCTCTTTTCTTTTCTTTGTACCTCTCATATGACTCCCTCGTTCTATTTTGTAACCAATCTGTGAAAGCTCGCTTCTTCTCTTCTACAACCCTCTTTGTTTTCTCATCCCACCATTCACTACCCTTCCTTTTATTTCCTCCTGTCATTCTTGTTCCACACACCATACTTGCACACTTTGTGACTCCCTCCTTGAACCATCCCCATGCCTCCTCCACACCTAGCTCTACTCTATCCATCACTCCCTCCCACTCCTTCAGCTTCTTGTACTCTTACGTATATTTACATCTTAAGTGCTGATACAAAGAAGGAATTATACACAATTCCTTCATTATATCAGCACTGAAGATGTAATCATACGAAAGCGCTCTGCTTCATTTTAGTGGTTATATATATATTACAAAGGCGGAGCATACCGACAGGAGACCTTTCGGTCCATAGCTAGGTCAGATGCGGAAAGAAAAAAGAATTATAAAATAAGGAAAAGGAATGATTTTATGCCTTCTCCTTTTTGGCTACCTCCCTAGTAAGGGGGAAAAAGCCTTGGTATATGTATGTATGTAAAAAATAAATGTGTAGGTGTAGTAAAATAGTAAATTGACATAACTAATAATAAATAGTAAGCAAATAATATAAAATGAATGGCAGTCGTTACAGCATCTTGCTTAAATGTTTATCTAAACCAATCTTAAAGCTTCGAACTGAACTATATTGCACTGCATCTGCAGGAAGTTTGTTCCATTCATTTACTACACGTCGAAGTTTCTATTCACTTCATAATTAGATCCATTTCCTGACTTGAGCCCATTATTTCTTGTTGGATTCTCATTCAGTGTGGAAGTTGTCACTTTTGATGTTGATTCCCTTTAGAATTTTAAAGACCTGTATGAAGTCACCTCTGTGTGTGTTTATAGGGTAAACTGATGCATGTGATTTAGTCTATTTTTGCATTAATTTATTTTTGATATTTGGAATAGGATTTGTGGCTTGCTGTTGTACTTTTTCCAATCTGTAGATGTCTTTAATGAGATTCGGTGACCATAGGGAAACTGCATATTCCAAATGTGGACGAACTAACGATTTATATAGCTTGTTAATGGGAGATGAACTTTTGAAATCAAAAGATCATGCAATCAGTCTTTAAATCTTATTTGCTTTCTCAGAGGCTGAAATACACTGCTTGGCTGATTGAGATCGTTACTGTAAGATAATTATGCAGATCCTTTTCACAATCCACTTTTGTTAATGAATTTCCCAATAACTTCGTGTTTACTGTTTTGTACCTATATGCATAACCTTGCATTTGTTAAATTTCATTAGCCACTTTTCAGACCATTGCTGTAATTTTATCTAAATCTAATTGAATATCTAATTGCCATTCCACACAGTTTTGTATCATCAGCAAATTTGGAGATGATAGATGGTCTGCATCATTTATATATACTATGAATAGAAGTGGCCCAAGAACAGAACCCTGAGGAACTCCGCTTGTAATATCTTTCCATCTAGAAGTTTTGCCATTTAGAACAACTACATTTGATCATTCAACTAATATCTAGTCCTACTTAATAGGCTACCACTTACTCCGTGTGAAGCTAATTTAGTAAGTAGTCTTTCATGGGGGACAATCATATAATTTGTGAACTTGTGTTGTAGATTCCGTCGGAGTCCATGCTGGCTATCATTTATCAAAGTTACTTTTTAAATGATGTTCGATAGCATCTCTAATAGTTTCCACCATTTTTCCCACGATTGCAGTCGAGCTTATAGGCCTGTAGTTACTTAGTTTCTTTTTGTCGGGTATAATTACCAATTCCACAATCTCGTACCAATTGAGGAGGGAGGGTAAACTGATGCCCCACTCGAGTCAGGGTTGTGGGTGTCGGTTGTAAAGACGTTATACATGTGGATAAAAGAAATGCTTCATGGCTTTTGGTGGTTTTATTCAGGAAAGTAAAAGATTGCCTTCGCCAGTGCAGCGAGACTGTCGTAGGCTCCTGCGATGCATGAATATATATATATATATATATATATATATATATATATATATATATATATATATATATATATATATATATATATAATTGTAATTTTCTTTGTTCGCGATAGGGAGTTGACGCGCACACTGGAAGAATTCGCAGTGTGTACAGGCATACATTATATATATATATATATATATATATAATATATATATATATATATATATATACACACTGTACAGTATGTAATTCCAAAACCTATCAGAAACATGGTATAGTAGTTATTCTAACATCTTTTGGACGCATTCGGGTGGACCCAGAGGTCCGCGTTGATGCCACATCACCCCATCACGTATGAGGAGCTCGTTACCTACCATGGTGGATATGTGATTGATCCGACATACCAATTGTGTCCAGGTCAAGAACGCCTCGGGCGGCACCGTCGCATTAGCCACACTGCCAAAATAAATGGAGAGTTTTACTGTGTCCTTCCCTTAAATCCAAAGCCATTCATAACTCCATAAAGTCGTGTTATGAATATGTAGATTACATAATAACCGTGATACTGCGCCGTGCGCAGGTCATCGCTTATGTGTCAATGGGGACTGCCCCGTGTTTCGTCAAAGGGGTCAAGTTAAGTTACAAATTACTCTAGTAGTTTCGTGAGAAGTAATGTGAAATTTTAAAACGTCAAGGTAACTTAATGTACCAGCCTCTTGAAACCCCCATATGTCCAAAAATATAAATATAAATGAAAATAAATTAATGAAATCGTTATAATTATAAAAAAATAAGTATTGAATAATTATAATTACGGTCCACCATGGCCGCCACAGTGATTTTGAAAATCGTGGATTGAGAATCTGCACGTGATGTGTTAACAGGCGCTTAGCCATACTGTTTAGTTACATCTAACTTAATCAATATTGGCATCATGGGGGATGGACGAGATTCGTTGTCTCTGGATATGCCGAGGTGATGCCTCAGTGAAAACTTGGCAAAGATGTGTGTATATAATTCATCAGTGGTTGTGATATCAGTCTTTAGACCAGTGTTTCCCAACCTTTTTTGGCTGCGACCCTAAATCCACTCTTAGCCTGGAGTCGCGACCCTAATTGCAATAATAAATTCAACCATTTCATGTTATATTTCTACGTACTTGCATAATGTTTATAAACTTTCGTTTTTATAGTTCAGTTTATATTTACTAGCACAATGAATTTAAATACATTTGAAACTTGAATGAAAAAAAAAGTTAATGACCCTCTGACGACCCTCAAAAACACCCTCGCGACCCTGGGTTTGGGAACCACTGCTTTAGACAATCGGGAATATTGTTATGATTCCCAAGCACATATCCTGGATGCAGCCTTAACGTGGTGGACAAACTTGACCTTTTTGGTGTGATGCAGTCAGTTTCGCGGGTTGCTGCCGCGAAAACAACTGGGGTGGAGAATTTTAAGATGTACAATTGTCATCGAACTTCACAACCGAATACAGTAGGGTGTGTAACGAATTATTCATATATTTTCCATTAGGAACAAGACTGGTTGCCTCGCAGTTTGAATATAGAGCCTCTGTCCTTGCTAACAGTATAAAGGTGGCAGCACACTAGGCTAGCATGCTACTTGCTTTTGCTACTTCGTTTGAGTAGAGACGAATTCTGTTACAATATTCTAGACTTCCGTATGAACATCTCAACAATGTGTCTAACGTTCGTATAATTCAGCTTCTCAATATATGACGAGTAATTTGACATTTGGAAATTTGAAAATATATATATGTATCGTGGCCGAAGTCGTTCCTTCTAGAACGAACTAACAAACAAGTAGTATACTAGCGAAGAATGCATAGTATGCCGCCATTTTTACAATGTGTGTTGCCTATGCTATATAAGTTGGATACCAATATCCACTGAAATGCTCGTTACTGTCATTTTCAGTTTTTTGTGTCATCGAACACAGTAGAAGTCATGGTCATAGGAATTTATTTACAAAAATATTATTTAGCAAACTCAATTCACAATTGACATTCACAGTCTGCAAAGAAGAAACATCTTTTGGTGACCAGTACATTGTGAACGCGGTTGTGGCACTTGCATGGCCGAATATTGCACTAGGGACTGCTTTGCAGAAAGAAATAGCACATAAAATAGTCATACACAGCTCACGAAAGCGCTTACAAAGTAACTACAAATTAAAACTTAAAGCTTGGGAAGTGTAAAGCTTTTTTGTGGTCAGGATACAGAACGGCCGAGCTAGTCCAACGCTGATACGCCTTCACTACGAGCCGGGTGACGCCATATCGTTTCTTGCTGGGAAGAAGCGCACATCACTTTGGTTACCGCTTGCTGGACTGACGTGCCATGTCACATAAGAAGCTGTCGTCCTCTCAGCATGATCTGGAACGTTCAGCGAACACGATCCAGAACGTTAATCAATCGGTGCTCGGTCTGTGATCCATTTCTGCTAAGATCGAAGAACATAAGGCAGTTGCCATACGTGACGTCACGAGACGCTATTCGTTGCCTTGATTTCTTACTCGTGTATTTCCAGAATGCCTGCTTACCTTATTTTTTTTCTACTTCAAGTACCCAACTCGCGAGTTTGGTAACAAAAAGCGACGAGGCACCATTGTCACTTTGGTCGACAATCTGGTAAAGTATCAACAAAAACTACATTCATTTATTCAAATATTCTCACTTCGACACAGAAAAGTTTACCAGAACAATTAAGATATATCTTTTGTTGTTCAGTAATTAATATAGTTATGCATAAAGTTGTTTACTTATATTTTTATGTGAACAGATGTAATTATGCAACAACTATTTGAGATATATATTACGTTGTTCTGATATATCATGGGGTAAGGTTCGAAATGTCACCAGTACACAAGCGTGTGCGTGCATATTTTTCCCACAAGAATCCGACACCTGTTTACACATTATTTCTTCAATTTATTCATAAACTTTCAACAACATTGGTCACTCGCGATGCACGTGTTTTGCAATTATCATCAGTGCAGTGGGATGCAGATGCGTCACCTCTACACTTTCTTTGTTTACGCTAGTACCAGGCCATTTTATCTTGAGGGTCAGACTGACTAAAACGGAATCTTGATTCTTACTAAGCCCATGTCGCTTGGTCTTAATCAGAAATGTAGGTTAAGATACGCTTTTGTTCATTAGAAAATTCAAAGTTTAGCCACACTGTCGAAGAACCATTTTACATAATTCGACGTGAGTTTCTTTCCTAATTACCTTCTCGTCCATTCGCTGTCCACATTTATAACGACGGCTTTCACTGTGAACCTGGAGTAGGTTGTACAACAGCAACCTCTTGAGCCACAGACTCTGGATGCCCCCCCCCCCAACCCACCCCCAACCTTCACCTTAAGGTGTTATCACACTGGCCTATTTTTCCTTCGACTGTTGGGGCAGGATTTGATATGCTGGAGGAAAATAATATTTCCTCCAGCATGTCAAACGGCATTCTATGTAAATTGTTGAGAAAACAAAATAGTTTGCCTTAGTGATTCTACGTCGGAAAAAGTGCTGGAGGTACCGCCGATGAATTGGAGGTTGGAGGAAAAATAGCCCAGTGCGATAACGCTTTTAGTCTCGACCGCCGAATCGTTCGCTACTTTCGCCGCTTTTCACCTTATTTTCCATTTCTCTTCCTCCATCATAATCATCTCTCACTCGTGCTTAACCTAGAAGTTCTCCCCCTCCCACCCGCGCGCTCGCTCACACACACACACACACACACACACACACACACACACACACACACACACACACACACACACACACACACACACACACATACATACATACATACATACATTTCAGTCCAGTGCCCTTAAGCTGGGTACCATCTCATGTTGGCATTCGCAGCAACGAATGAACCGACAAGGTAGTTCGGGTTGAAGTAGCAACTCTCCTTATACGAGACTTTGGAGCCGTTCTCTGGTCTCTGCTGTCCTAAAATCTGTGAGGAGCACTCAATGAACTACCTAAAAACTGTCGAATACTGGGAGGAGCACTCAATGAACTACCTAAAAACTGTCGAACACTGGGAGGAACACTCAATGAACTACCTAAAAACTGTCGAACACTGGGAGGAGCACTCAATGAACTACCTAAAAACTGTCGAACACTGGGATGGGCACTAAATGAACTACCTAAAAAACTGTCGAACACTGGGAGGGGCACTCAATGAACTACCTAAAAACTGTCGAACTGTATATTTGCCCACTGCCTCTCCCCGCCAACATATAGATACATTTTGCTCGGTGTGATTAGCCTATCACAGGCTATTATCTAACTGTACCTATGCAATTATTTATTTTATTATTTCCATTATTATTGTTTTTATTTATTCATTTATTTGTTTATCATTATTATGATTTTTCTTTCGCATCCGACCTAGATATGGACCAAAAGTTCTCCTGTCGGCATGCTCCACCTTTGTGATCCTTTGTAATGGCGTAGTATACCAGGCACCACATTAAACGCAGCTCAAGCAAAAAAGCCCCATTCGAAAACAAAGAACGAGTTCTCTAGACAATCGTTTGAGGATCATCATTCAGCCATGAACGGTTATCGTTGATCGGTGATCACATCGAGCAAAACGTACCGTTAACCGGAGATTTGCGAGTGCATTGAGAACAGGGCATCCCTATCTCACCCAAATTGTTCTCATATCTGGTGACAACCTCCTCCTTATCCTTGAGACACTTCTCTATCTTCCACGTTCTTACTGAATGCCCTAGGCTCTCGCTATCGCCTCCTGATTTCTGGCCCTTCCCAAACAAGTGTCATTGCCTCTTTGGAAGACTACCATCAATGCCCCTGTCTTCTCTCTACACTTTTATTCAAGAGAGAAGCCTCTTTTTCAAACTATAACTTCCTTTTAACGCAACGTCCCACACCCCAACACTTCCGCAGTTAGAAAAAAAAATCACATAATCAGCCTAGATTTCACTAACCAACAAGCACCTCCCACCGGAACGTCTGTTTTCTGCATCTTTTTTAAGACGAGCTCAATATTTCGGTAACTTCTGTAGTAACAAAAGGTGAGGGGAGTACCCCATGGGACACTTGGGTGTCGCCGAAATCTTAATCTTTACCCTGTGTGTTCGGAGAGTGTAAGAAGTTGAAGGTAATTATAAATCATATAATTTTCTAAGGTAACGTTTTGGTGAAATCGAGTGTTTTAAGGTCACACATCTTCATGACATATAACCCAGATCCAAGCAGGTCAATTACTTGATGGCGTCGACATAGCTCCGCCCACCAGCGCATGCGCAGACGAACTCCATCGACCTCTATGGAGGATCATCCGTGAACACGCACGACCTCTGACCCGGCCTCCCCTTGGTCCTCGCGACTGTAGTAGGTGCTGTATCGAAAGGCAGGACTGCAGCAACGTCCTCCCTTCAGAAGGGTCCAGAGTTTTTGGCGGTAGCCGACAGCGAGCCCGACTCCCGCCACCAGCAGGAGGAACATCGAGAGTCCTATGGCCAAGGACGAGGAGGAAGACTTGGGAACAGGCGAGGAGATGTCACTCCCACTGGCGTGACCGTCTCGACACGGAGAGCCACTTTCAGAAGACAGCCTTGACGAAGACTTATTGACGCAGATGGCCGCGGAGTGGTCGAGGCCGCTGAGGATGACCTCCCACGACTTGAGGCGGCCGAGGAAGGTCCAGAGGTCGCACGTGCACTCGAGGGGGAGGTCGGCCAGGTGGAGACTCCGAAGTCCCTTCATTTCCATGATCTCGACTGGTATCGAGGTCAGCTGGTTGCTGGAGATGTCGAGGTGCTCCAGCGTCGGGAGAGGCAGGGCGGACAGCTGGTGAAGGAAGTTGTGGCTCAGGTCGAGATATCTCAGTTTGGTCATGCCCTCGAAGACCTCTGTCTCGACCACGCTCAAGAGGTTGTAACTAAGGTCGAGGTGGATCATCTCCGGCAGAAGAAAGGCGTCTTTGTTCCTCAGGGCACTGATGTGGTTGTGTTGGAGGTAGAGGTGGGTGAGTCGGCCGAAGGGCGCGAAGGGCAGTGCCACGAAGGACTCCTCCTGTAAGTTATTGAACCCGAGATCGAGTGTCCGGAGTTCGGGCACGGAGAGAAAGACCTCCTTCTCCAGCATAGAGAGGGAGGTGTTCCTCAGCATGAGTCGGGTGAGGACGGCACAGCAGCCGAGGAGGTTGCCAGGCCCGAGGGAGAACAGCGGCATGTCCGAGAGATCCAGCTGTCGAAGAGATTCGAAGCCGTGGATGCCTCCAAGGAGGAAGCTCCCTCGCTGGCTCCCGACCTGAAGAACCACCATGTTGGAACTGTCGCCAATGATGACAGGGGCGTCGTCGCCATTCTCGTGGTCGCCGCCAGGGATGTTACCCTTGAGGCTCAAAGCCTCTAGGAGTCTCAGCTGGATGCCGTCGGGAACACTTGATAATCTGGAGGGAGGTCATATTGAGTCAGTAACTACTCGTAATTATCCACATCTTTTGTCATGCTTGTGTACACACACACACACACACACACACACACACACACACACACACACACACACACACACACACACACACACACACACACACACACACACACACACACACACACACACACACACACACACACACACACACACACACACACACATATATATATATATATATATATATATATATATAAATATATATATACACATATCCGTTAGGATACTTAAAGCTAAGCCCTTTCGCTGTGGAGGGGTTCTCCCTCAGCTGAATAAAATCACCTGGGTATAGGGAGAATAAATACTAAAATTAAAAGAAGTGGAAGAGTTCCATGATTATTTCGCCCATGGAGAAGGGACCAGGGGTGGGGGTGGGGGGTTAGTAGAATGTCACTCCCATGGGCTGTGTTTGCGCCCGTGCGGTGGTGTTTCTGGAAGACACACCTTGCAGAGGAGAAGTGGGATGGTGTAGGGGGTCCTACCTGTTGAAGCTGAGGTCGAGGTAACGAAGAGACGTTAGGTTGTCGAAGGCCTCCGGATGTATGAGGACAATGCCACAATCGGCCAGGACCAGACGCCGCAGCCGCGGCAGGGGCGGTAGAACCTGCGGCAGAAGCTCCCGCAGGCTGTTGTTAGAAAACT
Source organism: Oratosquilla oratoria (assembly GCF_046742065.1). Taxonomy (NCBI): domain Eukaryota; kingdom Metazoa; phylum Arthropoda; class Malacostraca; order Stomatopoda; family Squillidae; genus Oratosquilla; species Oratosquilla oratoria. The sequence goes on along the minus strand of NC_134781.1, from coordinate 77,739,555 downwards.
TTAGCGTTTCCAAGGTCTCCTGCAAAAGCTGGAGAGAGAAAAAAATCAGGGTGTGGTTAGTTGGAGATCTTAGAGAAGTTTGTAGGAGTAACATGACAGTGGTGTGTTAGAAAACTAGGAGGAACATGTAGAAGTAGCGTTGCAGAGACTGATGTAGGGGCCATAGTTCGATATTTGAAAAAAAATTGCAGAAGGAACATAGTTTAGTTTGGTACACTCGGTACCACCAAAAAAGTTGAAGGTTAGCACGTGGGTTTTCATGGATCTGGATAAGGCTTATGGCAGGGTCGACAGGAAGGCATTGTGGGGTGTGGTGCACATGGGATGCGGGAAGGCTGTTGAATGCATTGAAAATAGTAGTTGAGCTAGTGTTAGAGTTGGGAATGGTGAGAGTGAGTGTTTTGGGGTGAAGTTAAGGCTACGACTGAGTTGTCACCATAGCCGTTCAATGTGTACATGTATGGGTTGGAACGTGAGTTGAATGTGAGGATGATTGGTG
>NC_134781.1:77724056-77734056 GCF_046742065.1 Oratosquilla oratoria | reverse complement strand
ATAAATTATAATAATTACAGCATCTTACTTAGGTATTTATCTAAATGATTCTTAAAGCTTCGAACTGAACTACATTGCACTACCTGTGCAGGAAGTTTATTCCATTCATTAACTACACGGTTGGCAAAGTTGTTTCTACCTACTTCCAAATTGAATCTATTTCCGGACAGTTTGAGACCATTGTTTCTTGTCTGATTCTCATTCAATGTGAAAATTTGGTCACTTTTGATGTTGTCAATTCCCTTTAAAATCTTAAAGACCTGTATCAAGTCACCTCTGAGTCTACGCTTTTTTAGGGAAAACAGATTTATGTGCTTAAGTCGATTTTCGTATGATTTATTTTTGATATTTGGAATCAGTTTTGTGGCTCGCCGTTGTACCTTTTCCAGTCTGTCAATGTCTTTAATGAGATTCGGTGACCATACGGAAACAGCATATTCCAAATGTGGACGAACTAACGATTTATATAGCTTGTTAATGAGTGATGGACTTTTGAAATCAAAAGATCGCGCAATCAATCCCAGAATCTTATTTGCTTTCTCAGAGGCTGAAATACACTGCTTGGATGATTTGAGGTCGTTACTGATAATTACGCCGAGATCTTTTTCACTATCCACTTTTGTTAACGAATTTCCAAATAACTTGTAATCGTACTTACTGTTATTTTTACCTATGTGCATTACCTTGCATTTACTTGTGTTAAATTTCATTAGCCACTTTTCAGACCATTGCTGTAATTGATCTAAATCTTCTTGAATATCTAATTGGTTTGAGTGATCATTTGCCACTCCGCACAGTTTTGTATCATCAGCAAATTTGGAAACAGTAGATTTTAGTCCATTGTCTATATCATTTATATATACTATGAATAGAAGTGGCCCAAGAACGGAACCCTGAGGAACTCCACTTGCAACATTTTTCCATCCAGAAGTTTTTCCATTTAAAACAACTCTCTGTTTTCGACCTTTCAACCAATTACTAGTCCAACCTAATAGGCTACCACTTATTCCATGCAAAGCTAATTTAGTAAGTAGTCTTTCGTGTGGGACGGTATCAAAAGCTTTTGCAAAGTCTAGATATATTAAATCTATATTGTTTCTTTTGTCATAATTCGAGATAACTGTGTTGTAGAATTCGAGTAAGTTAGTCACGCAAGAACGTTTCCGTCTGAAACCATGCTGGCTATCATTTATCAAACGGTTACTTTCTAAATGATATTCGATATCATCTCTGATGATAGTTTCCATTATTTTTCCTACGATCGAAGTCAAACTTATAGGCCTATAGTTATTTGGTTTCTTTTTGTCACCTTTTTTGAATATGGGAGTAACGTTAGCTAGCTTCCATTCTCTTGGGACATCTCCGGATATGATGGATTTCTTGAAAATAATTTCTAATGGAACAACAATCTCATTTTTCATTTCCTTTAAGATTCTTGGATGCCAACCGTCAGGCCCTGGTGTTTTGTTAACTTTGAGTTTGTCTATACACCTTTTAATTTTTTCTTTTGTTATATTTACCGTAGTGAGTAAGTTTACCCCAGACTTTTCACAGGTTTCAGTTTGGAATTCACTTTGAGGTGTTTCGTTTACGAATACCGAGCTAAAATAATTGTTTAAGAGATTACACATTCCTTCATTTGAATATTCAAGTTGACCGTCAGCAGATAATAGTGGACCAATGTGATTCCTAACAACCTTTTTATCTCTAATGTAACTATAGAATTCTTTGGGATTCTCTTTGGATTTCTCAGCGATGTTCATTTCGTATTGTCGTTTTCTTTTTCTTATTGTCTTTTTTAAATCTCTCTGTATTGATACATAACTTTCATAGTCATTAGATGCACCCGAGCACTTATATTTCTTATAAGCCTGTCTCTTTTTAGCAATACTTTTTTCAGTTTCTTTGTCGAGCCACACACACACACACACACACACACACACACACACACACACACACAATAGTGAAATTATGTGAAAGGATTGTGAAAGATCGATGGACCAAATATCTTGAAAAGATGAACATTCTGACAGACTTGGCTTCAGATCTGGAAGGTCATGAGTGTCGAACCTTTTAAGCTTTTACTCGAGAGTGATCGATGTGCTGCAAGAGAGAGAGGACTGGGTGGACTGCGTGTACCTGGACCTAGAGAAGACACTTAATAAAGTACCTCACAGTCGACTGATGTGAGAATTGGATCATGTTGGAGGACTGAGAGCCAAACTATTAGAATGGATTAAGGACTTTTTGAAGGAAAGCTACATGAGGACAGTAGTAAAGGACAAGATGTTAAGCTGGAGAGCAGTAGCGAGCGGAGTTTCACAAGGTTCAGTGTTTGCACCAACAATCTTGTCTATGTTAATGACATGATGGAAGGAACAACGACCTATGCTAACATATTTGCAGATGATCATGAGAAGAGTGAAAAAATGAGGAGGACGGTAGAATATTGCAAAAAGATCCAGATACTATTTTTGCATGGAACCAAGAATGGGAATTAAAGTTCAATAAAACAAAAACAAAAATACAAAGTACTGGAAATGGGCAATAGTGGTAAAAGGCCATCCTTAAACTGTTCCTTGGGAAGCGAACGGATTACAAAAGCTAAAGAGGAGAAAGACTTGGGAGTGTTGATTTAAGACAACCTGTCATCTGACAGACATATCAGCAGGATTATGGGAGAGACATGGACTACTGCAGAGGATTAAAGTGGCGCTCCATTATAAGGATGAAGAGATGATGAAAAAAACTCATCGAAACCCTAATACGTCCAAGACTGGAATATGCATCAGTGGTATGGTCCCCACACAGAGTGAAGGATACAAGATAGATTGAGAGTATACAAAGGACAGCAACCAAACTGGTCCCCAGCCTGGAAGATAAACCATATCTGGAGAGACTAAAAGTACTGGGTCTACCAACTTTGGAAGATCGAAGAGAAAGAGGTGACATGATTACAGTGTTCAGGTCACTAAAGGGGATAGATTGCATTGAAAGAAGATATTTCCTGAGATGGGAGAGCTTTAAAAGGTCATGGAAGTAGATTAAGAAAGATCACATATCGAAAGGAAGTGAAAAAATACAGTTTTCTATAAATATATGAATATGTGGAATAACATATAAGGTGATATTGCCCAAGCTCAAACAATACATGAGTTCAAATCTAAATATAAAAGGAAATGAAAAATATAGATTAAATTGGAACCGTGCATGAATCTGAGTTTAGGTATGTTAGAAAATTGGAGAATAGAATACGGGACCCAACGAACGTTGCTCCTATCCTACTACAGTTAGGTGTACACACACACACACACACACACACACACACACACACACACACACACACACACACACACACACACACACACACACACACACACACACACACACACACACACACGTATTGGGACCTCGCCGACTATTAATAATTCATCTTCGAATCTATAATCCTGCATCCATAAGCAATATAAGTATTACCTTGATTTGACAGAGATATATCAGGCCACCCCTAACCTGATAACACCTGAAGTTTAGTTACACCTGTACTCATTTGGTAAAAAAAAACAAAAAAAAACACTCGGTCACATATCTTATCTGATTTCCTGATTTCATTCAGTTTGAGGGACCTCCTCCCAGTTACCCCCCCCTCCCCCACCCCCAAACCGTCCTATCTCGAATAATGTTAAATACCTTAATCAACTGGTACATTTGTTCAGATTCGGAAAAAATATGGACTCTGACAAATTGAAAATATTTTTGCTGAAACACCTTCCTTTTTCAGTTTCGTTCTTGTCTTTTGGTTCTCAGCTGAATAGTTTCGCCTGGACGAAGGAGGAGGAGGAGGAGGAGGTTGGCACGTGGGGAACCATAAGTCGTAAATCATGATGAAATGGTCATGGATGCTGATGTGATTGCCCCAATCCCCCCCTCAAGAAACCTTCTTGCTCTTCGTCGTAAATCTTTCGTTGACAAGCGGCGCCAAACTTCAAAAACCTGTTGTTTCCTCGGCACACAAATCTAAGTGAATGTTCGAACTCTTGTGTGGATGTGGTTACCACTGCGATTTTTGTAATTAGGAAAGTACACAAAAGTACACACGCATGCACGTACACGCGCGCACAACTAGAATACAAACATATGAATGCTTATATGTGTAATTCTTTGTCGTGGAAAGTCTAGTTTTTTTGAAGTTCGACGTCGTCTTTGGCGCAGATTTTACGAGAACGAAAACGGGGGCAATTAATGTGTATAGATGTGTTTGTCAATGTGTGTGTGTGTGTGTGTGTATGTATGTGTGTAATAATAATGATAATAATAAAAATGATCAACGGTTTATTGTGTATAGCAGAATTTCTGCTGAAAATATACATCCTACAAGATTATAACAATATAAAACCATGACAGTGGGAAGACGTTGTTATAAGCATTCAAAAACTAGACAAAAAAGCAGGTTAAGTAATAGGTGTGCAGGACAACAACGCTAATTCCAGTTGCTGTGTGTGTGTGTTCAGATGATTATAGTATACAGTAAAGGAACAACACTCGTGGGGTCCTGTGCATTAACTAATTGTAGTATATAGAAAAGTAGCAACGCTCGTTGGGTCCCGTTTCCTATTTCTAATTTTCTAACATACCTAGACTCAAATTCATGAATGGTTCCACCTTAATCTGTATTTTTGATTTCCAATTATCATGTTTAGATTAGAACTCGTGTATTGTTTGAGCTTGGGCTATATCACTTTATATACTATTCCACATATTTATACATCTGTATGGAAACCTGTATTTTTTCACTTCCTTTCGACATGTGATCTTTCCATGACCTCTTAAATTTCTCTCATCTTTAATCAGGAGATCTCTTCTATCAATGCAATCTATCCCCTTTAGTGACCTGAACACTGTAATCATGTCACCTCTTTCTCTTCGATCTTTCAAAGTTGGTAGACCTAGTACTTTTAGTCTCTCCTCATATGGTTTATCTTCCAGGCTGGAGACCAGTTTGGTTGCTGTCCTTTTGTATTCTCCCAATCTTGCTTATATCCTTCACTCTGTGTGGGGACCATACCACTGACGCATATTCCAGTCTTGGACGTATTAGGATTTCGATGAGTTTTTTCATCATCTCCTCATTCCATATAATGAAACGCCATTTTAATTCTCTGCAGTAGTTCATATGTCTCTCCCACAATCCTGCTAATGTGTCTGTCAGATGACAGGTTGTCTTTTATCGACACTCCCAAGTCTTTCTCCTCTTTAATTTTTGTAATGTGTTTGCTTTTGTGTATGTGTGTTTACCAAGTTGTATCTTACGGGAAGGGGATCTATGCCCGTGTGTGTTTACATATTCTTGGATACACGTATGTATTTACTTGATTATATTTACCTAATTGTAATATATAGGAAAGGAACTACACGTGAGATCCCGTCACGTCAATTTTTTCCAACTATCATACCCAGTTTTGAAATCGCTACTCTAAGGTATTCCACGAATTTGCGTGAAAAACTGTCTTGACATCTTGCAGACACGTGGCATTTTCCAATTGGTTCCCGTGACCTCGTGACCCTATCCTCTCCGAGGAGCAGAAGACTTCTGTCAGTTTAATCTCTTCCCTCTGATAGCTTCGATGCTACTATCAATCCACCTCTTTCTCTCCTTTTTTTGTCTTATTGATGGTAGGTCAAGTGACTTTTAGTTCATCTTCGTACGTTTGATCAGTAAATATGGGGGCCAATGCTTGATTTATTCTCATAGATTTGTTTATTCATTTTATGCAAAGACCACATCTTTGCTACACATTCGAATGTAGAAAGAGTCTTGTGTGTGTATATATACAGTATGTGTCCGCGTGGTTATATATGAGTGCATGTGAATTTGTGTGTCTATTTTCTTTTATTATGTGTGTGTATTTGTGAATGCGCGTGTGATTCTGTGTGTGTGTGTGTGTTAGTATGTTTTAGTATTGTGTGTATGTATGTATCTATGTATGTATGTATGTATGTATGTATGTGCGCTTACCCAGTTGCTTTTACTTAATTGTAATATACAAAAATGGAACTACGCTCATGATATCCTGTCCCAGTTTTCCATCTGTGTGTGTATGTGCACTCGCGTGCGTGTGTGGGTGCGTGTGTGTGCGTGCGTGCGTGTGTGTGTGTGTGTGTGTGTACTGTATGTGGTGTGTGTGTGTGTGCGTGCGTGTGTGTGTGTATGTGTGGTGTGAGTGTGTGTGTGTGTGCGTGTGTGCATGTGTATGTAGCACTTTTTGTTGGAGCGCAGTTGCATACTAGCTTCACAGTTCGTTGTACGGTGGTAGAGGCGAGCAATTAATGCCAATTAATTCAGCAAAAACCTGTTTAAAGTTTGTTTTCGCAAAATGTCCTTGCTGGGGCCCTTCTGTCAGGGGGTCCCCATCTACGGTGGGGACTTTCATTCTGGGGTCCCTACCTTACTTGATTAAAATCACACAAATAATAACAATAATGATGATAATAAAAATGATGATAATAATAATGATTATAATGTTGATAATGATGATGATGATAATAATAATAATAATAATAATAATTAATAATAATGATAATGATAATAATAATGATAAATTAATAATAACAATGAATTAATAATAATAATGATAATAAATTAATAATAACAATAACAAACTAATAATGATAATAATAATAATGATAATAGTAATGATAAAATAATAATAAATTAATAATAATAAAAATAATAATAATAAAAAGTGATTATAATAATAATAATAATAATAATTAATAACTGATAAATTAATAATGAATTAATAATAATAAATAATAATAATTGACCAATTAACAACAACAACAATAACAACAATAAAAGAAGAAGAGGAGGAGGAGGAGGAGGAAACGGAATCTACCGGTTACAAAATTTGGAGATAGTTCACCCGAGAACATTCAGGTGCGCCGTATCACCTAACCCATATTGCACCACATACTCGTTCTGTCGTCACCTGAAACAAATATGTAAAGTGCGTCCCTGGAGGTACTTTCTGGCCGGTGCGATTATCGTTCAACGATGATCGTTCATGTAATAATCGTCAAAAGATAACACTAATTCTTTGTTTTTGATTGGGGTTGTTTTGCTCTGAGCTGCAAACTACGAGACTGATCATTCGAACTGGACCTAGCAACGCGCTTACTCAAATATGATGCCAGGTAGTAGGATGCGCTTTGAACAAAACGTACCATCCCTTGACTTCATTAAAATCGCTTTGCGTCAGCCAGAATGAAATATATAGTGAATCCCGTTGCCATAGCAACGGTTCATAGACCTGAATAGAGTCGTTTGACTTTAGATACGATAAGATATCTGGTGTCATCGTAATCTAGGAATTAAACATTTCTCTTTATGATATTTAGTCCTGATATTCGTGTTGGCCGTCGGATGGAGATATTTTTCAGGTAAAGAGAAACTTCTTTGGTACTTACGCACGTAGGGTGCACTCGCTTCTAAGCTTCAGTTTCCTCAGTGAGTTAGGCCCTGTTCACACTAGCGGTTCCAACCGCGGCGGTTTAGTTACAGTGTTAGTCAAAGGAAGCGTTCACACACAATCACACACTATTTTCTTGACTATGCGATACCGCCGCGGTTTCCGCGCGGTTCAAACCGCTAGTGTGAACAGGGCCTTACAGTGACGAAGCTTGCTAATGGAAGAGCTTTCTTAACATAGCAAAATCAATTAAACATTTTGCTTTTTTTAAACTTAATGATTTTTAAATCTTCGGACTGTATTCAGTCGTCTACCTTCCTCCCTCCCTCCCTCCCCACCTCTCTTTCTCCGTTGCTCTCCCTTTCTACCTTCTTTCCTCTCCCTCACTCCCTCTCTTCTTTCTCTTTCACCCCCATCCCGTTCTCTCTTCCTTCCTTCCTTCCTTCCCCTCTCCATCCCTCCCTATCTTTGTTCTCTTTCTCCCTCTCTCCCTCTTTCTTCCCCTCCCTTTCCTTCCCTCCCTCCCTCCCTCCCTTTATCTTCCCCTCCCTCCCACTCTCTTTTCCTCCGTCCCTCCATCCCTGTATCTCTTCCTTCTTCCCTCTCTCCCTCTTCCCCCCTCCCTCTCCTTCCCTCTCTGCATCCATCCATCTCTGTATATCTTCCTTCTTCCACTCTCTTCCTTCTTCCCTTTCTCCCTCTTCTCCCCTCCCTCTCCTCCCTCTCCTCCCTCTCTCCATTTATCTCAATTTCCTCCCTTCCATCCCATTCTTTCTCTCCTTCGTCCCTCTCTCTACCCCGACAACTTCCGACCACACAACGCGAGCTGGCGTTCAGAGGAATGAGGGCTGTCGTGTTTAGTGGTCCCATTATAAGATCGGAATAGTTACCGAGGAAGGTATGTGTGCATGTATGTATGTATGTGCATTATACCAAGATGCTTCCTGCCGTTTGTCCGAGTTCAAAGAACCTCAGGTAGAAATTCGAGATAAAACCGCTCAAGGAGAAAAAATATTGAAGATGATTCGATTTGACGTCGCCAACTCCCCCCTACCAGGAGGCTGGGACGGTGCCCCACACAGAGGACTTTGTACCGTGGAATTTAATGAACCATGCCCTTGGTCCAACTCGCCGGTGGCGAGGTTCGAACCACCATCACCTCGACCTCCACCGCAAGTAGCGACGCTTTAAGCCACTTGGTCAGCGATCATGATAAAAAAAAAATGAATAAATGAATAAATACATAAAAAATGGATATGTGAATTAGACGCAAATGAATAAGTGAATAAATATATAGATTAGGCAGATAGATTAATTAGTTGGTATCTAGATGAAAATTAATTGAAAATTGAGATTGAATAAGTATATCCTGAAGAGGCCAAGGAGGTCAAAGGGATGCATACGCAAGAGGGGTATAGGGGAGGAGGGAGAAGAGGAAGAGGAGGAGAAGGGAGAAGAGGAGGAGGAAAAGGAAGAGGAGGAGGAGTAGGAAGAGGAATAGGGGGAGGAGGAAGAGGAAGAGGATGAACAGGGGTATAGAGGAGCAGGAGGAGGAGGAGGAAGATTTTCCAAACCCTCTATGTGTGTAGGTAGGGTATTCCATCATGCGTACAACTGGTTGATAATCATCTACCCGAAATTCGCATTTGCACCTCCGGAGAAAGCTTTGGAGGAGGAGGAGGAAGAGGAGAAGACGAGTTCTAGAGCCTCCCAGGGAGAGGGTAACTTGAGTGTAGCAGGTTGATAATAATTGGCCCGATATTATGCATTTGCACCTGCAGAGAGCTGTCAGTCCTCAGCGGGGCATTATCGCGTTCAATTCTTCGCTGTTAGTGATTCTCATCACTAATGCCCTCGACACGGTAACTTGCTGGTGCTGTGGTACCCTGCCCTTCTCCGCCGGGCCCCCGAGGCACCTGATTGGCCCATACAAGACGAGGGTTCCCTGCGTGTTAAACCGTATGATGTGCATTCAGAGCTTAAGATTACAATCCTTTGTACTTGCGTCACCGGAAGGCGTTTTTTTTTCTTTTTTTTTTTTTTTGTCGGTTACGGGGGCTTTGGTAGTAACCTTAATCCCTTACTTAACAAGGGTGGGGGCCACGGGGGTGAATGAATTTGCTTTTCGGCATGGAAAGGGGCTAATTGTGATGAATAGAATTGACTTGCGTAAGAAAAAAAAAAGTAGCTTTTGCTACGGACAGGATTCAGTGAGACGGGGTTGGGACGTGGGATAAAGAGATACACAGATATGAATAAATTCCCCTGGTGGCAGACTATCAATATATATATATATATATATATATATATATATATATATATATATATATATATATATATATATATATATATATATATATATCAAGGGCATCTTCCCCCCTACATAGGGGGGTAGCCAGGTCAAAAGGCGCCCACCCACTCCCACTCCACTCCCCTCCCCTCCCTTCCACCACCCTTTCCCCCTCTCCTCTTAGCTCCTCGTGGATGACGGGTCATCCCTGTCTTCCGCCCGGTGCCAAAAGCAATGCAGC
>NC_134781.1:77719056-77721556 GCF_046742065.1 Oratosquilla oratoria | reverse complement strand
TCTCACACATCTTTAGTCTTTTTGTCCTTTTTTTGGTTTGTGTTTCTCCTTTTCAGCGTATACGTTACACTAGAAATATCTGTTAGTCGTCACAATTCGTGCTTTAAGTTCTCTGTTTTTGTCATATTTCTTTAAACTATAGATTCCATATATTTGAATTGAGATACCGTTTATTATCGTTCACCATTTATCAAAATCTGCCTCTGTTTTTCAGTTTCTTTCGTTACGTTAGCTTTATGTAAGATTACCAGTAGTCCAAAATTAATGCAGTTTTTTCAAGCATTATTATGACTGATTATGCTAATTTTATCTTCTATGGTAACAATATCATTTGCATATTCTAAAACATTTTTTTTACCCTCCATTCGTCTTCTTTGAGGTTGTTGTGGTACTCACAAAGAGGAGATTGAACAGTAATTCGGTTTTAGTTCTGCTATTTTCTCAAGGATGTTAATTTGCCGTTCTCCAATTTTGATACTGTGTTTTTTTTTTGTTTTTTTTGTTCGACAAAGATATTGTCTTTGATTCGTGTATCACTACTTTGTTTACTTACGTCTCAATAAAACAACCTAACGGAAGTGGAAAACATCCAAATATTAATCCTGCTTTCTACAGGTCGAAGTTGAAGGACGACTTTGTTCCCTGGACGAGTAGGTCAGAAGGGTTATGGACCATCAGGCTTTGTGCATCGTCTCAACAGCGCTTGGGCTTGTGTGAGATAAGCCCTTATCTTTTTACAGCGCAAGACAGGGCCGAGGGTAACTTGTAATAAATTAGTTTTCTTACTTGCACGGTTAAGGAGATGGGACTGAGGGACAGTATAGGGTCAGAGGTCACACGCATAGAGTATGTCACTATTGTTTGTGTATTTAACAATCTTTTTTTATCTATTTACTTATATTCATTTATTTATCAGGAGGTGCCAAGATAAGAGGGAGGGTGGAGGGGAGTGGAATATATAGGAAATGGAATGGGTGGGAGTGGTTTCTATGCCTTTTTCTTTTTGGCTACCCCCCGTGTAGGGGGGAAAAAGCCTTTGGTATATGTATGTATGTATTTATCATATTGACTGATTTCTTTATTTATTTATTAATTCTCGTATTTATGTATTTATTTGTTTGTTTATGTACTTGTTTATTTATCTATTCATATATTCATATATTCATTTGTTTGTTGATTTGTTTATTCATTTATTTATTTTGTTTATAATCTATGAATTTATTCATTTGTTTATCTTATTAATTTCTCTATTGATTTATTTGTTTATTCATTTTGTTTATCATTTATGAATTTTTTCATTTATTTTATTAATTTCTCTATGCATTTATATATTCAATTTTCCAATTGAATATATTTCATTTTGTAATCGCAAGAGAGTATTGGAGTCTCTATCCTTTTATCTGTTTATTTATTTATTTATTTTTTCTTGCTGGATATCATTTTCCTTTAGCACTTTCATATCCTCAAGTAAATTTTCACACATGTAGAAGGGACTCCCTGTTATTCAATCAATCGCTTGTCAATTGTTTGTTAATTTACTTATTCGTTAATTCGTTTATTGAGAAGCTTACATCTGTCTCTGTTTATATTATTTTTTATGTCTTTTCGATAACTTTTTAGCTATCGCAAGGTATTTGTCTTCATCTCGTTTATTTATCCGACGGTCGTATATGCAGTGAGATTCTTTTATTCTATTTTTTATTTTTTTTTTATTGGCAGTTGCGCAAAAGTCTATCGAGATAGACAGCGTATGAGGACGAAAACTTTATCAGTCAGATGCTTTGTTTGTTACATCTTTATCAAGTGCTCATGAAATTAATCAAATTTCCTGGATCTTGTCATAGAAATTATACAATATGCCAAGGTGACCAGATACTTCCGTGCTTCCTTCACCCATAACTCTCCTTCCTCGTTCTCTTCTTCCTCGTCCTCTTCCTCCTCGTCCTCTTCTTCCTCGTCCTCCTCTTCCTCGTCTTCTTCTTTCTCGTCCTTTTCTTCCTCGTCATCTTCTCCCTCGTCATTTTCTTCCTTGTTTTCCTCTTCCTCGTCCTCTTCTTCCTTGTCCTCTTCTTCCTCGTCTTCTTCCTCGTCTTCCTCTTCCTCCTCTTCTTCTTCCACGTCATCTTCTCCCTTGTCATCTTCTTCCTCGTCCTCTTCTTCCTCGTCCTCCTCTTCCTCGTCCTCTTCTTCCTCGTCCTCTTCTTCCTCGTCATGTTCTCCCTCGTCCTCTTCTTCCTCGTCCTCTTCCTCCTCGTCCTCTTCTTCCTCGTCCTCTTCTTCCTCGTCCTCTTCTTCCTCGTCCTCTTCTTCCTCGTCCTCTTCTTCCTCGTCCTCTTCTTCCTCGTCCTCCTCTTTCTTTTCTTCAAAGCGAAACGTCGTGCGATTAAAGGCCATCTCCTGACATGATGTTTTTTGTTTTCTGTAGATTTTTTCTTCTCTGTTGCATTGTGAGTGCTACAATCTACCCACATGACCTTCAGTACCTGGTGGCACTTTGCCT
>NC_134781.1:77706556-77714056 GCF_046742065.1 Oratosquilla oratoria | reverse complement strand
CCAGACCCGTTTTTCCCAGCCACAGAGAACGGCACCAGACTGCCAAACGCCAGGCAACACAAGCAGCACAAAAACCATGGCCTCACCTGCTTTCTTCAGCAACTCCGTTCCGTATGACATTGATCGAAGTTTCTACAGATGGAGAAAACTACGGAGAGCTGAAAACAGAGGGTTGAAGTTGAGGTCCGCGTGATATCCGCGCTTCCTATGTTGACAGATAATTCTTTGCCAGTTACGGATTGGTGAAAATAACACTTCTTCCCCCCCAAAAGAATGGGTGGCCAACCCACGAATCTCTGTTATTTATCTTCAATAAAAGTAAAGAGAATGGTTTGATGTGGCTTCTTGCCTCGCCTCTCCGCTCACTTGTAATCAAAAACACAAAAAAACCGTCTGACACTCAACCTTCCTCATTCCCTTACACCCTCTCCTTCTCCCTTGGCTTTTAATCTCTTCTTTCTTTCCGTTTTGCTATCCTTTTTAAAACTCATCTCCTCTGTATCACCTGTATGACGTTATCTCTTCAGTACTGTCCTCAAGTATAAAAACGCTGGTTCTAGCAAACGAAACATACACACACACACACACACACACACACACACACACACACACACACACACACACACACACACACACACACACACACACACACACACACACACACACACACACATACACACACAGATATATATATATATATATATATATACATATACATATATATATATTTATATATATATATACATATATATATATATTATATATGTATATATAAGTAAACTCCTTCTCTCGTGCCTCTCTTCTTGCCTTTCTCTGTTTCTCTTCCTCCTTCCCTTATAATCGTAATCCTTCCCTTGATCCAACTTATAATCCTAATCCTAACCTTAATCATAATTTCCTCTTTCCTTTGCTCCCCTCTTTCGATTTAATGTATTATATATATAATGTATATATATACATATATATATATGTATATATATATGCACATGCACAAACACACAGAAGCACGCACACACACACACACACACACACACACACACACACACACACACACACACACACACACACACACGCACGCACGCACACACTCACACACGCACGCACACACACATACACACACACACACACACAAACACACACACATGTATATATTTATATATATATATATATACATATATATAATTACACACACATATATGTGCATATATATATATATATATATATATATATATATATATGCATAAATATGTATATATATATGTATATGTACACATGTGTATATGTATATATATATATATATATATATATATATGTACACATATATATATATATATGTATATATATATATACACATATGTATATATATATATATATTTATATATATAATTATATGTGTATGCATATACATTATATATGATAGAATAGTAATGAACATAACACAAAATATTTGTGGGTTTTCTGTGAACTTTCACCATACAAACTTCCTTGTCCCGGGTCACTTCTACATCTAAAGAGGTCAAACTATTATAATTTTCCTCTTCCGTGGGTGAGTTTGATGGAAGCAACTAAGAGAGTTTATCTTAACCAGGATTTCCTTAATGGGGAAGTTACTGAGCCAGAAACAGTGAACATCGTCTACATGCCTGACCCAGGTAATCGTACCTCCCTCCCTCTTCCGTTCTTGTAAACATTTACATCATGGAATACTCTGAAGAATATTTGTTAGAATAGATTGAATATATATATGTGTATATATATATATATATATATATATATATACATACATATATATACATATATAATTGAAGGTGAAAGAAGTTGACGAGGAGAAATGGGAGAATTTTACGCCTTAACGTTTCGACCCGCTGGGTCTTGATCACAAAGCTAACAACTCAAACGTAACCGGATATTTTATACACGGACGGGTCATCTTATGGGACGCTTCGGAGAGCTTGTTATTTTATCTGCGTATTCTTTTATTATTAATAAGCTTGTGGCTTTTGCTAAACATATAAATCCTTCTCTATGGTTAATGTTGTTATTAGTGTTGATATATGCTGCCTCAATTGTCTTCCTTAGTTTCTTGGATGATCCTTTATTTAATACGGTTGTGTTGTTCCAGTCCGGAAGGTGACCATGTTTATCCACATGTATTACTATGGAGTTAGATGTCCTATGGGCTTTTACGTCATTTTTATGTTCATATATCCTTTTAAGTCCGCGACCAGATTCACCAAAATATGAAGAGGGACAGCTTTTACACGGGATTTTATAAACAACGCTGTTTTCGTTAGTGGGATTATTGTCGCTACGTGTTACCAAATGTCCTACTTTGCTACCTGACGTCCTGGCTATTTTGATACCCGCTTTTAGAAGAAAAGTGTCTAGGTATGAATTAACATTAGAGTTTGGTACTGTGATATATCTGGTTTCATTATTACGTTTATTATCATTCTTATTTTTATTTTCATCTTTACTTTTGTTAATTATTTCTTTGGCTTTCTTTTTCAACCTACATAAGAGACCTTTTGGATATTTGAGTTTGATGAAAGTCTCAGTAATATGTTGTAATTCAGGATCTAGAAATTCTTTACTGCATATACGAAATGCTCTGAGGAAGAAACCTATTATAATACCTGTTTTAGTTCTGTCATCATGTCCTGAGTAGAAGTGTATATAGTCTTCTTTATTGGTGGGTTTCCGGTATACTGAAAATTTCACATTTTTATCTATTCTATGGATAATTGTGTCTAAGAAAGGTAATTTTCCGTTATTTTTATTTTCTGCAGTAAATTGTATATTTTCATTTACACTGTTTAATCTCCTGAGTTTGTTATTAATGTCTGTATCTCTAGGTACAATTACGAGTATGTCATCAACATACCTAAACCATGACTATAATAGGTAGGAATAGTAAATGGTTTAGGTATGTTGATGACATACTCGTAATTGTACCTAGAGATACAGACATTAATAACAAACTCAGGAGATTAAACAGTGTAAATGAAAATATACAATTTACTGCAGAAAATGAAAATAACGGAAAATTACCTTTCTTAGACACAATTATCCATAGAATAGATAAAAATGTGAAATTTTCAGTATACCGGAAACCCACCAATAAAGAAGACTATATACACTTCTACTCAGGACATGATGACAGAACTAAAACAGGTATTATAATAGGTTTCTTCCTCAGAGCATTTCGTATATGCAGTAAAGAATTTCTAGATCCTGAATTACAACATATTACTGAGACTTTCATCAAACTCAAATATCCAAAAGGTCTCTTATGTAGGTTGAAAAAGAAAGCCAAAGAAATAATTAACAAAAGTAAAGATGAAAATAAAAATAAGAATGATAATAAACGTAATAATGAAACCAGATATATCACAGTACCAAACTCTAATGTTAATTCATACCTAGACACTTTTCTTCTAAAAGCGGGTATCAAAATAGCCAGGACGTCAGGTAGCAAAGTAGGACATTTGGTAACACGTAGCGACAATAATCCCACTAACGAAAACAGCGTTGTTTATAAAATCCCGTGTAAAAGCTGTCCCTCTTCATATTTTGGTGAATCTGGTCGCGGACTTAATAAAAGGATATATGAACATAAAAATGACGTAAAAGCCCATAGGACATCTAACTCCATAGTAATACATGTGGATAAACATGGTCACCTTCCGGACTGGAACAACATAACCGTATTAAATAAAGGATCATCCAAGAAACTAAGGAAGACAATTGAGGCAGCATATATCAACACTAATAACAACATTAACCATAGAGAAGGATTTATATGTTTAGCAAAAGCCACAAGCTTATTAATAATAAAAGAATACGCAGATAAAATAACAAGCTCTCCGAAGCGTCCCATAAGATGACCCGTCCGTGTATAAAATATCCGGTTACGTTTGAGTTGTTAGCTTTGTGATCAAGACCCAGCGGGTCGAAACGTTAAGGCGTAAAATTCTCCCATTTCTCCTCGTCAACTTCTTTCACCTTCAATTTTATTTGTCATAATATAGTCAATATACATATATATATATATACATATACATATACATATATGAATATATATATATATATATATATATATATATACATATATATATATGTATATATATATGTATATATATACATATATATATATATATATATATATATATATATGTAGTTGGTAAGTCACTACGACATTTGTCATGTGGATGCTGGGTTCGAGTCCTTGGCAGTACCGCACTTCAATTTCTGCATGCGGCCTCCATTGGGTCTCCCTATGTTGATGGCTTAGAATTAAATTGCTTTGTAGTTGTTAATATATATATATATATATATATATATATATATTTATATATACAGGTATATATATTCATATGTCTATATATGTATATTTATATGTATATATATATATACATATATATATGTATATATATATACATATATATACATACATGCATACATACATGCATACATACATACATACATACATACATACATACATACATACATACATACATACATACATACATACGATGACCTTTGGATATCGACCTTAGGTCCTTTGAATATCAAAACCATCATTTTGTTTCGAAAATCCCTCAACGTACTTCTTCAAGAAAAACGTGCCCGACCCTTCCACTGCCAGTCGATGAGCACTTTTTCTTCTGGTTACCTTTCATCGACAGGCGGTTTTGAAGGAAACCTCCGACAATGAAGAAGGTTAAACTCAGACATTGAAGAGGGTTAACCTCCGACATTGAAGAAGGTTAATCTCAGACATTGAAGAGGGTTAATCCTTAGGCTGACGGGCCTTGACTGAGTTCGTGTCGCATTGTTTTTAGTTAAGTTAACGCTCACCTCAGGCGTCGTAGCCTAACCCACTTTTTCCCCTATAGATCTTAACCGACCTTGTTATGGACCAAAAGGTCTCTTTTCGGAATACTCTTCCACTGTAACCCTTTGTAATCCTTTGTACCTTTTTCCTCAGACCATCGACCCGTACCTCCTTTAATCTGACACGGAATATAGAATATTAATTTATTAAGACTTAATTGTATATAAAATGTTACCGTAATGGATGCCCAATGGTTCAAATTGTAGTAACATGATAAGGGGCGGATTTCTGTAACAGTCACTTTTCCTCACTGCAGACTTAAATGTTTAAGTCATCTTTCCTAAGTCATCCAAGTACCTCTGCCATAGATTTCTCTATGGAAATGTATCAGACAGCGTTCTTAGGAGCCCCGAATGGCTCAGTGGTTACGCGCTTGTCTCACTCATGGAATAGACCAGAGTTCAAAGCCCGGGTGGCAGGGACAACAAAAATCGGTGTTGCTGGTCGTAAGGCTCCTTATGTACGTATGTTAGCACCCTGTCAAGCTCACCTGATGCCTTAGGTCCCCCCCATCCACGGTGCAATCTGGCCTTGAGGTCGCCCGGGCGGCTTGAAGACCAGATCTTATCGTGGATGGGGTCTCTTAGACAACGCTCGCAAACAAATCCAGTTCAACAACTTCCGAGTACGCGCACACGCAATAACCCCCCCCCCCCCGGGAATTTGGAATTCTGGGGAGGGGGGGAGGGGGGCGGTTTCCTTCATATATCCCAGCTACGTTGATGTTCTTTATTTTTATTTTTATCTGTATCTTGAACCTTTATACCTGCATCTTTATTTTTATTTTCAACTTTACCTTTATCTTTTTCTTTTTCTTTATCTTTATATTTTTTCTTTATCTTTATCTGTATATTTATGTTTATCTTTACTTTTTATCTTTTTTCTTTATCTTTATCCAGCCTTATCTTTCTCTTTGCTTTTTATCTATATATTCGTCTTTATCTTTATCTTTATTCTTATATTTAGTCTTTATCTTTAACTATTTGCTCCTTATCTTTATATTTGTTCTTTATGTTTACATTTGTTCTTTATCTTTAACTTTCTCTTCATCTTTATCAGACTAAAATCACCTGACGACAATCTGAATGAATATTAGAATAAGGCTAAACGAAAGGATAAATGAAGATTGATTCGATCTGTGTATAACCCATATATGCGGACCCGGGTTCTTCTCCTGTTGAATAAAATCGCCTGACGGCAGGTAGAATAAACGACTGAAATCGTAATACACAAAGAAAGCGTCGACCACACGGAGGGGGAGGGTGCTACAGAGATGAATAAAATCGCCTGGCGGCAGGCATGATAAAGGTACAATTTTGTCATGAGCAGTTAGACGTTTTAAGTTACGCATGCCGTTGTGTCACGTGATCAGTACCTCGTTACCAGTACGTGACAGTATGACAGATTAACCCCGCCGTTCCACTGACACTAAATTGTCATCTGAAAGGTGTCACCTTCCAAACATAAGCCCTGCAGGGCAGAACTCGCAGTAATTGGCTTAAATTGGATTAATTTAGGTTTAAGAAGGAAATAGACAAGAACTGGTTTACCAACAACATCGTGGTTAACGAATGGAACAGACTTAATCCCCATGTACCGAGAGCTGAAGCAATTGGTTATTTTAAGAGAAGACTAGATAACTTCATGGATAGAGATGAAAGGTGATAAAGGACATGGAACTATCAAGTGTAGGCCTCACGGTCTCTTTCAATCCCCTTCATCCTTACGCTCTTCTTTTCTTTCACGTCCTTTCCGAAGCGGAGGGGTTAAACACATCGAGCTGACCTGGAATAAACTTCTCACTGAGTTTAAGAGGTTTAGTGGTTATTGTACTGTCGCCAGGTGATTTTATTCAGTTGAAGTCATTCACCTACCCCCTACCCCCTCCTCTGCAAAGGGTTGGAGGAAAGTCTTCTAAATATAACTCGGAAGACGTCGTCCATATTAATAAGGAGGCCATCGGTTGTCTAGCAGCTGGAGAAACCAGGAAAATGGTACCGGCCTTTCCTTTCATACAGACGTTATGACTCCTCTCTCCATGGTCATGGAGATAATACTGTGTGTGTGTGTGTGTGTGTGTGTGTGTGTGTGTGTGTGTGTGTGTGTGTGTGTGTGTGTGTGTGTGTGTGTGTATGTGTTTGTGTGTGTGTGTGTGTGTGTGTGTCTGTGTGTGTGTGTGTGCGTGCGTGTGCGTTTACTTAGTTGTATCTTACAGGAAGGGGAGCTACGCTCGTGAAGGCCCGTCTTTGTATCTCATAGTGTCTAGTTTGCTCTTAAATTCGTATGTGTGTGTGTGTGTGTGTGTGTGTGTGTGTATAGATGTACACACACAAACACACCCACACACCCACACACCCACACCCACCCACTCACACACACACACACACACACACACACACACACACACACACACACACACACACACACACACACACACACACACACACACACACACATACACACACACACACACACACACACACACACACACACATATATATATATATGTATATATATATATATATACACATATATATATGAACATATATACATATGTACATATATACATACATATATATATATGTATATATATATGTATATAT
>NC_134781.1:77689056-77699056 GCF_046742065.1 Oratosquilla oratoria | reverse complement strand
ACACACGCACAAACACACGCACACACCACACACACAGACACACACACACACACACACACACACACACACACACACACACACACACACACACACGAATATACACGCACACACAAACACTCACACACACACACACACACACAATCACACACACACACAAACACACACACATTCACATACATACGTGATAAATAGGAGAGTGAAAGATAGGACCCAAAATCATTGCCTCGTTTCTCTATACACCTGTTAGAGACATACAATTAAGTAACCACACACACAGATGCAAACTCAGGTTTTTAATATAGACGTGATTTGTTTATTTCTATTCTAATTCTATTTTATGTTGGCAACCAAGTCAAGGATATCAAAAGGCAAATTAACCCCTTCTTGACCGATCTTTTTTTTTATTTTTTTGTATACTAACTCATACTTGCGACGTCCCTCGATAGAAAATGTGTTGAAACGGGTTGAGACTTCGTAAGACTAAACGTGGCTGCAGACTAGGCTAGCATGCTACTTGCTTTTGCTATTTCGTTTGAGCAGAAACTATTTCGATTAGAACATTCTAAATTTCTGTAAGAACATCTCAACAATGTGCCTGGCGTTCGTGTATGACGCAAGAGTAATTTGACATTTGGAAATTTGAAAAAGAAAAAATCTTAACGGAAGTCGTTTCTACTCGAAGTAGCAAAAACAAGTAGCATGGTAGCGAAAAATGCCTAGTGTGACGCCACACTTAATTTGCATAGCGATCTCGGTCACAAGAACACCTCGTCGGGTTTCTATGACATCATGACTGATGACGTCACACGTGTGACGTCATACATGTGACGTAACGATGTGAAGTGGTATCTATAAATGACGTCAAAGACACAATATTATAACCCACGCCAATACTGGTGGCGTAATAGGAAGCGTGCTGATCTCGCAGGTGCTTAGTTACGGGTTCGAATCCCGCACTCCTCTCCAATTCCCAGCAGTGACTGTTAGTTTCCTTACCCCCCCCCCCGCCTCCAATAGTTCCCAAAGGGCAAAAATGACGGCTTCGGCCGCAGCTACTAAGCTCCTCCTGTCGTAGGCTCCTTAGTTACATGCATTGAGAGACATCAAATCCTCTTTAGCGACCGTAGGTTATTGGAATAGCGACGTGGGCCGTGATGAGACTTTAATGTGACCGTAGGTAGATATCACAGCGGTGGTGCTACGACCCTCGCTGATGGCACGGAATGTGACGGGAGGAATAGTCATTCTCGGCGCAAAAAACGAAATATGAGGAATGTCACTTAGCGAATAGGTCAAAAGCGGAATCTCCTTTGAGGGACTGGGGTCCCTGGAAGAATGAGTAGATAAATAAATAGAGATGAAGGTAGATAAAGATAGATAAGTAATACACTAAGATTAGATAAGTAAATAAATAAATATGTAAACAAATAAGAGTGCACATACAAAAAGTATAAAAGTAAAACTAGATAGATAAGTTTTGTTTAGCACAAGTGTTTGTGTGTATATTCTCCTAATTGTATTTATTTGTAAAGCAAAGCAAAGGATGCAGGCTTGTGGGTACTTGTCTCCTTTTCTCTATCAAACTTAATTTTGAATTCACTTATTGTTTTAGTCTGGGCAATTTCAACTTTGAATCCGTTCTTGGAGTTGGTGCAATTGGAGGAAAAACTATTTTTTGAAAAAAAAAAAAAAAAAAAAAAAAAAAAAAAAAAAGTATGTTCACAATATCTCGTCACCGTCCTGTTTCAAGCTTTGTGTGTATTTGTTCGTGTTTGTGTGGTTCACCATGGTCTTTGGATCACGTGTTGGACTCGTGATCGAAAACTATTTCCCTCCCGGAAGAGAGGCCAGAGCTCGTATGACCGAACTATGGGTAATACTGTGATCTTACAAGCACCCCTCCAACTCCCCGCCCACGAGAGTTGGAGTAACGACTCGAAGCGCAGCGATACTGAAATTATTTCAGTCCTGGGCGGGAGTCGAACCCGGACCTCAGTAGTTATTCCAAAAGATGATGAATTATGTATGAAAAGCAGTGTCTTGACATACCTTAGGTATTTTGTCTTTTTCGTTTTTATTCCATGACCTTTTGCCACAAAGGGCTTTCCTCTCAATTTTGTTCTCTTCTTCTGTTGTTCTGAACACAACAGTCAAGTCTCCTTTATCTTAAATTCTTTTTTTATTCCTATCTAATGTCGGGAGGTCCAGTTTTTCTAACCTTCCTTTGTTCGACCTCTACCAGGCTGAGAACCATTTTAGTTGTTATTCTTTGTATTCTCCTTGATCTTGCAGTTATATTTTCGAACGGATTTTGTTCTCAGTTTTCATTTCATTGCGTCGCTGCCCACAATGTGAAACGCGTCTTGTCTTATAAAAGAAAATATTGTTCATATGATTGTCGAATGACAAGTTATCTGTGACTAACTTTCTCAGGTCCACTTCTCTCTCTCTTTCTCTCTCTCTCTCTCTCTCTCTCTCTCTCTCTCTCTCTCTCTCTCTCTCTCTCTCTCTCTCTCTCTCTCTCTCTCTCTCTCTCTCAAAGGCGGAGCAAGCCGACAGGAGACCCTTTTGGTCCATAACTCGCTCTGTCTCCGTTATGATTGTTCTATTTCCTTTCGGGTTAACCATTGATGTCCTTGTACTTTAGGCCATATCCACTACTTTGCAAATCATTGAAATCCATTTACATATTCAGCTCCTGGAATAAGATGTAAATTCTGGATAGATTTCTTTAAACAATGTGCAATATTTTTTCATCTATTCTTATGCTTTTACATATTCAGCTCCTAGTGTAAGATGTAAATTCTGGATAGATTTCTTTAAACAATGTGCAATCTTTTTTCATCTATTCTCCTTATGCTCTTTACATCGTGTACTAACATATTAGAATACTTCGTCTTTCTTTCCATCCTGTCTTTTAAATAAACGGAAAGTATTACGGGTGTTAATGCTGACCCTTGAGGGACTCTGCTAGTTACTCCATCCATCCTGGCATTTTGTTCTTCACTACGGTTTTTATGTATTGGTCGTTCAGGAAGTCTAAGTCATTCCAGAAAGTCTGAGTCTTTCCAGGAATTTAAGTCATTCCAGGGAGTTTTAGTCATTCCAGGAAGTTTTAGTATTTCCAGGAAGTTTTAGTATTTCCAGGAAGTTAAGTAATTCCAGGAAGTCTTAGTCTTTCCAGGAAGTTTTAGTCTTTCCAGAAATTCTTAGTCTTTCCAGGAAATTAAGCCATTCCAGGGAGTTTTAGTCTTTCCAGGAAGTCTAAGTCATTCCAGGGAGTCTAAGTCATTCCAGGAAGTCTTAGTCTTTCCAGGAGGTTTTAGTCTTTTCAGGAAGTCTAATTCATTCCAGGAAGTTTAAGTTATTCCAGGAAGTCTTAGTCTTTCTAGGAAGTTTTAGTATTTCCAGAAAGTTTTAATCATTCTAGAAAGTCTAAGTCATTCCAGGAAGTTTAAGTCATTCCAGAAAGTCTAAGTCATTCCACGAAATTTTAGTCTTTCCAGGAAGTTTTAGTCTTTCCAGGAAGTCTGAGTCATTCCAGGAAGTTTAAGTCATTCCAGGAAGTCTAAGTTATTCCAGGAGGTCTGAGTTATTCCAGGAAGTCTAAGTCATTCCAGTAAATTTCCTTTAAGTCGCCCTATGTCACCCAGTTTCCACAGTAATTGTTCGTGTGTGATAATTTAAATTTCTCCAGATCTAAGTATATACATTCCACCCATCCTTCTCTCTCTTGTAGCGCATAGCTTGTCCTCCGATTTGATTTTTAACAAAGTTGAGACAAATGACCTTCAATTTCTGAATCGGACTGGTTGTCTGACATAACTCCAACTTTTCTTGACATTTAGTTTTTCTGTCCTTCACCGATTTCATTTTCTCTCAACTAAATTAAAGTACCATGTTTGTGCGGTTGTTTTGTGAACGCGATCACGACCTTAGACAATTATGTAGTTACCAATTTTCTGCCTTGGCAGTTTTGAGTGAGAAAAAAAAAAATCCCAGAAAGACAATGAAACGGTTTAATTCAACTTGGCGAGCGATTTCTCAACCAATTGTGATAAGTAATTGCTTTGAAATGATTATATTAGATTTAAATCCACTTCTTTCGGTAGTTATTTTTTTATGTTAATCCAGTGATTCTAAATTCTCATTCTGTCAGTGCTCAACCACTTGGTTCAATCTAGTTAGTCATATGTTCCATTACTCCTATACATAACTAACATAAAAACAAAATCAAAGAAAATAAAAACATATATTTTATATAATTTTTTTTCTTCACAAAATGAGGTTTCATCAACAAAGGAAATAATGAGTTCCACTCATATGTTATACATAAGAAAATAATAAAAAATATGTATTGTACATAAAATATGTGGAATCAGGTACAGCAGATTACGAAGTTGACCAGTTTTCAAAAACAATATATTTAGCCTTTTGTCATATTATATTTTCCCTTCAGGGAGATAAATCTGTTTCTGGTTGAAAATCAACTCATTTATTAGGGCGGCTGCCCCATCGACTATAACTTCTCCATGGCCTCCCCCCCACCCTCTCTCTCTCTCTGTCTGTCTGTCTGTCTGTCTGTCTCTCTCTCTCTCTCTCTCTCTCTCTCTCTCTCTCTCTCTCTCTCTCTCTTTCTCTCTCTCTCTCTCTCTCTCTCTCTCTCTCTCTCTCTCTCTCTCTCTCTCTCTCTCTCTCTCTCTCCCCCCCTCTCTCTCTCTCTCCTTCTCTCTCTCTCTCCCTCTCTCTCTCTCTCTCTCTCTCTCTCTCTCTCTCTTTCTCTCTCTCTCTCTCTCTTTCTCTCTCTCTCTCTCTCTTCTCTCTCTCTCTCTCTCTCTCTCTCTCTCTCTCTCTCCCTCCCCCTCCCCTCTCTCTCTCTCTCTCTCTCTCTCTCTCTCTCTCTCTCTCTCTCTCTCTCTCTCTCTCTCTCTCTCTCTCTCTCTCTCTTTCTCTCTCTAATAAAACCTTACCGAGCTAAAATGAACTTGCTATAGTTTCAGAGAGAGAGAGAGAGAGAGAGAGAGAGAGAGAGAGAACAACCTTAACCTTATGTGATCGGATAGACATTGCCGCTGGCAGCAATTAGCAGAGTCCTTGACGGACATCACTTTTCCGAAATGGTCAGTCCTGAGGTCTCATCAGTTGCCCTTATCATATTGACCCTGGAGACTCCAAACTCGCCTTGTGGACACTCCCACGGAGTGCTTAAAGTCCTCGCCTACGCCACCAATCCGCCCCACAAATGTGTGTCCTAATGATCTGTCCACTGTATAAGTGCAGGCAACTGTACATATGGATCCGTTGCGGAAATGATTGATCAATGGTATTTTGCCTGACTCCGGGTGATTTTATTCAGCTGTGAGGAGAATCGTGCAGGGAAGAGGTACCCAGTCCCACTCCAGTCCGTGGGATGTTCCATCTTCATCGGACTAAATGTGTCTGGTGTTAGATTGTTTTCTTTTTTAAATGGTGATGATGATATTGATGATATACACTTTGATAATATTGACATGATTCGGTGTAAGGTGACATTAGTAAGTTCTTGAGAACAGTCATAATAAAATGAATACGCGAGTTAAAGTGTACTTTTTCTCTAATAGTAACGTTCTGGAAAAGCGCACGGTTATTGAGTAAAATTATAAATTGTTTTTAAACTATTATTATTGGAATTATTATTTTTATTATTATTACTTCTAGACCTCTTTCGACCGTTCACGATTATTCACAGAAGGAAAGAATACTATAGCTGATGAGTACATGGGTTTGTGTACAATGTGTACAATGAGGAAGCACACATTACTATAGCCGGTAGCCATACTCTTGCGTACCCGAAAGTAGCGATGGTCTGACCTACTCACAATGTATCTTTTAATTGGCTAGTGTGTTTTTGTCCACTCCTTGGGAATATGATTGCTGTATGTTGATGGATTGCCTCTCCCAGCGTTATCTCCACGGATTCAGACATTATGAAGCGAAGAGGGTCATTAGCTTTGTTGAAGATCCTGGTGTTTTTGTCAAGTGTAGGTCTGGTAAGAACTGTTTTGTGTTCCTTTCACATGTGTTTCGTGATGGCGTCATTCTGGAAATGGTGATTGATTCGGTTTAGCGTCGCGAACTACCCTCATTAAGAGGCTAGGACGGTGCCCCTTACAGAGGACTTTGTAGCGTGGAATTTAATGAACAATGACCTTGGTCCAACTTCGCCTGTGGCAGGGCTCGAACCACCATCGCCTCAACCTCCGTCGTAGGAAAGAGTCATGGTATTCATGTTAATGTATGAAGAGTTACATTGATGACACCCTCCCCTTTTATCTCCTTCACCTTTACATTTCGTACTCTATCCATCCTCGTAACACCAGCTACTCTTCTCAGATGCGTTTAGGCTCTTATTTTATGCCTCATTCACATCTTAAGTCTCCGTTTCATACGGTGCCGTGGGCACAACCACTCCCTCAGACAACTTTCGCTTTGCGTTCGTCCCAGGGTAAAATATACATTCTAGAAATAATTGAGATTTCCTGCTGGACAGCGTTTAGACGATGGAATTGAGCCCTATGATCATGAAAATCCATGTGAACAAGTTGTATAGACACGGTAAAGGAAACATGGACTGGAGGTGAAGCCTCAGGAATAAAAGCTTCACCTCCAGTCCATGTTTCCTTTACCGTGTCTATACACCCTATGATCATGTTAGTCAGATAAAGGATTAAGAGAGAATAAAAACCTGTTGATAGTTGGAGACTTTAATGCTAAAGTGGGAAAGAAAATGACAGAAGAATAGTGCGTTAGGAAGAGTAGGCAAGAGAAATGACAGGCGAGATGCTAGTTGATCTTGCAGGACATTACAATTTGAGAAAAATAAACACCTCCTGATGATTTCATTGAAAAATAGAAACGAGGAACATTATCGAATGTAGAAGCAGAACGATAAAAAGTGAAGTAATCTTATAAAGATCTTTACTCGTCAAACCCCACAGTTCAGTGGAAGCGTGGAAAAGAAAGACCAGATAAAACTTGAAGAGATGATGATAGAGAAGTTAGCAGGAGTGACGTGGCAGAAGTTAGTGGAGCTGTGTGACCCATGGAAGTGTTTGGGAGGCCTAGGTTTAGCAGTGGACTACGGCATAGTGTAGGCCTTTTGGTCCTGATGTCTCCTTCCTTCTTGTTGGCGAGGTCATGTAAATAGTGGAATGCTATCAAAGAGGCCTTTGTTCAGCAGTGGACTCAGGATGGCTGATATATTTCATATGATATATATATATATATGTATATATATATATATATATATATATATATATTCATATCTATTTATATATACGTGGTAGGGTGGTGAAGTAAACACAAAGAACTGTTAGATTTTCATTAATGACATTTCGTTGTCATCCGAATTTCTTTAGAGCAATAAAACCCCAACATTTCTCTGTGTCTATCTCGTCATCCTACACACACACACACACACACACACACACACACACACACACACACACACACACACACACACACACACACACACACACACACACACACACACACACACACACACACACACACACACACACACACACACACACACACACACACACACACA
Source organism: Oratosquilla oratoria (assembly GCF_046742065.1). Lineage (NCBI taxonomy): Eukaryota > Metazoa > Arthropoda > Malacostraca > Stomatopoda > Squillidae > Oratosquilla > Oratosquilla oratoria. The sequence goes on along the minus strand of NC_134781.1, from coordinate 77,691,468 downwards.
CGCACACACACAGGTAAGATAAGAATGTGGTGTGTGCAAAAACGATACACGAATTTAAAAACAGTCTAGATAAAACAAGATTTGGAGACGGGACACCATGAGCATAGCTCCCCTTCCCGTAAAATACAACTAGGTAAATACACACACAGACATACACTTTCACTATGACCATCCCCGCCACATCATAGACCACCAATGAAGCCAAAACAGACAACATCCCTTGATCTGAAGATTGAGGGACGACATCAGTGTGCAACTCGCATGTCGACCGCCGCAGCAGCAGCAGCAGCATCAACTACGTCATGCCAAAATGCAGCGGCTCATTAGTGGTGCCTGCCGCCATGGGTCGTTTGACACGCCGCACTCGGGCCTCTGCCGGAGCCTCTCGAATTACGCCCACAATTTTTAGGTAGGAACGCTTGCAACAATACCCGCGCGCGCTTACACACACACACACACACACACACACACACACACACACACACACACACACACACACACACACACACACACACACACACACACACACACGCACACGCACACGCACACACACACGCACACGCACACACACACACACACACACACACACACACACACACACACACACACACACACACACACACACACACACACACACACACACACACACACACACACACACTGTGGAGAGAGCTCTGGCCTGCCACAACGGAGGTCCGGGTGCGATCCTCGCCCGGGGCTGAAATAATATCAGTATCGCAGCGCTGAGGGGTGTTACTCCAACTCTCGTGGGCGGGGAGTTGGGGGTGTGTGTGTGTGTGTGTGTGAAAGGTCATAGCATTACCCATAGATCGGACCTACGAGCTCTGAGCTCTCTTCCAGGAGGGAAATAGCTGTCGATCACGAGTCCAACACGTGATCCAAAGACCAAGGTGAATACACACACACACACACACACACACACACACACACACACACACACACACACACACACACACACACACACACACACACACACACACACACACACACACACACACACACACACACACACACACACACACACACACACACACACACACACACACACACACACACACACACACACAAAGGATTACAAAGGCGGAGCATGCCGACAGGAGACCTTTTGGTTCATATCTAGGTCGGATGCAAAAAAATCGAAATAATAATAAATGAATAAATAAAAACTATAATAATGTAAATAACAAATAAAATACATGAATAAATGCATAGGTATCGTTAAATAATAGACAAACAGGTAAATAGTAAATAATAATAAATTGACATATAACTAATAATAAATGAGAATCAAACAGACAAATGATAACAAAACAAAAACAAATAATATAAAATAAATTATAATCATTACAGCATCTTGCTTAGGTGTTTATCTAAATGATTCTTAAAGCTTCGAACTGAACTACATTGCACTGCCTCTGTAGGAAGTTTATTCCATTAATTAACTACACGGTTGGCGAAGTTGTTTCTACCCACTTCCAAATTGAATCTATTTCCGGACAGTTTGAGAGCATTGTTTCTCGTCGGATTCTCATTCAGTGTGAAAATTTTGTCACTTTTGATGTTGTCAATTCCCTTTACAATTTTAAATACCTGTATCAAGTCACCTCTGAGTCTACGCTTTTTTAGGGAAAACAGATTCATATGTTTTAGTCGATTTTCGTATGTTTATTTTTTATATTTGGAATCAGTTTTGTTGCTCGCCGTTGCACTTTTTCCGATCTGTCAGTGTCTTGAATGAGATTCGGTGACCATACGGAAACAGCATATTCCAAATGTGGACGAACTAACGATTTATATAGCTTGTTAATGAGTGATGGACTTTTAAAGTCAAAAGATCGCGCAATCAGTCCTAGAATCTTATTTGCTTTCTCAGAGGCTGAAATACACTGCTTGGATGATTTGAGATCGTTACTGATAATTACGCCGAGATCTTTTTCACTATTCACTTTTGTTAACGAATTTCCAAATAACTTGTAATCGTGCCTACTGTTATTTTTACCTATGTGCATTACCTTGCATTTACTTGTGTTGAATTTCATTAGCCACTTTTCAGACCATTGCTGTAATTTATCTAAGTGTTCTTGAATATCTAACTGATTTAAGTGATCATTTACCATTCCGCATATCATCAGCAAATTCCGTATCATCAGCAAATTTGGAAACAATAGATTTTAGTCCATGGTCTATATCATTTACATATACTATGAATAGAAGTGGCTCAAGAACGGAACCCTGTGGAACTCCACTTGTAACATTTTTCCATCTAGAAGTTTTTCCATTTAAAACAACTCTCTGTTTTCGATCATTCAACCAATACTAGTCCAACTTATTAGGGTACCACTTATTCCGTGTGAAGCTAATTTAGTAAGTAGTCTTTCGTGGGGGACGGTA
>NC_134781.1:77664056-77669056 GCF_046742065.1 Oratosquilla oratoria | reverse complement strand
AATAATAATAATAATAATAATAATAATAATAATAATAATAATAATAATAATAATAATAATAATAATGATAATAATAATAATGATAGTAATAATAATAATAATAATAATAATAATAATAATAATAATAATAATAATAATAATAATAATAATAATAATAATAATGATAATAGTAATTATGATTATAATATCAATGATAATAATAGTAATGATAATGATAACATAGATAATCATCATAATGATACTAAATCCCGACTGGTGCAATCTCAGGTAACCTAGGTTTCCATCACGTCATGTCACTGTGCATAAAGGTGCCTGTCAAATTAGACAGGAGTACATGGGACGGGGTGCTATGGATGTCAGATCCAAACTTTCACATTCTCTCTCTCTCTCTCTCTCTCTCTCTCTCTCTCTCTCTCTCTCTCTCTCTCTCTCTCTCTCTCTCTCTCTCTCTCTCTCTCTCTCTCTCTCTCTCTCTCTCCCTCTGGTGAACACTCCAGCTTAGGACGGCTGTACACATCAGAACAAATGTGATGAAAATAATATTGATATTTAATATCCACATACAGTTTACACACACATTATACAGCCACGATATATGTGCTTCCCCCTTCCCCCCTGACGTGAGCTTTTCCCCATAGACGAGACGATCTATGGGCGGAACAATTACCTTTGTCTTACATTCCGCCTGTCAATCTATACAAAGGAGGAAGGTGTGTGTGTGGGGGGGGGGGACGGATTTTGGGGGGAGGGGATTCAGAATTGGGGGTTGATGTTTGTGACTTTCACCATGATGCCGTGTTTAGTAACATTTGCATATGAACTGGTTTGCCAACAGAATGGTTAACGAAAGGAATATATTTAGTAACAATTTAGTGAAGACTGAAACAGTTGGCTGTTTTAAAAGAAGAGATGGTCTTATGGATAGAGATGAAAACTGGTAAGGGACATGGAACTGCCTAGTGTAGGCCTTATGGTCCCTTCCAGTCTCCTCCTTTCTTATGGTCTCCCTAATACACGGTTCACGTGTGTCGAGTGGTAGATTGGTTTCAATCGCGATCAAAAAGGGTGACAAACTACGTCGAGACCCAGATTTTTTTTTTTTTTTTTTTTTTTTAAATCTGAAAAGGAATCGTCGTCTGCAGTAAAAAAGGTTCGATCTCGACTCGGAACCAAAGCCCGTGGCCGAGCATGTGAGCAAGCAAGTCTGCGCCGCGCCGCGCCGCGCCGGATCCGCGGCAAAAACCGCGTCCTCTTCTCCGACAGGTTTCAGTGTCGATGTCGGATGATGAGATGGACCGAGTGAACCTGAGGGGGTGGGGTGGGGTGTTGGTGGGGTGGGCTGGAAACGGGTTGAGCATCTTTCTTACCCGTTTACTCGACCTCCCCCCAACGCTCCTTAACCTTGCATTCACATCCTTGGTTACCACCCCTCCCTTTATGTCTCATTTGGTACCGAAGCGATCTCCTTGGCTGAATTAAATCGTTTGGTGATTCCGCTTTATGTTTGTGGTGCCTCCTTTGGGGTATTCTATTTTAGCTATCGCCTAGTTTCATTCTAGCCAACGGGAAATTATTTTCATCCACGAAGGGTCAAATTCTAGGGTCATGTAAGGTCAGGTCACGCTCTTGGCTATGTTGCGTATTCTGTCTACCAACAGACAATTTCATTCAGGCGAAGGACGTAAAGATGTAAAAGTGTGTCACACGGCCGTGTCATTCCGTGTGTCACACGGGAGGCGGTGACGGTGACAGAGGACGAAGTGACACGCATACCCTGCCACTGACATGTCACTGACATGTCACTCGCCGAGGTGATTAATTAGTCACAAACAAGACAGACTGCGAACGTCGTGGGAGATGTCCACCATTTCTTTATATATTTTATTCTGGTTGACACGAATCTTTGTTTATTTGTTCATTTATGTATTCATTTATGTATTTGTTTGATGGTTATTTATTTATTTGTTTATCAATGTTTTCGTCTATCTATTTATTATTAGATATTTGTTATTTTTTATCTATTTTCTTTAATCGAGAGGCTGGCGTATCCCATGCGTGTTTCCATGGAAACGGTGGAGATAGATCGGGAGTCTGTCCGAGAGCAAGAGGAGGAGGAGGAGGAGGAGGAGGAGGAGGAGGAGGAGGAGGAAGGGAGGTGGAGGAGGGTGAATGCAACACTCCGTTTGTCCCCGGTGACTGGGTGAGATGCTGCCTCCCATTGTGTCGTGGTTGGCACCAGAACACATTTTATTCAGCTGAAAGGAGACTTGGGGCATCACCCATTCCGCCTCGTTTTTTTCGGTTGATTATCCGAGCTGCCGCCAAGCGATTTTATTCAGGTGGGGGTGGAACTCCTACCCCCCCTCCATAGCAATAGTATTCTTTTTTTTTTTTTTTTTTTTGGCCCGGCTGTTTCCTACTTGTTTGAAGCATAATCGACTAACGCCAAACAGAACAAAATTGATAAAGTACGATATTCGCGGTCTTTTACTTTCGCTAACGCTAGCCTCTACTGACGACCACCTTTTGATATGTTATTCAGGTTGACTCCGGACGATCTCAGTGAGGGAGAGGCTGGCTGGGTGATGACCTGAGCTTACGGAAGCCATTGCACGATCATTCAGTTCTTGATAGATCACTCTTCTGCAATTATTTCTTTTTCATTCCAAGACAGTCCATGACGTCCCGAGAGAGGGTTGATGGATAGACGCGCGTCAATCTCCACTGGAATGCTACCTAGGGTTCCGAAGGAATCTGGTCCTAAATCTTGTCCCATCAGGACGAGATGATGTCTTCCAACTGCTCCTTGTTGCGGACCGGACATGAAAGCTATACGCCGGGGCACCGGATCCTCTTCGTATTACGTAATAAAGGGTTCCACCCACCCCTGGCCGGGTCTCACACGATCCGAAGAAACCCCGATGGCTTCAGTAGCTCCGGGAGTTTTCCGCGTCACTCAGTGAAACGAATTCTTCCGTCAAAGGAGTTCGAAAACTCCTCCACAGGAGTCTAAACTCCCCGCATGAAGTTGACTGCATGCGTTTTATGCAGTCAGTGTTTCAGGGACTTTGGTGATATTCCTATGGACCAGAGGCACGTAGGAGTCCTTTTTGAGTGGAAATTAAACTCTTGTCAGGAAGAAATTGCTGATTACTCTTTGTCTTCTTCGGGGGAATCCTCTCTATATCTGAACACTCGAGAGCATAATGGTCCTCTAAAGGAACGCAAAGGAACTTATTTTCCAAAATTCTGTTATATGTCATTTATGAATGGGAACTTAATTTCTTTTTCATAAATACGCTCCAAAACGTTTTCTGTTAGTAATTAAAGAAATGAGTTTTCATGCAAGACTCACGGAAAGTGGTGTTTAAAAAGTAAAATTGGGTTCCTTTAAAGGACCATTATGCGCTAGTGTGTTAACTCTCCTCTGCCGTCTCTGTGAATTCACTTCTTCAATGGGATATTGTCCTCCATATAGGAATGCTCAGGTTAGTCCTTAGATACTGATACTAGATAATGGAATTGATATTAGAATTGTTGTAATATTTGTGTTTTTCTTTCTTCAGTGGTCGTTCCGTTTTCCTTACCCATTTTGCGCTCTTCAGGATATGTAGATAAAAGATGGAAGACGGCACCAAATCCAACCTTTCAGAACTGTGACTTTCATTACAGATTTGGTTTTGCGTGGCTCCAGACGATTTTATTCAGTTGATACGCGGCGCCAAGAGCTTTTTCCCCTTATAAAGAAGGTAGCTAAGTCAGAGGGATGTATCTATTCCCACCCATTCCACTCCCTTCCACCACCCCTGGAGAGAGCGAGTGGTTTGAGGTTAAAGGTGAGATTGCGTCAGGGCTGTGTCATGTCGCCATGGTTGTTCAATGTGTACATGGACAGGGCAGTGCGGGAGGTAAAGGCGAGGGTAGCGGGTAGTGTACTGGAGACTGTTAAAGGAAATGGAGAAAAATGGGAGATGAGCCAGTTTTTGTTTGCTGACGAAACTGTGCTTGTAGTAGAGTCAGAAGAGGGATTAAGGGAGTTAGTGACGGAGTTCGGGAAGGTATGCGATAGGAGAAAGTTGAAGGTGAATGTAGATAAAAGTAAGGTGATGAGATCTACAAGAGTAGAGGATGGCAGTGAGTTGAAAGTAAGTCTAAAAGAAGAGAGGTTGGAGGAAGTGGATAGTTTTGGGTATTAAGGGTCGCATGTGGCAGGAAAGGGAGGAATGGAGGTGGTGGTAAATTGTAGATTGAGAGAAGCAAGTAAATGCCTTGGGGTGTTACAAAAACATGAGAAAGAGGCAACTGGGAACGGATGCAAAGAGGAGATTGTATGAAGAGGTGATTGTGCCGATGGTATTGTATGGGGCAAAGACTTGAATATATGAGAGGCAGAGAAAAAAATATATAAATGAGTTTGAGATTAAATGTCTGAGAAGGATGGTAGGGGGTTACAAGGTTGGGTAGAATGATAAACGAGGAGGTGAGGAGGAGAGCGGGGGTGGAAAAGGAGATGGCAGATAAGGTTCATGAAATATTATTGGGATGGTTTGAACACATGGAAAGAATGAATGATGAAAGATTAGTAAGAGAGGTATGGAAGGCAGAGTTGGAGGGAGTGAACATGAGGGGACGACCGAAGATGAGATAGATGGATGAGGTGAAGGAGGCGTTGAGATAGGAATGGAGCAGGCAGGAGATAGGGAAGAGTGGAGAATGTCTGTGATACTGTTATGCAAGTAAGGGAGGGCTAGGGAATGGGGAATAGGGAGTGCTTATGTGTAATATATATATATATATATGTATATATATATATATATATATATATATATATATATATATATATATGTGTGTCTAAACAGAAATGTAGTAACATATTTGTAAATAACACACAAGAAACCCACAGTCGCCCGTCGGAGAAAATGAAATTCGAATGAAAGAAGATTCTATATTTCGGCTGCCAACTACAACCCTCTTCAGGAAGAGGGCTGCAGTTGGTTCCG
>NC_134781.1:77656556-77659056 GCF_046742065.1 Oratosquilla oratoria | reverse complement strand
AACGAAGCAGAGCGCTTTCGTATATTACATCTTCAGTGCAACAAGTAATATACGAAAGCGCTCTGCTTCGTTAGTTTCTTTTTTCCAAGTGGTCTACTTTGCATAAATGAACACACGTACCCGTGTTCTTATTAGCATATATATATATATACATATATATATATATATATATATATACACATATATATCTACTACAAACGTTGTTGCTCCAAAATTCGTTCTGTGTTCACAATGTTACTCTGTCGTCAGTCCTCTCTGAGCCTGTAATCAAGAAAAACGGAGGTCAGGTCACATGACAACGTCGGGAGAGCTGTCGGGTACACGATATTACACAGGGCGTAGTCGTCATCGTTACGTCACAATCACTGTTCATGACGTCACAGACTTTATTCATGACGTCACAAAAATTTCAGGATATCAAAAACCCTGATCGTGACGTCACAAAATCTGTTCGTGACGTCACAAACTGTTCGTGACGTCACAAAAAATTCAGGACATCGCAAACCCTGTTCATGACTTCACAAACCCTGTTCATGGCCTCATTTTTTCAGGACATCACAAGCCTTATTCATGACGTCACAAACCCTATTCGTGACGTCACAAGCTTTGTTCATGACGTCACAAACCCTGTTAATGACGTCAGTCACATCTGATTATTTGTTACACTGAAGGTCTCTGAATTAGGTCACGGTCAAACGGTTTGTCAAATCCGGTTTGTCAAACAATTGATGTTTGACCATGTAAATAGGGTATTTGGCTGTCAATCACGTTTGACAAACGGCTTGAAGCAAGTCCGGCTGAGCTTTATCAACAAACAGTCTGATCGTGAGAACGACGGTCAAACATCAAACCTCAGTGGCTATTCACACATTGAAGTGAACACAACAATGACATCTCCTGTTGGAGGTATGGATATGGAGAAATACAATAGGAAGAGAAATGAGAGGGAGGTACTCTTGGAATTTATCCACAAATATGAAGAACATCCAGTATTATGGAAGGTGAGACTGCGCCAAGTGGACATAGAAAGCAGAGACAGGGGCTTCTGTATATATATATATATATATATATATATATATATATATATATATATATATATATGTGTGTGTGTATATATATATATATATATATATTTTTTTTTGTATATATATATATATTTATATATATATATTTATGTGTGTGTGTGTGTGTGTGTGTGTGTGTGTGTGTGTGTGTGTGTGTGCGCGTGTGTGTGTGTGTGTGCGTGTGTGTGTGCGTGTGTATGTATATATATATATATTGAGTCTTGGAGGACAGTTCAACAGTGAAGAGTGAGAAGATGGGCGGATTTCATTGATAATTGGTTCCGCCGCCCGTGATGTTCACATTATCTCTTCAGCCACGTTTTGTTGTCAGCTGTCTGCCTCTCATAGTCGTTAATCTTCTCTCCATATTATGCGCTGGAGGGGTAATAGAAAGCGTGCTGGCCCCACATTCGCTTAGTTGTGGGTTCGAGTCCCGCACTCCTTCCAGATTCCGATCATTGTTTGTTACTTCAACAATCCCTAAAGCGCGTTTACATAGGGGAAAGGTGATGGTTTCATCCGCAGCTACTCAGCGCCTCCTGGCGTAGGCTCCTTACCTTTGTAGATATTTCGTGTCAGTATGCTAAATGTCGCATGTGGACCTCATGGGGTACAGTTGCATGTGGACCTCATGAGCTACAGTCGCATGTGGACCTCATGAGCTGCAGTCGCATGTGGATTTCATGGGCTACAGTCACATGTAGACCTCATGAGCTACAGTCGCATGTAGACCTCATGGGCTACAGTCGCATGTAGACCTCATGGGCTACAGTCGCATGTAGACCTCATGGGCTACAGTCGCATGTGGACCTCATGAGCTACAGTCACATGTAGACCTCATGGGCTACAGTCGCATGTAGACCTCATGGGCTACAGTCGCATGTGAACCTCATGGGCTACAGTCGCATGTGGACCTCATGGGATATAGTTGCATGTGGACTTCATGAGCTACAGTCGCATGGACATGCGGTAGGGTCGAGTGTGCTCTCTGTGTTCCTCAATTCAGACTTCCAGCGTGTCCTATTCCACATGGGACGGCGTTCACAGGCTGCGTAAGCGACCACGGCTAGAACCCACCCACTCAAACCACAACACGGGGACAGGTCACAGCATGATACGACAGAGGAACCGACCAATCACAGCCCGAGGATCCCAACAATCCCTACAATCAACCAATAGCAAGACGCCAAACTGCAGGGAGAGGCAGCGTCTTCCAATAAGATGACAGGACCCCCCGGGAGGGGAGGAGCCTGAGACCAGACACGGTCACTATGCGAAGTAGACGACTGGTGGATTGAGGGACCAGTCGGTCTACTAGCACCTCGTAGGAGCGACTCGTGAGAAAGACAAGTAGAGGAGGGTCGAGTGGTGTGCGTGCTACACGTATCCTAGTAAATCCAGGCTCTTCTCCCAAAGTCACGCAGTTCCTTCCTTCC
>NC_134781.1:77621556-77644056 GCF_046742065.1 Oratosquilla oratoria | reverse complement strand
GTCGTCCGCGGTAAGAACCCGGGCCTCTCGGAAGAGAGGGGGACGTGTCCTATGGTACGGAGGGGGTGCCCCCGAGGGTCATCAGGCCTCTCGGCAGCCCCATACATCCGACCAATAATGGTCCTCTAACGCCTTAATGGCTCCCTTTGTGAGGCCCTAGGCGTAGACTTTGACCTTTTCCACTCGTAATCCGTTCCCCATACGTCTTCGAGTCGTACGTGGTAAGAATCCGGGCCTCTCGGAGGACAAGGGGACGTGTCCTATGATACGGAGGGTGACGCCCCGAGGGTCATCAGGCCTCGGCAGCCCCATACCTTCGACCAATAATGGTCCTTTAACGCCTTATAACTTTCTTTGTCAGGCCCTAGGCGTAGACTTTGACCTTTTCCACTCGTACTCCGTTCCCCATACGTCCTCAAGTCGTCCGTGGTAAGAACCCGGGCCTCTTGGAGGACAAGGGGACGTGTCTTATGATACGGAGGGTGGCTCCCCGAGGATCATCAGGCCTCGGCAGCCCCATACCTCCGAGCTTCAATGGTCTTCTAACGCCTCACGGCACCACCCTCCTTCCAGGTTTCTTAAAAAAAAAAAAAAAAAAAAAAAAACACCACCCAGCCCTTCTCATGAGCCACAGCCAACCTCTTATCAACTTCACTTGGCTTGAGTTTAAAGATGACTTACCTGATGTTCCACCCCCAAGTAAAACACAAAAGAACTTTAGACTTAGGGAGTCTAGTGTTAGTTAAAATGAGTATAAATTAGTTCAAAGAAACTACAATCATTTAGTGTAATGAGAAGAGGAAAATCGGTTTTAAATAGTACAGTTTAAGTTGGCGCAAAGTGCTAGGTATTACATAAATAAAATGCCTTGACCTTGGAGAAAAAAAAAAAAAAAACAGGTCGAAATGACCATGACTTTTCCTATTCAACTTGAGCTAATCTACAGTCATGATGGTCGAGAATTTTACCATGTTAAAATTAATTTCGACGCTCACCGTGACTCAGGTGGAAATGGACATGACTTTTCCTATTCAACTTGAGCTAATCTACAGTCATGATGGTCGAGAATTTTACCATGTTAAAATTGATTTCGACGCTCACTGTGACTTAGGTCGAAATGACCATCCTATTCAACTTAAGCTAATCTGTAGTCATGATGGTCAAGAATTTTACCATGTTAAAACTAATTCAACGCCCACTGTGACTCAGGTCGACATGAACATGACTTTTCCTATTCAACTTAATTTAATCTACAGTCATGATGGTCGAGAATTTTACCATGTTAAAATTAATTTCGACGCTCACTGTGACTTAGGTCGAAATGACCATGACTTTTCCTATTCAACTTAAGCTAATCTGTAGTCATGATGGTCAAGAATTTTACCATGTTAAAACTAATTCAACGCCCACTGTGACTCAGGTCAACATGAACATGACTTTTCCTATTCAACTTAATTTAATCTACAGTCATGATGGTCCAGAATTTTACCATGTCAAAATTTATTTCAACGCTCACTGTGACTCAGTGATGTCACGGTATGATAAGATGACGTCATTGTGATAAATTGACGTCACCATGTAGTCCTATGACGTCAATTTGTGTCCCTGTGACGTCACGAGACGATCCTATGGCGCCATGATCAATCCGGTGACGTCACAGTATAATCACATGATGTCACTAGGTATTAAACATATAGAAGTCCGCTTGTGGGTGATGAGACGTCACAAATTGCCATAGCACACTATTGGATGAAGACGCTCGCCACGGGCTTCGAGAACTTCCCGCGGGAAGACTTGGGGTGAGTTGGATACATACCGAGGGTCCAGGCCCGTCTTCGTGGGAGACGCTCAGGGAACGTCTTCACCCAGGACGAAGCCTCTTGACTAACGCCCACGGACGAGGTCGCTCGGAAACGAACTTGGCCTCGCATCCTCCCTTTCGGTTTCTCGCTTACCCCGAGGATCTTCACGAAACTAGTGAGAGTGGTAGGCGTACGTTGGACGGAAGCAAGCGTCTCCACACTCATGTTCCTAGACGGCTAGTTGATGCATTTGCCCACCGGGGAGGGTGCATCGGCCGACATCTCAGTGGCTCTGAGTGTGTTGGCGGACGTGGAGTTCGGGGTGGACTGGGACGGGTCTGCCCTTGCTCCCACACAGAGACTTTATTGGCTCGGGATTGAGTGGGACACAGTCAGCGTCCTTCGGGTGCTCCCCTGCGCCAAAAGAGCGTGCTTCTCTCACACGTCCTCCCTCCTTCGGTGGCGGGGGGGGGGGTGCCTCAACTTTGCGACCCCGGCCCTTCCACTGAGCCGCTTGGGGCGCCGACGGCTGGTACGGGAGGTCGACAGGAGCATACTACTTCTCCCGCGTGACCTGCCCGGGCCGATACCCTCAGCACTCCACAGGTTGTTGCGTCCCTGGCTTCGGTCGGGGGCCCTACGCCGGTCGCTGGAGTTTCTCCGCACCCACTCTGTGGAGCGGGTGCGGGACCTAGGGACTGGACATCGACGACTCCCTTGGGGACACGGTGTCTCTACCACTCGGTCGCCCCTGTCCCATGTGTCGCCATGGAAACGGCTCCACCCCTCTCATCTCAAAAAAGTGGAGGGGGCAAAGGGCGACCGAGGAGTGGGGAGGGGCCAGGAACCGTTGAACAGGATACAAATTTCGTATAATTTACGCATTGTGTGAACAGTGCAATGTTGTGCATGTCACATTCTTCGGCGTGGGTACTTGACGTTTCTGTCTCCCCTCTACTGAGTGATAAAATGAATAAGTCTCCCATAGGAAAGACACACGTAATAACGGTTTGATTCAGGCTTCACCTCTCCTCCCACCTGTCCTCGTCTCATGCATAGCTTCGCTGTGCAGGTTTCTTTCAGCCGATAATATTTCTTTGTCGCGGCTCGTGCCGCTTAAATTCTTCTTATCGGCTTAAGAAACCTGCACAGATTTAGGGTCCCTCCCTCCTCCCACAGGCGAAGCCTTCATTTCTCATTGAAGTGACGCGACGTCCGGCTCGAGCTAGCCGGGTAAGAAGGGAGGGGATAGGGAGGGGGAGGTGGGGTCGACAATGCGCATGCCTGCACAGAGCCGGGAATTTTAAATTTCCGATGATTTTGGCGGAAAATTCAAACCACACTCAACCTTCGGGAAATGGCCATATGACCAGGAGTGTGGTATGGGATTATCGCTATAGCTTCGCTGTGCAGGTTTCTTAAGCCGATAAGAAGAATTTAAGCGGCACGAGCCGCGACAAAGAAATATTGTTGCCTATGTCTTACCAATGTAGGTCTGTTTGTGTGTGACCAGTTTGAAATAGAAAAAGGAGGAGGAAGAGGAAGAAGAGAAGGGGGAGGAAGAGGATTATGATGATAATGATCTGAGATTCAACTGCAAGTAAAGTAACCGATAGTACATATATATATATATATATGTATAAATATGTATATATATATATATATGTGTGTGTTGATTTAAACTATGACAAATGTAACTGAAGGCGGAGAAAATATACGAGAAATAATGGAAGAATTACTGCCTTAACGTTTCGACCCTTAGGGTCTTGATCACAAAGCATAACACAAAAGTATAACATGGACATTTTATACACATACATGTCACCTCACAGGGTGCCTGGGAAAGGTCGTCGCGCTCGAAACATTTGTCCGTTTGTTTTCATCCACTATCAATAAACTTGTAGCTCTTGCCAAGCATATAAAACCATCTCTATGGTTGATGTTATTATTAGTATTAATATAGGCTGCTTCTATTGTTTTTCTTAATTTCTTTGTTGAACCTTTATTTATTATAATTGTATTGTCCCAGTTCGGAAGGTGGTCATATGTATCTATGTGTCTTACTATAGAATTAGAAAGCCTGTGGGTTCTTACATCATTTTTGTGTTCATATAATCTTTTTTCTAATCCACGACCTGTTTCCCCAAAATATGAGGATGGGCAATTTTTACAAGGTATTTTATAGACAATATTATTTTCATTCGTATGGTTATTATAATTACGCGTTACCAAATGTCCCACTTTGCTACCTGATGTTCTTGCTATCTTTATACCTGCTTTTAAGAGGACGTTGTCTAGAGTTGAATTAATGCTGGAATTTGGGACTGTGATATATTGTGTTTCTTTGTTGCAATTATTTTTATCTTTACTCTTCTTATTTATTTCCTTAGCTTTCTTTTTTAGTTTAAGTAGGAGACCTTTGGGATATTTTAATTTGCTGAAAGTTTTTGTAATGTGATCTAGTTCGTCTTCTAAGAATTCTTCACTACAGATGCGAAAAGCCCTGAGGAAGAAGCCAATTATTATACCTGTTTTAGTCCTAATATTGTGTCCTGAATAAAAATGTATATAATCTTCTTTATTAGTGGGTTTGCGGTATACCGAAAACTTTACATTGCTGTTTGTTCTGTGTCTAAAAACAAATGGACAAATGTTCCGAGCGCGACGACCTTTCCCAGGCACCCTGTGAGGTGACATGTATGTGTATAAAATGTCCATGTTATACTTTTGTGTTATGCTTTGTGATCAAGACCCTAAGGGTCGAAACGTTAAGGCAGTAATTCTTCCATTATTTCTCGTATATTTTCTCCGCCTTCAGTTACACACACACACACACACACACACACACACACACACACACACACACACACACACACACACACACACACACACACACACAAACACACACACACACACACACACACACACACACACACACACACACACACACACATATATATATATATATATATATATATATATATTTTTTTTTTTTTCTTCTTCAGTCGACCCCGTCGTGAGCTGAGCAAATGTTCGTTTTTCTTCCGCCAATGAAAGACCCTGAAACCTCGTTAGTTGACGAGCTCGCACCGCCTGGTTCACCGACAACCGAGACCGAGGACTTTAAGTGCCACTTGATTTTCGTTACTCTCCACCACAAGGCAGTTGTCTTAATGTCTTCTGTGATTAGGCCATTTTTGTCACTGTTGCATGCCGGCTTTGCGACCGGCGCGGCGACTTCTTCGGGTGTCCGTTTTGTATCTGAGATGTTCTTCCTCCCTTGTCCCCAAGTCGTTGTATATATACCGAGATGATGACTGGAATTTCTTTTAGATTTTCCTTTCCTTTCAGTGTATTTTGAGCGGAAATTGGTCTTCAACTACAAAAGCTTTGAAATCTAGAATGGTTCGCTAGAATTCTTTTCAAGTGAAGGAATAAAACAATACAGTTACTGTTCGCATGCAAAATGCATTATTACTATTCCATTTTTCTAACCTAGATGGTTCTCATATTAGCTGAATTTGATCAAATTGCAATGCTCCCTTTTCATAGACAGAGATAGGTAGAAAGATAGACAAATAGACAGGTAGACATACAGATCAACAGACATGGGCAGACAGACAGGCAGACTGACTGGTAGGATTACCGATATACTGAAAAAAATATTTCGACTTTTCAGCTAATTAATAGATAGTTTAAATGAATGGTAGCCTGACTAATAGACCAATTGATGCTGATGAGTTAAGATAAAACCTCTGACATCCAGCCAGACGAGAAAATCTTACTTTCTATAAACAGACTAGTTGACAGGGAGATGACTGACTAACTTGACTATAAGATACAGAGTCGACCATCTTCTGACACGCACAGGAGTTAATTGAATGACTCACTGAGAGACTGACAGACTCAGACCCACAAACCCGCATTCACAAACTGTCACTCACAGTCTTACACTCAAAGACCCAAAATCTCAGATTCGCAGACTTGGAGAACCACGGCGTGGTTCCTTCCCACCCGACTCCCTCAGGATTGGGTTCGTTTTTTCGATGGTGACAGACATAACGATGGGCAATTTTTTTTTCACCAACACGCAGTCTGTCACCTTTAATATTTCCATGGCATGAGCCCCAGCGATCGCTTACTGGCCCAGTAACTCACTCCATGGAAGAGTCGTCTCTCTCGACGGGTCAGTGAGTGCGTTCGTCGATGGATAAATGAACAATTCAACGAAAAGATCATTGAATTCCTCGCTGGACAGAGAACCTGATACTAATCTCGCTGCCCGTGATGAACAATTTGAATGGCAGTCGAGACCTTCATGGACTTTAAGAACTTCTAGACGTTCAAGATCTCCGATACCTTCGAAATTCTTTATACCTTCGGGATCTTCAAGCACTGCTGGACCTTTCAGGATCCCTAAGACCTTCGAAATCTTCACGAAACCTTCGAGAACTTCAAGAACCTCGAGAACTTCAAGAACTTCAAGAACTTGCAAAACCTTTGAGAACTTCTACATCTTCAAGAACTTCTAGATCTTCGAGAACTAATAGACCTTCCAGAACTTCTAGACCTTCCAGAACTTCTAGACCTTCTAGAACTTCTAGACCTCCCAGAACTTCTAGACCTTCCAGAACTTCTAGACAACTTCTAGACCTTCCAGAACTTCTAGACCTTCCAGAACTTCTAGACCTTCCAGAATTTCAGATCTTCTAGACCTTCCAGAACTTCTAGAACTTCTAGACCTTCCAGAACTTGTAGACCTTCCAGAACTTCTTCTATGCTTTCCAGAGCTTCAGGAGTTTCAAGACCTTCGACGCACTTGGGATCAAGAACTTCAAGACCTTTGAGAACTTCAAGAACTTCGAGACCTTCTGGATCTTCAAGAATTTCAAGACATTCGAGATCTTCAGGAGCTTCAAGAACTTCGAGAACTTCTAGACTTTGGAAAACTTCTAGACCTTCGAGAGCTTGAAGAACTTCAAGATCTTTGACGCACTCGGGATCAAGAACTTGAAGACATTTGAGAACTTGAAGAACTTCAGGATCTTCAAGAACTTCTAGACCTTCGAGAACTTTAAGAACTTCGAAACCTTTTGGACCTTAATGAATTTCATGACATTCGAGATTTTCAGGATCTTCAAGATGTTCTGGACCTTCGAGAACTTGAAGAACTTCGAGAACTTCAAGAGCTTCAAGACCTTCAGCACACTCGGGATCAAGAACTTCAGGACTTGCGAAACACTCAGGATCAAGAACTTCAAGATCTTTGAGAACTTCGAGACCTTCAGGATCTTCAAGAACTTCTAGACCTTCGAGAACTTGAAGAACTTCGAGAGCTTCAAGAGCTTCAAGACCTTCAGCACACTCGGGATCAAGAACTTCAAGACTTTCGACACACTCAGGATCAAGAATTTCAAGTTTTTTGAGAACTTCGAGACCTTCAGGATCTTCAAGAACTTCTAGACCTTCGAGAACTTGAAGAACTTCGACAACTTCAAGAACTTAAAGGCCTTCAGCACACCTGGGATCAAGAACTTCAAGACTTTCGACACAATCAGGATCAAGAACTTCAAGATCTTTGGGGACTTCGAGACATTCAGGATCTTCAAGAACTTCTAGAGCTTCGAGAGCTTCAAGAACTTCAAGACCTTCAGCACACTCGGTATCAAGAACTTCAAGACTTTCGACACAATCAGGATCAAGAACTTCAAGATCTTTGGGAACTTCGAGACCTTCAGGATCTTCAAGAACCTCTAGACCTTCGAGAACTTGAACTTCGACAACTTCAAGACAACTTCAAGAACTTCAAGACCTTCAGCACACTCGGTATCAAAAACTTCAAGACTTTCGACACAATCAGGATCAAGAACATTAAGATCTTTGGGAACTTCGAGACCTTCAGGATCTTCAAGAACTTCTAGACCTTCGAGAACTTGAAGAACTTCGAGAGCTTCAAGAACTTCAAGACCTTCAGCACACTCGGGATCAAGAACTTCAAGACTTTCGACACAATCAGGATCAAGAACTTCAAGATCTTTGGGGACTTCGAGACCTTCAGGATCTTCAAGAACCTCTAGACCTTCGAGAACTTGAAGAACTTCGAAACCTTCAAGATCTTAAAGAATTTCAAGACATTCAAGATTTTCAGGAGCTTCAAGAACTGCTAGACCTTCGAGAACTTTAAAAACTTCGGAGACCTTCACTGTCTTCAAGAACTTCAAGACCTTCGAGATTTTCATGAACTTCAAGAACTTCTAGACCTTGGAGAACTTCTAGACCTGCCATTATTTTGTCTGTCATTTTTTTTTTTTTGTATTATTTATTTCTTTGTTTGTTATTATTTGTCTGTTGGTTTATTATTATGTGCTTGTCATTTATCATTATTTATCTGCCATTCCTTTATGATTTACTATTTACCTGGTTGTTTATTTGTTTGTTATTTAACTTTATTAATTTATTCATCTATTTATTTATTCATTTTGTTTATTGTTATTTATGTTATTTAATCATATTATATATATATATATATATATATATATACATATATATATATATATATATATATATATATATATATATATATATATATATATATATATATATATATATATATATATATATATTCATCCGACCTAGTTGTGGACCACAATGTGGCGAGGGCATCCAGGTCTTGGAAAGCTTCGCATAAAACTTTTTCGTGAGTGACCCTATTCGGAACATTTCAATCCTTTGCGACCCAGAAAAAAGAGAAACAAAATGGACAGTGATATATACCCTTTACTTTGGAAAAAAAAATGTGTACAGCTTTTCTTTAACAAAACTAAATTAACAGAATCCATGGCACTGCATTTCCTTCAGAAAATTAAATTAATGGGATTTGTGGTGCTGATTCTCAGTTACCAGTATTTATAATCGCGGGGCTCTGCGACCCATCATAACTGATCTCGCGATCCAGCTTTACGTCGCGACCCATAGTTTGAGACCCACTGGTGTATTGTGTAACAGTGGTGGGTTATGTCAGGAAGCACTTCGAAGGATTGACATTTCCCGTAGTGCTATGAACTCTCAACCAGAGTATATTGCGTGTTCGATATTTATGCAAGAGAACTAAGATTCGAATCTTCAAGTCACTTGTGATCTTTGTCTTGCTTTACGGTTGTGAGACATGGGTACTGGATGCTGACTTGAAGAGGCATCCTGATGTCTTTGGAACCCTATTGTATCCATGAGACGGAAGTAAGGATTAGATTTGTATCGTCAGCATTATTTATCAAAAGGAATAGGGAAATCTTGTTTGGAAGTCTTAGATATTCTTCATACATTCTCTGCCTATTGCAGTGGCGGATCCAGGGGTGGGGGTTAAACCTTCCAACCCCCAAAATTTGTTCTTTCATTACGTCATTGCAGATTTCGAGAAACCTGGCTAGTATACACCGGTGTGTGGAAGAAACAATAATACAGTGACAGGTTTTTTTCCCCCAGCATTTGATAAAACACTTCAGTGAGAATAATTGGAAGGATATTCAACACATTATTGAGGGAAAATATTTAAAAATGTAAGTTTAAGTATTACTTTTGCCCAATATTTTGAAAGAAAATTAATCCAGTGAGAACACATACTTCAAATAATATTCAAAACCATCATATTCGAGCTATAGAGTAGGTCTGCTAGGCGTCATCTATATTTACAGAATTAAAGTTTGTTTTTATCCTGGATCCGCCACTAGCCTATTGATATATAAATAGAATTTTAGGGGTTTATATATTTCAACTTAATAAACTTGTATGGTCACATAATTCAGTATGGGAGTTAAGAGTCAAAGAATATGAATGTATGGATTTTACAGACCTGACCTTGATAGCTCAGCTCCTGCCACTATTCAAAGAAAATGAGTCTACAAAATAATAAAAGAAAACGTATAATATTAGCATAGACTATTAGTTTTAACTCCTTTATTTTTATTTCTTTTCTGGAGCTAAGTAAGTAAGTAAGAGTTTTTATTTAGCATTGAATCAATGTACATGAAGTGCAGATAAAGAAAAGAACACATAGTTCGAAATAATAAATACAAGTGCCGAGAATAACACAAAAAAGCATGTAAGTTTATTTCCATTGTGGTCCTCTACAAGATTTATTCTGTGGGTGTAATAGAGAAAAGGGTTTGTGTCATGATTATAAAGGTAAGGGATACAAAGGTGAATGACAACCTACAAAGAAACTGGTTCGTTTACTAGACCAGGAAATACGAAAAAGAAAAATCGGACAAGCTAAGGTAAGAGAGGTCCAAGAGTGTTTTATATAAATACATACATACATACACATACATACATACTTACATACATACATACATACATACATACATACATACATACATACATACATACATTCTTGTTGACAGACGAGATTAAATAATATTACTGTTTCTGCATTGTTTGTCTTTTTGTTGAGAACTTCTACTTCTCTTGCTAGTTTACGGTGTTGGACTGTTAGTTTGCTGAGTAGCTCTCAACGAAGCAACACAACGAGCCATCAACAAATGGTATTCCAACAAACCCACCCCACAAAGACAAGAAAACATCAATATATATTACAGAAATTACATGTCATCAGAATACAAGTCAGATGAAAAAGTCATTAAAAACATAATTACAAAAGACGTCAAGCCCACTGACCCAGAGGACAAAATATCACTGACCATATACTCCAAGACCCGAAAGACTTCACAACTTTTACTGAGAAACCGCCCACACAAACCGACACCGTCTTTACAAGAAAACCACGTCATTTACAAACACAATTGTACCGTTGAGAATTGTGGGTCTCAATCATACATCGGAATGGCTAGGACAAAACTTACAAGACGATTAACTTGCCACCTACAACATGGAGCCATAAAGAATCACTATAACACTAAACATAATACTTCCCTAAATTTGGCTTAATTTGGAGACAAGGCCAATGTAAGAATAAGGTATAAGGATGTGGTGATGGTAAGGAGTCTGGACAACACATTCTTTAAGAAAATCTGTAGAAAAAAGGGCAGTATCAGTAAAAGTAATGTGATGACATTGGATAATTATGAGAAGCTCAAAAGATCCTGATGTTATGCTTAACAGTATATATGAGGGTAGGGGGAAGAAATTGGAACAAAATGATGAAAATAAGAAGAGTAGCAGGGACGTTGAAAACAACGTGGAAAGGTAGATGATGATCAGTGAGGAAAAAATGCGGGTATGGTGAAGACATATTTGGTAATCACTCTCATGGTGACAAAACAAAGACTGTGATTATATACAAAATACGTGTATTCCTGGTACTGTGGCAATGTATTCATGAAGAGCATTTGCTGTTTCCATTTTCCTTCTTAGAGTAATGAAAGTCCTGAGTGCACACACACACACACACACACACACACACACACACACACACACACACACACACACACACACACACACACACACACACACACACACACACACACACACACACACACACACACACACACACACACACACACACACACACACACACACACACACACACACACACACACACACACAACCTGACGTAGCCTAGCCTAGCCTAGCCTGACTTAACCTGATTTAGCCTAACCTTACCTAACCTAACCTAATCTGATTTAACCTAACCTAACCTCTCCTCACCCCATTTAACCTAACCTAATCTGACCTAATCTGACCTAATCTAACCCTGTTTGACCAGATACAGTTATATAGAACATAAGAATGAAGGAAACTGCAAGAGACCATAATGCCTACACCAGGGAGTTCCATGTCCATTACCACCTGTCATCCCCATCCATAAAGCTGTCTAATCGTTTCTTAAAACAACTAATAGTTTCTGCACTCACTACGAGTATATGGTTACTAAGTCTATTCCATTCGTTGACCACCCTATTAGTAAACCAATCCTAGCCCATTTCTTTCTGAAATCTAAAATTGTCCAATTTAAATCCATTACCGCGAGTCCTGCCCTATTTTCTTAATATGATGACCTTGTTTGCGTCACCCTTGTTAAAGCCTTTGATCCACTTGAACACCTCTATTAGATCACCCTGCACTCTGCGTTTTTCTAGAGATTGTAAGTTAAGGTGCCTAACCCTCTCTTCGTAAGGTAAATTTCTGAGCCCATGTATCATTTTTGGTCATTCTCCTCTGTACTGATTCTAGTGAATTGATGTCCATTCTATACGAAGGATACTAAAACTGTACTGCATATTCAAGGATGGGTCTAATTAACGCTAGATAGAGTTTGATAATTATTTCTGCACCTCTGTTCGTAACAGTCCTAGCAATGAAACCTAATGCTCTGTTAGCTTTATTCCTGGTGCTAATGCACTGTTCCCTGGAATTACTAGAACTCCTAAGTCTCTCTCGCATACAGTTTTCTCTAAAAACATGTTATCTGAGCTATATCTGTTTTCGGGGTTGTGTAGGCCTAAGTTTAACACGCTGCACTTTGATACATTGAAGTCTATTTGCCATTTCATCGACCATGTGAACAATTTGTTAAGATCATCCTGCAGGATCTCTATGTCATCTCCTGATCTAATTAGACTTCCTATTATAGTTTCGTCCGTAAACTTACATCAATATTAATCCCATTATCCGAGTCGTTTATGTATGTAATGAATAATAAGGAACTCAAAGTCGAGCCCTGGGGAACTCCACTAGAAACACTCCCCATTTAGATTTTACACCATTTATGGTGACCTGTTGTTTTCTGTTACTGACCCAAGCTCTAACCCATTCTAACACTTTACCTCCTATGCCATGGACTGATTTTATTTAGTAGTCTCTGGTGGGGCAGTTCAGCTAGCCACCTTCCACATAATTTCCTTACATCTCCTTATGTCTCCCTAATTTTATGTAAGGGGACATCCCACAATTCTTCCTCTAATCCACAGGCCTATAACAAAGGCCTCACACGTTTGGGTCGTAGACTGGATGAAGTGCGATGCTGGTTTTCTCACATAGATCTGTGTGAACGGGATTTAATTGTAATATTTCTCGCTCACATTACACTCACATTTAAGGTCCCGTAAAATACACATGACCCAGCTTCATCCTTATGTCTTACTGGGGAGCATAAGACCTGTCCCGATCCTTAAAGAATCTGGAACAATGGTTCCCAAAGTTTTCCAGGCTGGCGCCCCCGTCGGCTTCCAGGTGGATTCCCAAGGCACACACCCCTCCTACACACATGCGAATGCACGCCTTTTTTTTTCTCTGACTTCGGACTACGTAACAAGACCATACATTCGTTTATAGTTTTATGTTAGTTTTTATCCTCTATAAACTGTATACACGTTCCTTTACTTTAATGTTTATGACATATATTGTCATTCGGATTTTGTGAAAAACAAAAAATTACTTAATAACTGCTAATGTCATCCTGTCGCCCCTTTACCATCCCGTTTTGCCTAACCGCCCCTCCTCCCCCTATATTTTAACCCCCCACAGGGGGTTGTAGCCCCTACTCTGGGACCCAACGCCCTAGAACGTCCTTCAAATTCTCGATGGATGTCTTAGGATAGGGGTAGACGGAATATGGTCTGCTGTGGATTCGATTGATTGGCACCCTGAAACTCCACTCTCCTAATCGCTCCTCTCCCCTAAGCTGATTGAAATAGCTTGACGTCAGTTAGAGTCTTCTCCCTTTGAATTCTAATCAAGGTTTAGTAAAATCGTCTGACGTTAAATGCAATGAAATAATTCGTTTACGGTTAGAAGAATACACAAAGTGTTGCGCTCCTCTCCAGAGTAGGGGGCTATGACCTGGAGGTTGCGAACTTGGGTTTGTCACTAGGGTAAAAGAACAAACCAGTGGTGTACGTTTCTTTGTTTATCAAGAGTGCTAGAGTGTGTGTATATTGTTTGTGGGAGTTCAAAGTTGGACTACTTGCCTTTTAGTCGACCTGATAATTGGAGCGGGTGCCTCAAGACTGTTCTCCTTCTATCTTCAAACCTTAAGGATACCTCGGTACTGCTAGGCACCTCCCTCTAGGGCTGTACTTCTCATCTTAGGATTTACATGATTGGCTATGGACAAAACACTAAAACACATTTGGCCAATCATATTGCAGTAAGGGGTCACCGGTGTCATGTGATGTATTTAGTCCTCCGATAAGGGCTTTCAGAATGGCTCTTAGAAAGGCCTTACCTTAGCACAATTTAATTATGTTATGGTTTTGCTCCTCTCGAGTAGGGGCCACCCACGCTATGCGTCCGAAGCAGTGAGAATCAGTTTCTCACAAAAATAATTGATGAATCCATGAATAAATACATTAATATGTAATGAATCATATGAATGGAGATATTACCTAAAAAGAAATAGATTAATCAAGATTGAACAGAGAGGTATATGATAGAGATAGTTAAGAGATAAAAGAGGTAAATGGAATGGAACGTGTAGACAGCGATCGATGTACAAACCAAACTCTTTATGCTCTGGTTGATATATTATGAAACTCGTCAGAGTATTGTAAAAAAATTCGCTCAACCCCGTTGCCAGCCTTGATTCAATTAAGTCGACTTTTAACCCATTCTGGCGCAATTTGAACTTTATTAAATGTGGAGGCGACTGCCTCAGACGAGTGAAGTTCACCAGGTGGCTTTTTCCCCCTTACAAAGGGGGTAGCCAAAAAACAAAGGCATAAAATCCACTCCCACCCATTCCAACCCCACATACTCCACTCCCATTCAGCCCCTTCCCTCCCTCTTTTCTTAGCTTCCCCTGAAGGGATAGAGGAGTATTGCCACCGAGTGTTCTCACTTGAGTCGTAAAAGGTGACAAAAACGGGACGGGGAGAGGACTAGGCATCCTAATCTCTGTAGCCCCAAAGAAAAAAAAAACAAAAAACAAAAAAAAAAACAGTCAGCAGGTGAGAAGTTGATCTTTGGAATCTGAAGAGAATTCGTGTTTTTTCTTCTTGCATGGATGTCTATTTATACAGAACCACTAGACTCACAAGTGCCCACAATATAAGCACTCGCGTTGTTGATCCCACGCGTTGGTTGAAAGCAATGAGAGCAAAACCCACTCTGGTTTCGCCCCCGTCTTCAGACGCAGCACTGTTTCAAGAAGATTTACTTTAGGTATGATTGCAGGATTCATAAATACAATGTGCGCTCTCTCTCTCTCTCTCTCTCACACACACACACACACACACACACACACACACACACACACACACACACACACACACACACACACACACACACACACACACACACACACACACACACACACACACACACACACACACACACACACACACACACACACACACACACACACACACACAGGATTTTAAGAAAAAAATGATGCTGAAAGATACAAAGACGGGTCACCACGAGCATACCTCCCTTCCCGTATAATACAACTAGGTAAATACAACTAAGTAAATACACACACACACACACACACACACACACACACACACACACACACACACACACACACACACACACACACACACACACACACACACACACACACACACACACACACACACACACACGCACACACAAGGGTGATAAACATATTTAAATGTAGAAAAATGTTGATAAGAGAGATGGTGAGAAATCACAAGTTTATTATTATTGTGGGTGGATGGAAAGAGGAACATTTACCAACAAGAATAGAACGGTAAACAAATGGAAGGCAGAAAGTCAAATTAATTGTGAAATTAATTAGGGAAAAAGAATAAGATGTGCATAAAGAAATAGAGGAAGTATATAGGTTAGGCAGATGTGGAGAAGGATACGCATTGCCTATGGAAATAAAAGTTTGAAATAATGCAAAGTAAAGTGAATGAGATAATTAAGAGGGCATGGAAACTGACAAGCAAGGACAAGTGCAAAAATATGTGGGTGTGGAAGGAAACAACGTAGGAAGATAAAAAAAAAAAGATAGAAGAGGAATAAGCAGGCGGGAAAGAGTATTATTGGAAAGTGATATATCAAGCGTGGAGGTGGGAACTAATAAAAGATTTAGAGCATAAGAAGAGAGAAGCAACGAACTAAAAGGAGTTGGAAGTAACTGAAAATGGGGAATCATGGGCCAAGTTGATTGTAACCATGGTTTAGTGTGTGAAAGAATAAACAAGGTAGAGAGGCGAAGACACACCAACAAGAATGGATCTTATACTAATAGAGACTCTAGAGGTGACTGACACAAGGAATTGCCAGTGCCTGATAGGTAAAAAAATGGTCACGTAGACTTTGAATCATTTTTGGATACAAGGATTACAGAAATAAGAGAAGAAACATGCAGTTAAGGAAGTTGCAAGTATGAATTTTGAATTCCGGAAAGTCAAACCAGGCTTCTGATTCCTTACGGGTTAACCGTGCCTCAATTATTTCTATCATATTAAGATTTTCACTCTTGATGTACGTTTGTACCTTTTGGAATTTGTTTTCGATACGGCTGGCACTGAAGTACATGTTTTCCGGGCATTTTGGGATCATTTGCAAACCCTTTTTTGCTTGTCTGCTCTTGCGTGCTAAATTTAGTCCTAAACTGACCTCCCTAATGAACCCAACGTTTTCTCCCTTTGAGATCACCATTAAAAATGAACTCTTTTCACTACATGCATTCAGAAGGTGGTTTGTAAACCTCTTTGACATTGGGGAAAAGGTTGGTTCCGTCAGAGCCTGAAAGGTCATGGCATCGGGAAAACGGACACCAAAGATAAAACAAAGATAAAAGAGAGAGAGAGAGAGAGAGAGAGAGAGAGAGAGAGAGAGAGAGAGAGAGAGAGAGAGAGAGAGAGAGAGAGAGAGAGAGAGAGAGAGAGAGAGAGAGAGAGAGAGAGAGAGAGAGAGAGAGAGAGGGGGGGGGAATCTCAGCTGGGTACACAAGTGTCTTTCATTGATGCTTATAGCTTTGTTATCCCAGCATTAACTAGCAGAGAACCTCTGGAGGACTCCACAGACAACTTGTTGGCCACCACACTCTATAACATCCACCTGGCCAGACTACGGTGCGGCCACCACACAGCACTTCTAAGCTACCAAAAGAGGCTGGATGACCACATTGTGAACAGCTGCCAGGGATGTAACACTTCACCCCATACCATACAACACATAATGGAAGACTGCATTATACACAGTCATGCACGCAAACAACACAACATACACTCAATAAAGGATTTGTGGGAAAGCCCAGTTTCGGCTGTGGCATTCCTTGGGGAGACGGGACTGCTCGGACAGACAGTCTAGGGAACAACAACAACAACAACAACATCCAGTAGGAGAACTTTGTAATCCAGAAAAAAGATCCTCTGAACTTACCTTGCTTACATACATTGTGTTAGTCTTATCTCAGATAGGGAAAAAAACAAAAAACAAAACAAAAAACAGCGGCAGCTAGATTAAAAGGAAAACTACCATCTGGCACCGAAACAGTTAACCTTCTTAATCCCCCATGTCACCTTTCAACATTTTGTTCTAATACCAGAATATTTCATTCAGGACAAGAAACGTTCTTGAACGCTGATTCTTGAAAAAAAAAAATCCATTGAAGCTCCCGTATAATCTTTGTTAATGTTGTTCTGGATCGCGTCGGGTGCTTTTGGTCATTTGAAGACTGACCTCTAGGGGCTGGGGGATGATGTCTCTCTGTAGACGATAGTTTCTCTTTCAGAACCGCGGTCCTCAGGAAACCGGCAACGGCCACCACGAAGTCTCCCACGAAGTCCCCCAAGGATGAAACACTGAGTTACTGTCTGGGTAGGGAGAGAGTAGGGGCAATATAGGATGAAGTGTTCCATGACTTACTTGTGGTAATTGTATCTGGGGTCAACTTGAGCCTGTGACCAAGCCTATTCTGTGTTGAAACTATTTCAGTGCTGGGCGGTGGCCTGAACGCAGTCACACCAAAGTGGTTCTTGTTTGTCGTGGAAGGGTTTCTAAAAATGTGTATAAAATTGGCAGTTGCCGACAGGTCTGTCAAAATAAACGCCATATGAAGATTGAGGCTTTATTAGCACGACGTTCCGCTTTATCAAGTACTTGATAAAACGAAACGTCGTATCAATAAAGATTCCATCCTCATGCAGTGTTTCTTTTTATTTCTCAGATGCTTTAATGACTTCCATGTATTTTATATTATTTGTTTATTTGTTTGTTATCATTTGTTTTGTTTATTGTCACTTGCTTGATTTTTATTCATTATTAGTTATCTGTCAATTTATTATTATTTACTATTTACCTGTTTGATTATTATTTAACTATACCTATGCATTTATTTATCTTATTTATTATTATTTATGTTATAATTTGTATTTATTTTTCTTTTATTTATTTAAAATTATTATATTTTTTCCGCATCCGACCTAGTTATGAGCCAGGGGGGCCTCCATTCGGCCTGCTCCACCTTTGTAGTCCTTTGTAGTTCTAAGGATAGTTTATGTCTGGTGGAGTCGGAAAGAATATAGTTTGGGGGCAGGTTTAAGTATGTTGTGATGTGAGTGTGTATGTGTTTTTGTAAGGACATGCTGTTAAGTACGGCTGGTGGGTTGTTGAAGATGTTTAAGTAAATGTTGAGGTTGTTTTTTGTTGCATTTAGTTGGTTGTGCGTGTGTAACGTGGTGGACACGCTATTCTGATGGACGCTACCGGAAAATTAAAGTGTTGTCCAATGTATGCAAAGTATTTCCCAAGATTTTTGCAAATAAGCTGATCAAATTTTTAGATGAAAACCAAACGAACAGACAGGCCTTAGAAGTGTATGCTCGATTATAGACTATTTGCAGATGATGAATCGACTTATCAAGAAAACAATAGCATGATTCTGTATTTAGCTCTTGTAGATTACGAAAAGGCCTTTGACTCGATAGATTAAATGGTCATTTTAAATTCACTATGCAAACAAAGTACAAATGAACACATTATAAAGGTTCTCAAGAACATTCATGCGAAAGGTACTGTTGTAATTCGACTACATAAAGACATAGAAAAGATAAAGATCGAGAAAAGAGCATGGCAAAGCAATACAATTTCACTCGATTTATGGAAGAGATTTTCAGATGGTCGAGCTGGGAAGGAAAATGTTTGGAGATTAATGGGAATGTTCTAATCACCTTAGATTTGCTGATGACATTCTCATTTCAGAAACAACAGAAGACTTGCAAAATATGCTGAGTGATTTTAACAAGGAAATTATCAAAGTAATGTCCAATTGGAAGGTTCCAAGTAAAGCAATTATAATCGATGATAAGTATTTAATTTGAAGACTATAATTAATTAGGGTCATATGAGAATGGTATTAAAAGGCGTATCATAATTTGTTGGAAAATGTTTGATAAATATGAGATCATGGGAGGTTCTCTACCTATATGTCTGAAACAAAGTTTACATATACAGAAAAATGTCAGATAAATCTACGGGCGTGAGGCATAGCAATTGACGAAACCAATAGAAACAAACCTAAGAAGTGCACAGACAGAATGGAGAAATCAGTGTTGGTAATAAAGTTGAAAGACAAGAGGAAGACAAGTTGGGTGTAGGCGGAAAAGAGAGGAAATGGAATTGGACAGGAAAGTTAGCTCAAAGAAATGATGGGCGACAAAACAAGTGTATCATTGACTGGATGGAGCGTGACGGGGTTAGTTGAAAAGAGAGACCAGGCAGAAGGTGGAGAGACGAGAAAGAGAATTTTACAGAAGGAACATGGTATAGATTGGCGCAGTCGTATAAGACGTGGAATGGTATGAGAGAGACTTTCGCTCAGCAGCGGACTCGAGATGGCTGATTGATTGATTGAATGTGGTGAGAAGGATGGATGGGTTGAGGGCTCTTGGCTCTTGCGTATAACGAGTGAGTATTGCTTTCATGTGGAGTTCTACGTGGAAGATTTTGGCTTATTTGTGTTGAAGTTTTACTTGGGAATGTCGAAGAGAACACAGACAACCAAGACGACGATATCGCCGTTTACGACGTCATTTTCTAAATGCCTTGCTTAGGATAGGATAGGTTGGGTCAGGTCAGGCCACGTTAGGTTATGTGAGATGAGGTTAGGTTAGGTGAGGTGAAATGAGGTTAGGTTGGGGTTGATTAGGTTATGTGAGATGAGGTTAGGTTAGGTCAGGTTAGGTTAGGATAGATTAGGTTAGGTTAGGTTAGGTTAGGTTAGGTTAGGTTAGGTTAGGTCAGGTTAGGTTAGGATAGATTAGGTTAGGTTAGGACAGGTGAAGTTAGGTTAGGTGAGATGAGTTAGGTTAGGTTAGGATAGATTAGGTTATGCTAGATCAAATTAGATAAGGTTGGGTTAGGGCACGTGAGATGAGGTTAAGTTAGGTCAAGTCAGGTTAGGTCAGATTAGGTTAGATTAGGTGAGATGAGGTTAGGTTAGGTTAGGTGAGGTTAGATAGTACAAGTATTGACAAATATTGGCTATTTTTGCCTTCAAAATGCCGCCAAACTGACGGCGCTTTCGATCCAACATGGCGAACGGTATCGTCGCACTGATTTGCTGGATACGATGATTCCTTCCCATTTAATCTGTCTGTCTGTCTGTCTGTCTGTGTCTGTGTCTGTGTCTGTGTCTGTATGTCTGTCTGTGTCTGTCTGTATTTCTGTCTGTGTCGGTGTCTGTTTTTCTGTCTGTGTCTGTGTCTGTGTCTGTGTCTGTCTGTCTGTCTGTGTCTGTGTCTGTGTCTGTATGTCTGTCTGTGTCTGTATGTCCATCTGTCTGTTAAACCATATCATTATCACCACTAGTGTGCTATATATCCATTTAAATTTTGTATAATTTTGATAAAAACAAATGAAACACAAGTGTAAAAATGTAATAATTTTGTTTAATCTTAATAAGAACAAATGAAACAGAAATGTAAAAAATACTAATGGTAATTTTATACTTGATATATATCAATAAAAATAGCTTTATGATAATAAACAAGAATATGTAGGACTGGCATTTTGTCTGTTCTTCACATTGTGACATTATGTCGTGTGGTATTATGTCTCGTGTCAATTTGTCTGCGGACATTATGTCGTGTGACACTTTGTTTTTTACCATTTTGTCGCGAATTTGAACTCTCTGCCCTCCCTCTTGACCTCAGTGCCCTATGGCACGTTGGGAAAGGTCGTCGTTGCCCCCATTGTCCCCATTGCTCCAAGGTCAACACGGGGATGGGTGGGGGTGGGGGTGGGGGGTGGGGGGCTAGTCGGGCACGCTAGACGCCGGACCACGAGAAAACCCAGTCTAAGTTAAGCTGGAAGTCACGTTCCCATCAGGAGAAACGTGGCAACGAGGGAGAGAGGGACAAATCAGCGTGGCAAAACAGAGTGGGAGAGAAGAGGGGGGTAGGGGAAAGAGGGAGGGAGAGAGGGAGAGGAGAGGGGAGGGGGAGGGGGGAGAGAGGGAGAGGGAGAGGGGGAGAGTGGGAGTACCGGAGTAATCAACATCCCACATGAAGTGTTGTCAACAGAACGCAGATTGTTCGACCTTTCAAGTGAACAGGATCGTTTGGTGTTATGTAAGAACGTGAACTCTGTTTAGTACGTCACAGGTAGGTAGGTCTCGCTGGGCTGATTGGAATCGTCCGGCTGATTGTGAACAAACACGGCTTTGAACATTTCCGCCGTGCAAGTCAGAACTCGATTCTCTTTTGTATTTGGCTCCTTTGGCTAAAAATGCCAGAATAAAATCAATGAGGCATCACGCGGACACAGAAGGGATAAGTTCACTGACAATTTTATTTTCAAACGTTTTGATTCAGCTTTTGTGTTTGGGGCTACCCATCTCGACGCTACTGCAGTCATCGTCCCAAATTTCAGGTGCCTGAAATCGCTTGACATTGGCACTAGGCACACCGCTACAATGAAAGGTCCTCATTGTCAGAGCCAGGTGCCATGCAGAGTAGATGCAAGCGAGGCGAAGAGGGAGGAAGGGTTTGAGCGCCGGGTGGGGGGTGAGGTCAGGAGGGAGGAGGAGTAGGCTATTTGACTCGACGCGGGAGGAAAGCTCGGTAGGACAGTCAGGCCGAAGCTGTGTTGAGGTGTGGACGTAGAGGGTAACGAGACACTGAGATACTGGCGCATGTCGTCCCCAAGCCTCACGAGGAAGATAGATCCCTTGATGCGCGTCTCCATCTCCAACGTCCATTAGCTACTCTTATCTCCAAGCCACGGCCCCAGAAAGCATAATTTTGAAAGAAATCTCAATTGCATGACTGAACGAGTGTAGTGTTTGGCACAGGAAACTGTGATTAATTCCCGCACAACTATGAAACACTAATCATAAGAATAACAACACACAGGTCTGTCTCTCTAGTCCCATTTCAGTATTAAACCCACATAATATTCCAGCCATAATATCCTAAACTTTGCGCCATCTATTTGTTATTTTTACGAAACTGAAGAGAATACATTTCCCTGCATAATCAATTAAACCCTACTTGAGTCAAAATAAGAGAAATATCGGGCCAACACAAGAAGAATACAAGAAATCTAGTTTGTCGACATTTTACGGATTTCAAATCGAACGCGCCAAATCTGTGACGTCACGTCGCTGCTTTCCGACGAGGTTTAACGACGAGACTTGAAGCCCGGAACATCCTCATTGAAAGCGCGAAATTAATCGGTTAATATTTATTAACTACGAAGAAGCAGGAACGACGGCTGTCCTAAGGAATCGCACCAGTAAGTATAGTTATTTTGCTGTTTCACT
>NC_134781.1:77599056-77606556 GCF_046742065.1 Oratosquilla oratoria | reverse complement strand
TGAAATTATTTTAATTGCAGACGTAATGAAATTTGATTTACAAACAAAGGATTACAAAGGAGGAGCATGCCGACAGGAGACCTTTTGATCCATATCTAGGTCGGATGCGAAAAAAAAATCATATTAATAATAAAATAATAAATAAAAACTATGATAATATAAATAACAAATAAAATACATAAATAAATGCATAGGTATATAATACGGTCCATAACGAAGCTGGATACAAAAATATTGATGAACAAAGACAAGGAAATAAAATGAAAATAACCTAAGATAAGATATATTCAAAGGAAATCAAATTAAATGAAGTTAAACAATAGAATATATAATCAAATGAACTGAGATGAGATGAAATAGAAGGATAAGAAATTAACTATATAGAATAAAGCAATATAATACAGAATAGAGAAAATAAACCTAAGATAAAGTATAGGGGCAAGAGAATATATATATATATATATATATATAATATATATATATATATATATACATGTATATAATCGTATATATACATATTTATGTATATGTATATATATATATATATATATATATTTATATATATATAAGTAAATGCAAGAAAACTGGAATCAAGATTAGAGGACGTGTGGTATGTGAAGAATAACCAGATGTTTACATTGCATCTAACTAATCAGCAGTGAAAGTGTTAAAAAAGGATAGATTAAGAAAATTACATAATTATTCTAGATAACGATATCTCCACGACAAACATATTGCATCACCTTGTATATAGTATACCATATTCAATCGTTATCTTCGTCAGTACAGTGATCCTTTGAAAACTCCATCGATTATGTGGCTGGTCACGGTCACTATGTAGAATAAGTTAGAATAACCGAACCCTATCGAAGGTCTTAGAAAACTCAAATAAATGATTTTCGAAATTGTCGACATCCGTCATCTCCATTTACCGAAACGTCAACTTCCGGGGTTGCAACATGCTTCCTGCCTTCCTTCACGTAATGTTAGCGCTGTCTCGTCCTCTCTCTTTCTCTCTCTCTCTCTCTCTCTCTCTCTCTCTCTCTCTCTCTCTCTCTCTCTCTCTCTCTCTCTCTCTCTCTCTCTCTCTCTCTCTCTCTCTCTTTTTTTTTTTTCTCCCTCCTTCTGTGTGTGTGTGTGTGTGTGTGTGTGTGTGTCGGTGTTTTGTACCTGTTTCTGTCTATGTACGTCTGTTTCTCTCACACGCACACACAGACACACACACACACACACACACACACACACACACACACACACACACACACACACACACACACACACACACACACACACACACACACACACACACACACACACACACACACACACACACACACACACACACACACACACACACACACACACACACACACACACACACACACACACACACACACACACCGACAAAATCTCTTGGCGTCATGAATACACAATCTCCACCCCACCTGTTCGTGCTGTAGACACCTGATGTCGTCTTGGAACCTGCGGCAAAGGTTTATCTCTTCGGGTCGTAATTTTACGACCTGAATGAGGCATTTACGACCTCGTAAACCTTTACGTATCGTAAATGCTCAACGTAAAGATATCCCTCTCGCCACAGCACTGAAAGAGATGCGAGCCTCTGTAGTACTTACAAGTGAATCCAACTGTGTACCACTGTGTAATGAGTGGAAGAATTGTCTGTGGATTACAAAGGGAGATAGTATAGAATGGGTTTATGGAATTAGGTTCGAGTCCTTTATTCAACTCCATCTACCCTGTTTTCCTTCCCTTCTGCAACAGATCATAATGGAGTACAACGAAATAGAGGGATACAGTTGGATACAGTTGGATACAGTTGGATACAGTGGAGATACAGAGCATCAGGTTGACTTCAGGTCTTACACGAAATCGATCGCGAAAGGTCAGAAGTGGGACTAAGAGTCGCAGAGACTCTGAGGGGTCCCACACACGATCCAATCTGGTCTTCAGTCCGCCGGACAGATCTGGTCGGATCCGACCAGATTTGATCGTTTATGGGCTGATCTTGGTTCGTCCGACCGACACACACGATCCGATCTGGCCGGAACCGACCAGATCTGTCCTGCGGTCTCAAGATCAGATCGCATCGTGGATGGGGTCTTCCGTCCATCTATCTAAACATTTTCTTAGCCTGAGTCGGTGCTTCAACCAGCAAACAAACAAACACAAATCAAATAAATAAACAAATAATTGAATAAATAAGTAAAATGAATAAAGAGATAAATAAATAAACAAATAGTTTGATGAATAGGCTAGTAGATAAACAAATTTATAAACAAATAGGTAAAAATAAATATATGAATATATAAAATAAATGAATAGATAAATGAATAGATAAATTGATAAATAAACAAATGGATAAATAAGTGAATAATTAAATGGACAAATAAAACATACACTGTCGTAAAAATAATGTCTTATAAGAATCTAATTGTGTCTCATTTCGGAAGAACATGTTTCACTTTGTTGACGATCCAAATGGTCCTCTACTCCGGCGCGCGCGGGACTCGAACCTTCGTGGAGAAGCCGGGAGAAATAAGAACGACGGAGCTGAACATCGAGGCAGGAAGGACGAGAGAGAGAGAGAGAGAGAGAGAGAGAGAGAGAGAGAGAGAGAGAGAGAGAGAGAGAGAGAGAGAGAGAGAGAGAGAGAGAGAGAGAGAGAGAGAGAGCAAACTGCGAGCGAGTACTCGTTACTCGTTCGGCGAAGCCTTCCAATCTCAGTATTAGGCAGACCAAGGACAAGCTTGGTTTCTCTTTATCTCTCTCTCTCTCTCTCTCTCTCTCTCGCTCGCTCGCTCGCTCTCTCTCTCTCTCTCTCTCTCTCTCTCTCTCTCTCTCTCTCTCTCTCTCTCTCTCTCTCGCTCTCTCTCTCTCTCGTTCTCTCTCTCTCTCTCTCTCTCTCTCTCTCTCTCTCTCTCTCTCTCTCTCGCTCTCTCTCTCTCTCTCTCGCTCTCTCTCTCTCTCTCTCTCTCTCTCTCTCTCTCTCTCTCTCTCTCTCTCTCTCTCTCTCTCTCTCTCTCTCTCTCTCTCTCTCTCTCGCTCACCTCTCTCTCTCTCTCTCTCTCTCTCTCTCTCTCTCTCTCTCTCTCTCTCTCTCTCTGTCTCTCTCTCTCTCTCTCTCTCTCTCTCTCTCTATCTCTCTCTCTATCCTTCTCTCTCTGTGCCCTTCTCTCTCTC
The DNA here is from genome assembly GCF_046742065.1 of Oratosquilla oratoria. Lineage (NCBI taxonomy): Eukaryota > Metazoa > Arthropoda > Malacostraca > Stomatopoda > Squillidae > Oratosquilla > Oratosquilla oratoria. The sequence goes on along the minus strand of NC_134781.1, from coordinate 77,603,355 downwards.
TCTCTATCTCTCTCTCTCTATCCTTCTCTCTCTGTGCCCTTCTCTCTCTCTCTCTCTCTCTCTCTCTCTCTCTCTCTCACACACACACACACACTCTCTCTCTGTCCCTATCTCTGTCTCTATCCTTCTCTCTCTCTGCCTCCCCTCTCTCTCTATATCTATCTATCTGTATATCTATCTATCTATCTATCTATATCCTTCTCTGTCTCTCTGTCCCTATCTCTCTATCTATCTCTCTCTATCCTTCTCTCTTTCTGCCCTCCCCCTCTCTCTCTCTCTCTCTCTCTCTCTCTCTCTCTCTCTCTCTCTCTCTCTCTCTCTCTCTCTCTCTCTCTCTCTCTCTCTCTCTCTCTCTCTCTCTCTCTTATATCCACCTTATCAGCGGATTCTTATATCACTGAAATTCTTGAGTCCTTTCCTGTCCGTTGGATCATAGTATCTCTATCTCCTTCCTGTCGCTATTTCAGTGGTCGCTGATCTTTTGATCTCAGGAGATGTGTGCTCTCACCCTCTTAGGGGGCACTGTAATAATATTTCTTTTAAATACCTTTGTTCAATTTACTGGAATTCTTTTTTACAAGATCCAACCAAAAAGGTTCTTCGGTTCCTTCTCCTGGAAGAGTATGGAACTCTCTTCGATTTGATGTTTTTTTATTTTCTTCTTCTTCTTCTTCTTCTTCTTCTTCTTCTTCTTCTTCTTCTTCTTCTTCTTCTTCTTCTTCTCCTCCTCCTCCTCCTCCTCCTCCTCCTCCTCCTCCTCCTCCTCCTCCTCCTCCTCCCCCTTCTTCTTCTTCTTCCTCTTCTTCTTCTTCTTCTTCTTCTTCTTCTTCTTCCTCTTCTTCTTCTTCTTCCTCTTCTTCTTCTTCTTCTTCTTCTCCTCCTACTCCTTCTCCTACTCCTTCTCCTACTCCATCTCCTACTCCTTCTCCTTCTCCTCCTTCTCCTTCTCCTTCTCCTTCTTCTTCTTCTCCTTCTCCTTCCCCTTCTCCTTCTTCTTCTCCTTCTCCTTTGTCTTCTCCTTCTTCTTCTCTTTCTTCTCCTTCTCCTTCTCCTTTTCCTTCTTCTCCTCCTCCTCCTCCTCCTCTTCTTCTTCTTCATGTGACTTAGAGATTCTCTCGAAAAGAGAGCATCACGATACTTGTACACGAACACTTGACATCTGATTAGCCCTCTGTTCTTCGATCTCTTCCTTCCGGAGCTTCCTTCTTCGGGTCTTTTATTGTTTTTATTCCACCTTTTATGCAGATAGAGCCCCTAAAGACCTCCGAAGAAGACCAGAAGACTCTGGTAACCAGAAACCATCTTCGACCAAAAGATTTGCATTGACACACTGCAAGGAGAACGAACGAGCGTTAGGATATATTTCCGGACACAACATTAATCCAGTAATAGCAAAGGAGATTACCCTCACAGTATAATATAACCAAAGGAACTAATGACTTAATCATGAAACGTTAATGGTTTCCAAGACCCCAAGAGTTATGTCTATGCATATGCTCGCTTCTTAGGGATCTATGCAGACGTACGTGATTATTATGTTGGCATGGCATTAACGAAGTTCTTCAAGGACTTTATTTACCACTTTCTTAACGGTGGCCCAAATCAACTGGAAAGAATTCACAACCCTCGCAAGAGGTATCCTCGAAAGAGGAATTAAGATCTTGGAACTGAAGGAAGAACAATGAAGGCTTGCCTTATTTGAGGGAATATTACTTAAAAGACAGAATCCCAGCCTTGAAGCTCCAAAATGTAAATCTAAACTTTGCCAAACATGAAATGTATAACGCTATATTACGTTATATTACAGTTTGCCATCAAATGATAACATAATAAGCTGACATTTCATGCACACATTTTTATCCTACTTTTTCTTAATCTATATATATATTTTTCGTATATGAATATGTATCATTTGTTGATGTATTCATTGCTCCGCTGTAAGATGTAGCAAGAGCACAGAAGGTTTAGATTTTCTGTTGAAGATTGTATTGAGTTTCAAGTTGAATTCACTTCACCTTCACATATGAACAGCGTTGATTATTTTTGGGATTTGTTTAGAAAATAAATTTCAGTGAAAAACAATCATATATAAAAAAAGAAAAATAATAAAGAAAAAGATTACTACTGAACAAGCGGTCATCTTTAATGAATTACGCAACAGAGACAATCTCTTACAAACTTCCGCTTCTCTTCGGTTCCATATTGTTCCAATGAACAAGAGCTCTGGATTTTGCTAACAAATTATTTATGCGTTTAAGGCACTTCCAGAATCAATGCATTTTGAATTTTCCAAAATATCGATGATATTGATAAAACTACCATGGTGAAACTACCAAAGATAAAATTACACAACAAAATTTATTTTCCTTCTAATTATACAACTAAAAAACCATGATGTGAATAATTCTATATTCGTTTTTTACGTTACTGAAAAAATCGATGGTGGCAGGGAAATGATTGAGTCGAAGAGATGAAATGTGAAAAATAAGTCAATTAAAATTTCTATCTCTACGTGGACTAATAGCCAATCAGAAATCAGGAATTTATTTAACTTCAAAAGCTTTGTTGTGAGTGGCTGTGAAGTATCGGTCGACTAGTGTTTTCGTTTTGTGAATTGAGAGAGAGTGCACATATTTTATTTATCTTTTTTTCGCCAATCAAGACTGAAATACGAAGTGTTACTTTTTGATTCTTAGTTTAAGGTTAGTACTAGTTTAGTATTGATTAGTACTTGGAACTTAATACTGATTCTTAGTACAAAAATAAGGAATATTGGAATGGAAATTGAGGTCGAAAGATGGTACTGTGTTTTGTATTGTGTTTACTGTATATGTATTCACTACAGCAGGTGAACGTAATAGAAGACATTCATAGACACAATCTCACCATACGTGTGCATGATATCACAGAGTTTAAAAAACAGAGAAAAAAGAATAATATATTTTCGTTAAAGTGGCTCAGTGAAAAATGAACCTTGCTGTTTGCATCCCTTGTGTTTACTTTCCCAATATCTGGAACAGTTATCTTGTGCAAGACGCCATTATTAAGGTAAAGTAATATAGCATTTCTGACATCTACATTATAAGGGTTGAATTATTAGTTTCGACCACAAATTGCTAGGTTAGGCGACGCAAGTTGGATGAATTTTCCCTAGTCAATGTTAGGCTAGGCTAGGCTAACCTAACTAAACCTAGACTAACCTTATCTAGCATAATCTAATCTAACCTAACCATACCTTACCTAATCGAATCTAACCTGACCTAATCTAACTTAACCTAACCTATCCTAACATAGCCTAATCTAATCTAACCTAACCTGACATAGCCAAACCTAACCTAACATAGCCTAACCTTATCTAATCTAACCTAACTTAACATAATCTAACCTAACCTAACTTAACCTAACCTAACCTAACATAGCCGAACCTAACCTAACCTAATATAGCCTAAGCTAACCTAACCTAACCTAACCTAACCTAACCTAATCTAACCTAAACTAACATAATCTATGTCAACCTAATCTGCCTTAATGGACATAATCTAACGTCCATTATGATATACATATTCCTGGTGGAACTGATGTTTTGAGCAAACACTGATAAGCATGGGACAGGCTGGGTAAGTGAGGGAACCCGTGGATGAAGCCCCCAGGCAAGTTTTCAAGGTCAAGGTTAGGTAGGGGCTAATTATCCACATGCAACATGTTTTCGCTTTCCCAAAGAATACGACCGTATCCAAGGTTAGATAAAAAAGAGGGTGATAAAAGAATAATGTAGATGATTATATTATTATCGTATAGTTAGATATACGAAAAGGGTTTTTGTGGCGAATATTATGTCACGTTAAGTTACCGTAGGTTTATAGTGATGTTAAGTCTTATGTTTAGTTCCAGCGATTTGACGTCATGTCGCCTCTGGCGACGTCCAATCAGTCAGGCGACACGACCCAAACTGCATGTCACCAAGTGGAGAATACGTGAAGTGTGAAGGAAGAAAGATGAATGTGTAGTCCCTTTTCTTTGTGTCTCTTTTATCTTTTGCGTTTTTCTTCCTTCTTGATTTTTATTCTCTGCCCCTTTTCCGTTTTCGTTTTTCTCTTTTTCTCTCTTCTGGTTTTTCATTTTTTCTTTTGTTTTTTATTATCTCTGTTGTTTTTTCTCCTCCTCTGTCGTCTGATTTTTCTTTCCTTCTTTTTTTTTCTTTTGTTTGCTTATTATCTCTTCCTACCTTCCTTTTATTTTTATTTTTTTTTTGCGCCTGATGTGAGAAGACTCGATTCAAAAAGAATTGATCCAATATAT
>NC_134781.1:77581556-77591556 GCF_046742065.1 Oratosquilla oratoria | reverse complement strand
ATTGCTACTTCTACTATCACTCCTACTGCCACTACTACTATCACTACTACTACCACTACTACTACTTCTATTACTACTACTATTACTCAATAACAACAATAGTAATAATGATAATAATGATAATAGTAATAATGTGTGTGCGTGTGTGTGTTCAACTATGCAACTGATTTTTTATTTTCTTTCCCACAGTCGTCCTCCTTTTCGGTCGTCACTCCTGAATCATCACTTCAGGTAGGTCGAAACAAGACTTAATTTGAGCCCAATCTATTTTCACTTTATATCTAATTCTTTTATTTTTTTTCGGACACCATGAACGTTTACCTTTAGTGTTATGGTACTCAAACAGCTTTGGTGTAAAGAGGGGTCTTTTTCATTATAAGAAAACCGCATTATATATAGTGTCAATATCTCTAAGTGTAGCGTGTTAAACGTAGGGCTACACAACCCCGAAAATAGATACAGCTTAGATAACACGCTTTTAGAGGAAACTGAGTGCGAGAGAGACTTGGGAGTTCTAGTGAGTCCGGACCTTAAAACCAGGAAACAGTGCATTAGCGCCAGGAATAAAGCTAACAGAGCATTAGGTTTCATTGCTAGGACGATAACGAATAGAAGTGTAGAGGTAATTATCAAACTCTATCTAGCGATAGTTAGACCCATCCTTGACTATGCGGTACAGTTTTGGTCTCCGTCCTACAGAATGGACATCAATTCACTAGAATCAGTACAGAGAAGAATGACCAAAATGATACATGGACTCAGAAATTTGCCATACGAAGAGAGGCTTTGGCACCTTAACTTACACTCTCTAGAAAGACGCAGAGTGCCGGGTGATCTAATAGAGGTGTTCAAGTGGATCAAAGGCTTTAACAAGGGTGATGCAAACAAGGTCATCATATTAAAACAACAGGATTTAAACTGGAGAAATTTAGATTTAAGAAGGAAATAGGCAAGAATTGGTTTACTAATAGGGTGGTCGACGAATGGAATAGACTTAGTAACCATGTAGTAAGCGCTGAAACTATCAGTTGTTTCAACAAACGATTAGACAACTTTATGGATGGGGATGACAGGGGGTGATGGATACGGAGCTGCCTAGTGTAGGCCTTATGGTCTCCTGCAGTCTCCTTCATTCTTATGTTCTTATAAGACGCAGAGTGCGAGTGATCTAATAGAGGTGTTCAAGTGGATCAAAGGCTTTAACAAGGGTGATGCAAACAAGGTCATCATATTAAAACAACAGGATTTAAACTGGACAAATTTAGATTTAAGAAGGAAATAGGCAAGAATTGGTTTACTAATAGGGTGGTCGACGAATGGAATAGACTTAGTAACCATGTAGTAAGCGCTGAAACTATCAGTTGTTTCAAGAAACGATTAGACAACTTTATGGATGGGGATGACAGGTGGTGATGGATACGGAGCTGCCTAGTGTAGGCCTTATGGTCTCTTGCAGTCTCCTTCATTCTTATGTTCTTATAAGAGCATAAGAATGAGACTGCAAGAGACCATGAGGCCTACACTAGGTAGCTCCAAGTCCATCACCACCTGTCATCCCCATCCATAAAGTCGTCTAAACGTTTCTTAAAACAACTGATAGTTTCAGCGCTCACTACATGGTTACTAAGTCTATTCCATTTGTTGACCACCCTATTAGTAATCCAATTTTTCCTATTTCCTTCTTAAATCTAAATTTGTCCATTTTAAATCCATTACTGCGGGTCCTGCCATGTTGTTTTAATATGATGACCTTGTTTGCATCACTCTTGTTAAAGCCTTTGATCCACCTGAACACCTCTATTAGATTACCCCGCACTCTGCGTCTTTCCAGAGTGTAAATTAAGGTGCCTAAGCCTCTCTAGTACAGATCGCAAATCTACGACGTCATTCATCTTACGTTAAAAGAACGTGATCCTGTACAAGTATTGACTATCGTATCCCTGATATCGTAGATTTACGATGTAAACAAATATGACTCATTTCTTACGATGAGTACGCGAAGTCGTATAACTTACAACTGCAAAAGACTTAGCTATAAGCAACTCTCCATGTACTATGGATTGTTATATATATATATACATATATATATATATATATATATATATATACAGTATATATATATATATATACATATATATATATATATATATATATATATACAGTATATATATATATATATACACATCTTGATGGCGCAATCGGTTAAGTCACCATCACTTGTCACGTGCTAGCGCAGGCTCGAGTCCTTGGCTGTACCACATTTCAGGTTCTGCATGTTGGCCTCCTCGAGTTTCTCGAAAGTGAATTTTGGTGGATAAATAAATAAACAAATATATATATATATATATATATATATATATATATATATATATATATATATATATATATATTATATATATATATATATATATATACTTAGAAAAGGACGTCAAATAATTTAATTACTTAGCTGAAGGTTGGCTAAGCCATAGACCAAACGGTCCTCTAATCTTGCTAGGACCGGGATTAGAGGTGCCGACCTCTCTCACTTGTAGGATACAATTTCCCTGATTGACACGGCGGTCAGGAAGTGTTAAAATAATTTTCTATTTCACTGGTGGTTGAAATTGATTAATTGATGGGTTGTGTGTGTGTGTGTGTGTGTGTGTGTGTGTGTGTGTGTGTGTGTGTATGTATGTATGTGTGTGTGTGTGTGTATGTATGTGTGCGTGTGTGTGTGTGTGTTGCCTTTCATTTCCTTATTTTCCTCCTTTATCTTCTCCTTCTCTTCCCTCTCCTCCTTCTCCTCCTCCTCCTCCTCCTCTTTTTCCTTGTCCTCCTCCTTTTCCTTCACCTCCTCGGTCCTCTCTCTTTTTCCTTCTCCATCTCCTCCATCATTTCCTCTCCCTCTTTCTTCTCTGTCTCAGCATTTGCATCGCAACTTGCACTACCACACGCTTTGTTGTGGGCAAGGCAAGTGAGTCCATTACCCCTCTCCCCTCCTCCCTCCTCCCCCTCCCCCTCCTCCCCCTCCCCCTCCCCTCTCCTCCCCCTCCTCACCTCCTCCCCTCCTCCCCTCCTCCCCCTCCTCCCCTTCTCCCCCTCCTCTCCCCCTCCCTCTTCTCCCCCTCCTCCCCTGTTTCCCTCCCCACTCCTCCCCCTCCTCCCTCTCCCCCCTCCTTCCCCTTCCTCCCTTCTCCCTCCTCCCCTTCCTCCCTCCTCCCCATCCTCCCTCTCCTCCCCCCCTCTCCTTTCTCCCCCTCCACACCCTCAAACCCTCTCTTCCCCTCTCCTCCCCTCTCTTCCCCTCCTCCACCTCCATCCTCTCCCTCTCCTACCTCTCCTACCTCTCACCCTCCTCCCCCATGCTCCCCCTCCTCCCATCCTCCCCTCATCTTCCTCCTCCCCTCCATCCTCCTCCTCCCCTCCATCCTCCTCCTCCCCTCCTACCCCACTCCTCCCCTCCTCCCCATACTCCCCCTCCTCCTCCTACACCTCTCCTCCTCCTCCTCCTCCTCCTCCTCCTCCTCCTGCCCTCCTCCATTCTCGCGTTCATTCACTCATGTGATTCGCCTTAAGAAGAATTCCCCCAGTGCCCAGGTGGCCAAAGGTTTCATCTAAGGTCTGAACGGGAGCAGGTCAGCTCACTTCAGAGAGAAAGTGTTATGACGTCACGAGGAGGCGGGGCAGCCGATTGAGTCATCGCGCTAATTTGGGAGAGCACTGAAAACCTCTCTACGAAGTGAATTGTCCTGTTCTTGTTCAGACCTACGTTGTGTCACCTACTTACATATGTACATACCCTGAACAGAGTCACATTTTGATTGTAGTACACAATGGAATTTACGGTACTTTCTATTAATATATTACAGTATATATACGTATTTACACACACACACACACACACACACACACACACACACACACACACACACACACACACACACACACACACACACACACACACACACACACACACACACACACACACACACTACTCGGTAGCGTAGTTGGCAGAGCGCTGAACTGCCACCATAGTGGCCCGCAGTTCTTGGTTCGAATCCTGCCCAGGGCCGAAATTATTTCGGTACCGCTGCGCTTCGGGTCGTTACTCTGACTCTCGTGGGCGGGGAGTTGGGTGTGTGTGTGTGTGTGCAAGGTCATAGCATTACCCATAGGAGGGAAATAGCTGTCGATCACGAGTCCAACACGTGATCCAAAGACCAAGTGAATACACACACACACACACACACACACACACACACACACACACACACACACACACACACACACACACACACACACACATATATATATATATATATATATACGTGTGTGTGTGTGTGTGTGTGTTTACCTACCTATCTGTATTTACCTAATTGTAGAGATGATGAAGGAGATTGGAAATTAGAATTGATTAGCGTTCTCCTTCGAGTAGAGACAACCCCCCGATTATAAAAGAATGCTGTGGGAGTCTGGCCCGTGGGGAGACAGTGCCCCACGCACATAAGTAGATTACACGCCGGAAGCGGCACAAAAAAAAAAAAAAAAAAAAAAAAAATGTATATATATATATATATATATATATATATATATACTTATTTATGTATATATATATAGGTACATATCTTTATATATATGCATATATATATATATATATATATATATATATAAATATATATATATCCACTGTTTTTTATACTCTTATGAAACTTAAGTATTTTTACTAACAGAAGTCTCTCGAGAATCTTTGGGTGACGTCACACTGTGACGTCACACAAGTGCTTCGTCTGATCTCACAAACTCCGAGCGGTGATGTCAGGCTGTTACTATTCATAGCGGTATCGTTACGGGGACGGACGCTTAGCGTAATAATGTATTCTCACCTCTTTATGGTTTTTATTCTGGCTGATGTTTGACGATTTGATTGGTGTGAGGGTGGCATTCGTTTGTGCTTTGAATAATAAAGACAATATTCGATTGATTCCCCTTAGATCATAGATTATTTTTATTTTTATTATTTTCATTAATTTTTAGCTTTTACACACACACACACACACACCCACACACACACACACACACACACACACACACACACACACACACACACACACACACACACACATATATATATATATATATATATGTATGTATATATGTATATAAGAGGTTGGTAGATAAAGGTAGATAGAGGGGTAGGTGGCGAGAATTTCGTTTTTATGAGTTTGATGTTTGGTAAACTACAGTCTAGGCGAAGGCCCTGCATAATATCGCTCCTCGTCTAAAGTTTATAAACAATCGCTAGGGACCCGATTTCATTGTTGTATTATGTTGATGTAACAATATTGAAACTGAGCCAGTGATGATTTCGAGATTGCTTGAGTAAGCAGTATTGCTTAAGGCATTTGTAACAGTCTTTCTGATTGGAGAAAGGGTGGAGGAGGAGAAAATTTGATTGGTTCACGAGAGTAAAGTCACGCCCTTAGGGGAGGCACTTAGATGTAAGAGTAAAGATCATTGGACTAAAGAAATCATGACGTCAATGTGAACTGACCTAGTGATCAAATTGAAGATTCCGGAAGGGATTCCGCTGGTGTACCTAAGACAATAACGTTGTAGAAGAATTAGTAAAGAAAATGAAGAAAAGTTTAAGTTCAGTTTAATTCTCCTTCTTTTACTGAGTAATGGAACTTGACTAAGTAAGATGATCGGAAGCAAAGGGTCTTTCTACAGAAAATATTGTAAGTGACTAACCAACATAAAGACAGTGATGAAAAGAAAGTTGGAAGTGAAACGGGATCGTAGAAGGGAACAGTAGAAGGAGTAGTAAACAGTAACAACAATGGAGGTAACAAGGGTAACACTAGGTTCGAATCCCGCACTTTTTTCCGATACCCATTAGCTCCTCAGCACTTCTTGGCGTAGGCTCTTCATCTTAGGGCGGTATGACGTCATTAGTCTTTACACCTGTACAACAATTTTTTTTTTTTTAAGCTAAGGTTTATTTTGGTAGAAGAGAGGATCTCAGGTCAGGTGAGGGCAAAGTGTCGTAGTCGGCAAATACCGTCTTAGCCACGCTCGCAAGACGAGTTTGAGGGATTTATGACATAACCGTCTCGTCTATAAACACATACACATACACACACACACGCACGCACACACACACACACACACACACACACACACACACACACACACACACACACACACACACACACACACACACACACACACACACACACACACACACACACACACACACACACACACACACACACACACACACACACACACACACACACACACACACACACACACACACACACACACACACGTGTCCGTAGAAATGGAGAAGACGATGTGATACTTTCGGCAAATTTAAACATGATTTCTAAAACGTGGAACTTTCAAGTATTCGTAGCAAAAAGTTCTTAAATCTAGACGATCTTGGATATCAGAAATACTTTGTAATATTCTAGTATGATATTAGATAATATCCTTGTTTCGAATCTAGAAATATCCGATTATTTTCGATTACCTACCGTAGACCCTTTAGCCCGAGTTCGATTCTCAACGGCCTCCGATGATTTCCGTTCGTTCTCGCCCTGGCTAGCGGCTATTCGAGCACATTGGGTTAGGGGGAGAAGAAAGTGAGCTGCCCTTTGGTCTGTGAATACTGTTTACACGAAATCGATCCCGGGGACTTTGGGGCTGATTCACACAAATGCCAACACCACAGGAACTCGGCCATGGTCTCCTTGCAAGTTGCATTGTTTTGCAACGTCGTTATCATTCTTGCACGCTGCCTTACCTCGTGGTCTCTTGGCTAGTGCCTCGTAATTTGAAACTGGCGTATCATGCGTGGATTGATAGGTTATTATTGAGATGGTATGTACATATAACACAAGCATGTAACACACACACAAACACACACACACACACACACACACACACACACACACACACACACACACACACACACACACACACACACACACACACACACACACACACACACACACACACACACACACACACACATAGATCAAGTTGGAACCGTACATGATTTTGAGTCTAGGTATGTTAGAAAATTAGAAAATAGGAGACGGGACCCAGTGAGCGTTGCTCATTTCCTATACACTACAATTAGGTAAACACACACACACACACACACACACACACACACACACACACACACACACACACACACACACACACACACACACACACACACACACACACACACACATATATATATATGTGTGTGTGTGTGTGTGTGTGTGTGTGTGTGTGTGTGTGTGTGCGTGCGTGTGTGTGTGTGTGTGTGTGTGTATGTTTGTATATACTTATGGATGAAAATGACAGGGTGTTACTTCTCAATTACTTATACACAGGTGCAATTTGACTGCCACTCATGCAACTGAGCGTGGACCTACTTTGGTAGAAGAGATCTAGAGCAGATTTATTGTAACATAACCAAAAAGAAAATATTTGCATAAAGTATTTTCTTACAAAGGCTGAATTTGCCTTAATTTTCGAATAAAGTAATGATGATAATGACATTAATAATAATAATAGTAATAATAATAATAATAATAGTAATGATAATAATAATAATAATAATAATAATAATAATAATAATAATAATAATAGTAATAATAACAATAATAATAATAATGAAAATAATGATAATGTAGTTATAATGAAAATGATAATAAGAATTACAACAATATTTTGTCTTCGTCATTGTAATCTGCAGTAGGTTGTTTACCAAATCAGGTACTATAATCCTTATTATAACCTTAATTGTTTATATATAAATTTTATTATTTATTTGATCATTATAATCGATAATACAATTATCATTATTAATATTATTATCACTGCTATTATTATTGTTATCATCATCATCATCATCATCATCATCATCATCATCATCATCATCATCATCATCATCATCATCATCATCATCATCATCATCATCATCATCATCATCATCATCATCATCATCAACTATTATTATTATTATTATTATTATTATTATTATTATTATTATTATTATTATTGTTGTCATTATCATTAATGGTGTTATTATTATCATTATCATTATTATTATTATTATCAATACCATTATCATTATTATTATTATTATTATTTAGATACAGACAGCTGCTATTTCGACATGAGGTCCACGAATTTTTATTCTGTCCTCCAGAAGTATTATTTTTTAAATACAATTTTGACACGAAATAAAAAAAAAAAAAAGCCCTGGTGCACCAGTTAGTTTCGTTCACTCTCCTTGTTGACGTCATGTAACCTAACGGGGGGCCAGGCCGACGACAAACGTGAATGCAATTAATCAATACTTGTTGGTCCTTATGTGGGTCGAAATCAGGCCAGCAAACGGTCCATTAGTCACGGATTACATAAGTTGTAGAGTTTTATATCTTCGAAAAGCGGAAGTCGAGTCTTCCGCTTCGAGGTAACTGGTTCCTCATCACTTGGAAACGTTGCGGGAATTTCGGCCCGGGCAAGACCGCGTCTAAAAATAGCCCTTTTACCTCGAGAGACAGCGTGGTGAGCATCGGTCAGTTGATACAAAAGAACAGCCTCACTGTTATCACGTTCGTGATGCATCGTAGAAACACGGTCCGTGTGTTCTCACTCCCCTTCATCCTCTATCGCTACGGAGGAAGGGAAGTATGGTGTAGTACTGGTGTACCTCCCCAACAAGTGTAGACGCGTGTGCGTTCGTACGCACGTCTCGCTTCTCCGAAACTGTGTCAAGGTCGCAACGTACGACGTTTGGGGCCAGAATGCGAAGGAACGAACACACGGACACACGAACACTCGAACACACGAACACACGCGCGCGCAGGCGCGCACACACATACACACACACACACACACACACACACACACACACACACACACACACACACACACACACACACACACACACACACACACACACACACACACACACACACGTGTGTGTATTTATACATACAATATATATATATATATATATATATATATATATATATATATATATATATATATATATATATTAGTGACGGGACGATACCAAATTTTATAACGATTCCGATACGAGTCCCGATACCTCATTAAAATTCCGATTCCGATACCTGCAATGAATTCATGATTATTTTCAGACTCTGAAGCTGGTTTAAGAAACAAATACTTTTTGGACAAATTACTTTTATTAATTATGCATTCAGAAGGAACATAAATGGTTTTGTTATAGCAAAAAAGAAAAAAGTTTCTTATTAAATGAAATGAAAAGGGTAAAAGTTTAGAAAAAATATTTAAGTAAATTCCTTGAAGGTACTTATTCATATCCAAGTCCCAATATTCTTAGATGGTAATGTAAGAACATTAGCATCTCACCTTTCAGTCGATTTCTTTTCGGCGAGTAAATAGTCCATGCAACAACAGATAATCTTTCGCTTTCAACAGAAGAGGGAGGTGCAGACAAATATTTCCTGCCAAAAAATGCCATGATAGGAAATTACTTTTTATTTAATCTCCACCACTGCAAAGGATTCTCATCATTTTCTATATTCTTCAAAAAATATATATTTGGACATTTCATGTTCTATTAAAATTCTTTTGTTCCTAGTTTTGCTACTTGCATTATCACATCCTTTGGTAGGCGTTAGCTCCATTTTTTCTTGTCCCTTTTTCTTTAATTCAGAGAAGCATTTTTCAAAGCTGAAGGTAAAGTCACTTTCATTATCCCTTTTCTCTTCAGACACATAATATGAGTCTATGCCTTGTGGTATTTCAGGAGAGGCGTCAAAATTTCCTTCAGTTATAGTACAAATATTTTGACTTTCTTCGGTGAACTAAACCGCAATAGCCTCTTCATTAGGCATTCCTTGGTAGTTACTTTCTAAGAAAGTAGTCTTGAATCTTTGATCAAGATATGTTGCCAGTATTAAGTTCTTGTCCTTTAGGTAACTGCAAAATCTAGCCGTGAAAGAGGCTTTCCATACTG
>NC_134781.1:77571556-77576556 GCF_046742065.1 Oratosquilla oratoria | reverse complement strand
ACTTTGGGAGTTACCCGGTTCCCCCAGTTCCCCATTCTCGACCAGTTTTTGTGCGGCCAGCGCTGCCAGTCCGGACGTCCTTTACAACACATTGATTTAAACGGCCATCATCCGCGCCGCGCCGGAATTCCCCGGAAGTCATCCTTGACGAAGGAAGGACATACATGCATACATACGTACATACATACATATGTACATACATACATACATACATACATACATACATACATACATACATACATACATACATACATACATACATACATACATATGTACAAATATACATACATACATACATACATATATACACACATACCGTACATACACACACACTGTACATACACACACAGACATACACATATGCATACATACATGAGATGAGGAACCTACACCAATAGGCGCTTGTGGTGTTGGGGCAAGGAACAGTCACTCACTGCCTGTAATGATCGGAAAGTGGGGAATTCAGGTCCACAGATAAGCTAATGCGGGACCAGCACGCTTCCTATTACGAAACCAGCACACATTCGTGTGTGTTTGTATATATATATATATATATATATATATATATATATATATATATATACTGTATATATATACTATATATATATATATATATATATCTATATAATATATATATATATATGTGTGTGTGTGTGTGTGTGTGTGTGTGTGTGTGTGTGTGTGTGTGTGTGTGTGTGTGTGTTTGTGTGTGTGTGTGTGTGTGTGTGTTTGTGTGTGAGTGTGTGTGTGTGTGTGTGTGTGTGTAAATTTCTTGACGTTTGCCTTTCTTCATTACACCCTCTTATTCTGGCTGCTGACAGCTCTTTCATCTCCTTACGGGAGATAATGAAGGTGTCAGTATCGACCTCGACTGACTACTTCCTTACCGGATGGCGCTTTGGCCTTGAATATCTAGCCTGAAACAGGCTATTCTATTTACTTTCGTGGGGCCCCCTTGGTAAAGAAGGGTGGGGGGGATCTTTGGGTTCCACATCTAGTTTTTTTTTTTTTTTTTTTCTTTTTTTCTTTACACTAGTCTCGGCGCCTCGGTTCCCCGAATAAGAGTCTGAAATAGACTCCTCAAGGGCAAATCAATCTGAAGGTTCACTAAGAGACAGGAGCTCGAGTACAAGAACTTGAGGACTCTGGTCGAGTACAAGAACTTGAGGACTCCGTTGGAGCACCTTAACCACTCGGCCACGACAGCCCCGCCCTCCTCCTTTTTTTAGGATGAATCCACTTGGCGATTTGTTTAAATCGTTTTAGTTGAAAACGTTTTAATTGAAAACGTTTTAGTCGAAAACGTTTTAATTGAAAACGTTTTAATTGAAAACGTCTTAGTTGAAAACGTCTTAGTTGAAAACGTCTTAGTTGAAAACGTCTTAGTTGAAAACGTTTTAGTTTAAAACGTCTTAGTTGAAAACGTTTTTGTTGAAAACGTTTCAATGGCGCTCAACTCGCGAACGTTTTGGAGCTAAGGTCTTCGAGGCCGTGTTATACAAGAAACGTTGCATCTGTATCAGTTAACATGAAACCTTCAGGAAAGCTGGGTCATGATCCCAATATGACCCAGTTTCATTTTGGGAATAATAGGGTCACGATCAAGGTCAAGGTCACTGCAATTATGAAAATCGTTTTCTGTCCGCAATTTACTGAAATTTCATTTGTATCTACTCTAAACTATACATCATAATAATGGAAATACATAGCTTGACCTTCAGAATTTTTGAAGATTTAAACTCAAGGTCACACAATGATAGAGGACTTTAACTCGAAAACGGTTGTAGCATAGAACACATGTGACCTTTAGCTTAGAACAAATTATAAATGACAAATAATAGAAGACCTTAACTCGGAGACGGTTGCAATATAGAGGAAGTAACATGTGACCTTTCGCTTAGAACAAAGTACTTTGACCTTGAAGGACTCTTAAAGGTCAAACTGGTTTTTAGAAGGTTCTAACGGGGAAATGGTACAGTAAGAAGAGGGTGAGGAGCCTACGCCAGGAGACGCTGATTATCTGTATTCGCTTTGGGGACAGTTGAGGCAGGTAATGAACAATCACTGCTGGGAATCGGAGTGGAGTGCAGGATTCGAACTCATAGCTAACGAAAGCGATGACCAATACGCTTCCGATGACGTCACCAGTTGTTTAGATTAGTGACAGGCAATTTTGGCCACAAGTCGTTGAAAGATTAAAGAAGAGATTTGCTTAACCCATTGAAATCTATATTAGATTCTCATGCTTATTATCGCTGATACCAGGGGACTCTAATAAACTTAGGCAAACCCTTTCACAGGCGCGAAGGGTTAAATAAATGAGGATTAACGTCTTGGTCTCGATATACGACTTACATGTATTCTAACTTCCATCATGAAATTTCATTAAGGTATTGCAAACCTCTGTAGACGTCAAAGGGTTAACCCAACGGCGCTTGATAATTCTATTTCCCCTCCGAGAGCCCCGGTCGATGTGAATGTTTGTCCAGCTTGCCGTCAGGCGATTTCATTCAGCTGGAGTGAAGACCGTGGATTCTGGAGGTTCTAAGATTTTTTTTTTTTTTTTTTTTTTTGGGGGGGGGTTTGTACCGTGAAAGGATAAACATCTCAAAAAGGCCGCTACTGCCATGAGATATAATTCATTTTAGTGCCAAGGACTCCCAAAACGCCCCCCCCCCTAAAGGACTCTGAAAGGGTCAAAGGGTTTCTACTTAAAGGAGAAGGATGCACTGGGTTTCCTCTTGATGGCAGACTCTTTCATTCAGGTCGGGGAGAAGAGTGGGGGAGGGGGATAGCCGCAGGACTGAAGTGTTTAAATCACTGCATTGCGTCCAGTTCTTAAAGGGGATTGCTGAGACAAAGACGCCTCTCTCGCTGTCTCTTCCTGTTCGTCATGAGGCGACCTCAGGGTGTCTTCCCAAAAGACAAAGGAAACTAATTGGCCGTAGAGAGAACGAAGCCTGGCATGAACATCACCGTGAATAAAAGTTAGAAAGTTTTTATTTTGCTGTAGACAGAATCAAGCCTGTAAAGTGCACCACCTTGAAGAATAAATCTAGAAAATCGATTGGGTGTAGCCAAAGGTGGTTTGTAACTTGTAAGATAACTTGTAAGGTCATTTGTATTCTTGTATAGTGCTTCACCATAGATAAAGGGACGATAGTTCATGCGTATTCAATCTCTCTGATGCTAAGTAGTTTCATTCAGATGTCAGAGGGGTGAGTGAATGGTTGTTCTGGCTGGCGTCAGGCGATTTTATTCAACTGAGGATGAAACATGACAGGTATCAAAGGGTCTCAGTTATCCTATTGGTCTGGACATTCGATTTTTGTGTGATTGATTTTAGTTAAGAGAAAACTTTTCAGGAATCAAAACTCAAATGCATAGAGGGTTTAACTACATACATATACCAAAGGCTTTTTCCCCCTTACAAGGGAGGTAGCCAAAAAACAAAGGCATAAAAACCACTCCCACCTATTCCAACCCCCTACACACTCCACTCCCCTCTACCCTCTTCCCTCCCTCAACTATGCTGAATGAAATCGTCTGGACTTAGCTATAACAAAATTCAGAAAGAGGGGGTCATATTTTACAGCGTTGGTCTAGGAACTGTTTGTACGTGTATTTAACTCACTATAACTTGCACAATATTGGCCGCCGTCAGACAGAATAACATTCTTCAAATGTTTTAAAACTCTCCTTAGGACCTGTTCACACTAGCGGTTTGAACCGCGGCGGTTCAGTTATAATGCAAGTCAGTGGAGGTATTTACACAACCGCACATTTTTTCCGCGCGGTTGAAACCGCTAGTGTGAACAGGGCGGTTTGGCGGTCGGTGCCCGTCACAGGCTTTGTTTGCTGCCGTCAGGTGATTTTATTCAGCCAAGGAGACATTTGTCATAAAGGCTGCTTGTTTGGATCAGTTGTATGCAATGGCAGAAATGAAATCTTACTGATCTACAAAAGCATCCCTGGGAAAGTAGTTTTTTTTTTTTTTTAACCTCTGACAGACCAGAGGCGCCATGATTATCTTTTATTTACTTATTTCTTTCTATTTATTCATTTTATCTAAGAGGCGCCATGATTATCTTTTATTTACTTATTTCTTTCTATTTATTCATTTTATCTATTTATACCTCTGTTGGACAAGAGGAGTCCTGAATCTGAATAAAATTGATTGCACATTTGGTAATGAGGGCATTGTTCGAGTCCTGTAATCCTCTCATAGTCGACCAAGCGGAGGATTAGAGTCCAGGACTTACCAACTGATTATTTCGCCTCTTGGTTTCCTCAAAGGTTCCAGCTGGGCAAAGGAGATGATTGATCCTGGCTTTACTTCCACCAAGGCGAAAGAGTAAATACAAAAAGTTAAAGGGTATCTAAAGAAAGATAATATATACTGTATATATATATATATATATATATATATATATATATATATATATATACATATATATATATATTATATATATATATATATATATATGTGTGTGTGTGTGTGTGTGTGTGTGTGTGTGTGGGTGTGTGTGTGTGTCTGTATATATATATTGTATATACTGTATATATATATATTATATATATATATATATATATATATATATTATATATATATATATATATATATATATGGCCCAGAGCTAGAAAAAATCTGAAAGACTCAGAACAAAAGGCTTGCATATCACCGCTCCTCAGAGGACAACGAATAGGATGCAGAAGAAGTCCAGATCGAGCGTGTGCGGATACTGAACAACTGACTAAACTCGTGAGGCCTCGTTACTGGTGACCTGCAACATGAGGTCAAAGACGCATGGCCTTCCCCGCTCACGCCCACCTCACACCCCCACCCGCGACCTCGCCGCCCGCAAGCCCACGTCGGCTCTCCTTCCGGTCATGAATCTTTGAGCTTTGACCTCGAGCACGCTCCAGTCTGGTCTCTCTCTCCCTCTCTCTCTCTCTCTCTCTCTCTCTCTCTCTCTCTCTCTCTCTCTCTCTCTCTCTCT
>NC_134781.1:77561556-77566556 GCF_046742065.1 Oratosquilla oratoria | reverse complement strand
AAGGAAGGAAGGAAGGAGGGAGGGAGGGAGAGATGAGAGGAAAAGAAGGAGAGGGGGAGGGAGGGAGGAAGGAAAGAAAGGAGGGAGAAAGGGAGGAAAGGAAGGAAGAAGGAAAGAAGGAAAGGGATAAAGGAAAGAAGGTAAGAGAGGAAAGGAAGAAGGTAAACACGTGGAAGAAGAAGAGAAAGAGAAGGAGGGAGGAAAGAAGAAAGGGAAATAGGAAGAAAGAAGGCAAGGGATAGGGTAAGGAAAGAGGAAAGGAAGAAAGGAAAGGAAGAAGAAAAAAGTGAGGAAGAGAGAAAGGAGGGAAGGAGGAAATTTGAGATGGAAAAGAGAGAAGGGAGAATTGAAGAAAAGGAATAAGGAAGACGGGAAAGAAGAAGAAAAGAATGAGGAGAAAGGAAGGAAACGGGGAAGGAAAGAAAGAAGAATGTAAAGAGGGAAAGAAAGAAAAGTTTCAAGGGAAGACGTAATAAAGCGAATGAAAAAGAGGGAAGCAAGAATGAGAGAGGGGAGAAGTGAATGAAGGAAAGAAAGATGGAAAGAAGAAAGAAAGGAAAGAAAGATGGAGGGAAGAAAGGAAAGAAGGAAAGGAATAAGGAAGAAAAATGAGTACAGGAGTGGAGGTACTGAACAAGGTATGACTAATTCAACATCTACGCAAACTATTTCAGCACCAAAAACAACATACCTTTTTTGCATAGCACAAATACTGTATATATTTATTTGTAAAAAAATAATGTTGTTGATCACAGACGAGATCGCGATGTTTGTTGTTGTTTACATATCGAGGCATTCAACTTTTTATTGTGTGTGTGTGTGTGTGTGTGTGTGTGTGTGTGTGTGTGTGTGTGTGTGTGTGTGTGTGTGTGTGTGTGTGTGTGTGTGTGTGTGTGTGCGTGCGTGAATCAGACAAACCACAGACTGAGAGAGGAAGACAGTTATTCATAGAAGTAATTTTTTTTGCGGTGCCGTTTCCATTGTTCTGGTCGACCTCAAGGCTGCCTTGTTTAACTCGGTAGCATAACCTCAGTAGGGAAAGGGTCGATTTTTTATTCTTAAATAATGCAGTGGGGTCTTAGTGACACACACACACACACACACACACACACACACACACACACACACACACACACACACACACACACACACACACACACACACACACACACACACACACACACATATATATACACACATACACACACACACACACACACACACACACACACACACACACACACATATACATATATATATATATACACACACATACACATATAGAAAAGACTTTTCCCCTTACAACGGAGTCATCCCTGCATCTCGCCCACTGCCCTGAGTAAGAAGTAGTGTCGCAAGGCATTGCACATTCACAGCAAGGTCGCTTCCTTAAATCGGCGATACATCCTCTCCGTCCCCTCATATATATATATATATATATATATATATATATATATATATATATATTATATACATAAATATATATATATATATATCATAGCTACTACCTTTCATAGAGCTTTCTAGAAACGATCAATCAGTGCGTCACAATTAAGAAAGCCAATTAGGAAAGCCCTTACCTTGATTTGGGCAAAGAGCCCATGCCAGAGGGTTTGCCTTGAGTGAAAATATGATCGAACATCAAGGTCACATGTAAGGTCAACAAACGTCACATATGGTGATCGTCCCTCAGCTGAATAAAAATGGCTGACATTTGCACTCCCGGGGGAAATATGGAAGAAGACAGAGAGTTACAAGGATGATGCAAGCAAGGTCATATTAGGACAGCAGGACAGGATTCGTAGAAATGGATTTAAAGTGGACATAGAATAAATAAACATGTGAACGCTGAAACTATTTGTTGTTTTAAGAACAGATGAGATCGCTTTATGAATATGACAGGTGGTTGGGGACATGGAACTGACTAGTGTAGGCCTTATTGTCTCTTGCAGTCTCCTCAATGTTTTTATGGTATGTTCTTATGTTTACTATCCTGAAAGTGGGAGTTGCTCACTGGGAGTCGAGGAGTAGTTTGGTCTGTGACGTGGTGCTGAGTTGGAAGGTCACTCCACCATCGTCGCTGATGTTGAAGGTCACGAGAGGTCAACAGAAAGCAGAGGTCCAAGGTGTTCAGGTCATCATGGGTTGGAGGGGAAGGCAGATGCAGGAAAGAGCAAAATAAATTTTAATAATAATGATTATTATACTAGTGATGATAGTAATAATTATGGTAATAATAAGAATGATAATGATAGTAATGATAGCAATAATAATAATAGTAATAACAATAGTAATGATATTAATACTATTAGTGGTGATGATGATGATGATGATGATGATGATGATGATGATGATGATGATGATGATGATGATGATGATGATGATGATGATGATGATGATGATGATGATGATAGTAATAATGACAACGACAACAACAACAGGAACAACAACAACAACAACAATAATAATGACGTCATTAATAATGATGACCATGATAAGATAAGAATTACCCGAACAAGAATGCTAAAAAATGGGTCCCATAAAGAGGTCACCGAAATGTCCTTGGCGGCGTTGGAGCTCCAGGAAACACGTTCTGGCCTCGTGGAGGAAATGTTTGTTTGGGTTTTTGTACGTGTGTGTGCATCTGTGTGTATGTGTGTATGTATGCGCACGTTTCAAGGATTTCATATATATTACCCACACACCCACACACACGCACACACACAGACACATACACAGACTCATACACACACGTAGAGGAAATGTTTGGGTTTTTGTACGTGTGTGCGTGTGTGTATGTACGCACACATGTTTCAAGGATTTGATTGATATACATTACCCACACACACGTACACACACACACACGTAAACACACACACACACACACACACACACACACACACACACACACACACACACACACACACACACACACACACACACACACACACACACACACACACATACACACTAATACAAACATATGCATATGAAATGACAATCTCTTCTGGATATCATTTAGAATTTTTTTACTGCACCTCTCCACTATCGATTGGTTGCCATGGAAACGAAAAAATCTTTTGACGGAAACCAGAATAAAATGTAAAAAGGAGTGCCCCCGAGGTGGGCGTCAGCCTGTAGTAGCAAATGGGTGCCACGGAGATGAATAAAATAGCTCGGCGCCAAGCAAAATTGAAGTAAGGGGACCACACGGTACGGAAGTGAAGAGCCAAAAACCACAGGAGGAAATTTTTCCTTTTTTTTTTTTTCACAAGAGCGGTTGCGATGCAGGTATTGTAACGAGACGTTTCAAGATTAATAGGTCTAACTTTTCTAGTTTGCTTTCTAACTTCTCATCCTATGATCTACAACAGGTCCCTATGTTACTGTCTTCCCTGTGCTCGTTATGGACCAAAAGGTCCCCAGTCGGTATGCTCTTCTTTGGCTTACCTGTCTTTTCTTTGTTGAGTGAACGCCAGGAGTCAAGTTCAGCTGACCCAGAACAATCTGTAGTTATTATAATTCAGAGGGTCGGGGAATATTTTAATAATATTGAAATGTATATATTTGGGTAAAATATTCCCCTTCCCAGTATTCATTATAATATATATATATATATATATATATATATATATATATATATATATGTATATATATATATATATATATATATATATATATATATATATATATATATATATGTATATATGTTGTGACTTTTACATAGATGAAATATATGAGTTTTGTAGCTCAAATATATGAACTTGACATTTTCATCATTATCAGAAAACTATCTGTTTGAGCCTCCCTTATTGCCAAATTCATTTAATCTTCTTCATTTGGGATAATGTGTCCGACTTCCGTAGTATTTTTCTGGCAGTATGTGGCAACTTACCCTCTCATGTGTTTCCACATAGATCTAAATGAGCTAAAGGATCAACAGCGTCTTTTGATTGGTTACCATTGGCTGCATCTTCATAAAAAACATATGTACGTACGCACAAACACACCCACCTGTGCTATATCAGGACCATATATCCGCAAATGAACAACATGTGGTCTCAGTAAGACTTATATAAATATCATCATATTGGTGACCCCCGCTCAAGGCCGGAAACGGAGTCAGGTCACTGGAGTGGGTGGTTTGGAGGAGGAGGTGGAGGGGAGCTTAGGTGTGATGAAGAATCTTATTCACTCCCTCGGCACCAAAGCACAAGTAACGTTCTCGTAATATTACATAGGCATAGCCCCCTCCCCCTGGCTAATCCTACCAGGCGTTTCTATTCGTCTGAGGGCGTGACCTTGTCACTAAGGAATTAACAACAGTGGTGGAATGACATCATCATTATTATCAACATCGTTATCACCATCGTCGTTGTCATCGTCGTCATTATCATCATTAATAGCAGGAGCATATATCATTATACTCATCACCATCATCATCGTCATCGTCATCATCATCATCATCGTCGTCATCGTTGTCGTCGTCATTGTCGTCGTCATCATAATCATCATTAGCAGCAGCATGTATCATCATACTCATCATCATTATCATTATCATTTTTATTACTGTGACCACCACAATCACCATCGTCATTTTCACTATTGTAATCATCATTGGCAGTTGTGGTAGAGGACAGAACGGTGATGTCGCCCTTTTTTTTTTTTTTTTGTGTGTTGTGTGTGTGTGTGTGTGTGTGTGTGTGTGTGTGTGTGTGTGTGTGTGTGTGTGTGTGTGTGTGTGTGTGTGTGTGTGTGTGTGTGTGTGTGTGCGTGTTTCCGTGCGCCATTGCACCATTCCAGACAGCCAAACCTGATCTATGCTATATCAAACAAAACAAATATACCTCTCGTCGTGGAGTATACATCTTTACATAATATTCCCCTTGTGATCAAAGTTATCTTTTCGTTAAAAACATTTTTAGTGGAGAAACGGCAGCGAAGTGTATTTGCATATCTTGATGGGTGTTTGAGATCAATCAACCGAGAGGGAGAAGAAG
>NC_134781.1:77554056-77556556 GCF_046742065.1 Oratosquilla oratoria | reverse complement strand
ATACATACGTACACACATACATGCGTACATGCATATATACATACACACATGCGTACATACATACATACGTACGCACATGCGTAATTCATACACACATATGTACATGCATACATATATACACACATACATGCGTACATGCATACATACGTACACACATACATGCGTACATGCATACATACATACACGCATACATGTGTACATGCATACATACATACACGCATACATGCGTACATGCATAGATACATACATGCTTACATACACACATATATACATACACATACATACATATATACATACATACATACATACATACATACAAACATATATACATACATACATACATACATACATATATACATACACGCACACACACACACGTACATATATTTAGTAACTCGTATATATAACCATGTTACATCTGCTACTCTCACATTATTTCCGTCACATTCTCAGGTGCCACAGTGACGCAATACCTGGGACAAATGAACCTGTCTCGCAACATATTACATCTTTACAATATAACTTGAACCTTTCCTTGCTGAGCATTTACTACATGTGTATATACAATAGCTCCTTCGTAAAATGTAGTTTGTCAACAAGATTTTAGTGATATGACAAGGGCAATGAAATGCATCATTTTTGAGGATCAGTGGAATATTTTGGGTCAAGTTTAGGTGGCCATAACGGTGCCCTTCTCTTCTTGTTAATACCAGAGTAGGTTTTGAACCTCCGAAACCTTGTTTCAGGCCCAGGTCCGCCTCTCAGCTGAATAAAATCGCCTATTATTAGATAGAACAAATATATGCAAGTACGTAAAGATGGCGAAGATAATGTTAATGATAATGATGATAATAATGATGATAATACAACAATAATAATGATAATAGTGATTTTAATAATGATGATGATGATGATGATGATGATAGTAATGACAATATTAATATTGATGATGATAGCAACAACAGCAATAAGAATGACACTAACAACAATAACTACTACTACTAGTACTACTACTACTACTACTACTACTACCACCACTACTACTACTACTACCATTACCACTACTAATGATAACTATACTTCTGATAATGATAAAAGTAAGAGAGTAAAAGGTGCATACACATACGAAGTCTGCCCTAGAGGATTAGTCCGTGTGCTTATGCCCCTCCAAGTGCCAACTGGCACCCGACTCTGCCGTCACGTGCCGTGGACAACACCCTTGCATCATCACAAGTAAAGCACAAGCAAGGGCTTCCTCGTGACGGATAAGGTGAGGCTTCAAGGACAAGGCTCTTTGTAGGCATACGGGCTATACATAGCAACAGACGCCAGATAGTGAGACTCAAGAGAACCAGTCAGGAGCTTCTGCCGGAAGAGAGCCATGGAAGGCCCCTCCCGAAGACCGTTGCTCGACGAAGTGTGGCTGAGGGTCAGTGGAAGTCGAGGCGACCGTTATTATTGTTATCATGAATAGGTTATGCAGTTTAAGTGAATTCATGTTTATATAATAGCACGAGGACACTTAAGCGCGTGCACAAGCGCGCGCGCGAGCACACACACACACACACGCGCACACACACACACACACACACACACACACACACACACACACACACACACACACACACACACACACACACACACACACACACACACACACACACACACACACATATATATATATATATATATATATATATATATATATTTTGGAAGGAGGCCATTTATGATGCATGCGTTGTTGAAGTCAACAGCTGCGATAGCATTATTATGCTTGTAGAAATGCTTTTCTAAGTTGCGCACCAACGTGCGGTCGTCTGGAAGCAGGTTCACGTTGTACGTGACAGTAATCCAATTCCCTTGGAACAGACAACTCCGAGGGAAATTCGTGTAGTTGTAGCTTTTGTAACAACATTTGCAGTTCAGGTTCTGCCAACCTTTGTAACTTTTCCCCTTTCTTGTTGTTACTTTTCGCGTCCTTTTGCCCTCGTCATTATTATCCTTTTGTTGTCTTGCAGGAAGAGTTTCTGTTTCCGTGTCGAAGTTTGAATTGGAGTCGACTTGTTATGGCTTTTTCTTTGTTTTCCATATCGGTAATTTGACTTTGTTTCTGTATGTGTAGGAAAGTTATTCGATAAGAACTGTTATATGTCCTGCTTCATATTCGTATCAACATGACACATATGTATACGCATACACATATGTATACATACACGCATATATATATATATATATATATATATATATATATATATATATATATATGCATGTATGTATTATATATGTATTTATATATGCACGTATCCATGTATGTATTTATGTATGTATGTGTGTATATGTGTGTATGCAGGCTTGTATTATATATGTATTACGTATGTACATATGTATATATGTATGTATGTATATATGCGTGTATGTTTGTATGTATGTATGTCCTATATATGAATTTATGTATGTATGTGTGTATGTAAATATGCATGTTTGTATTATATATTTGTAT
>NC_134781.1:77539056-77549056 GCF_046742065.1 Oratosquilla oratoria | reverse complement strand
ATTCTATCCATGTCCGAAGAAGCCCCTCCAGCACCGCAAGAGACCAAGTTTGTCGTACTGCAGAACCTGAAGGCGGAGTGAGCCCCACGAACTTGCTCACCCTCCATCGATCTCGCCTGACCACAATAGCGTGTGCGAACTGCGTGAGGGCTTATACCGCAGCCACTAAAATACACTAAACTAGAAATACATATATGTGAGTGTGTGTGTGTGTGTGTGTGTGTGTGTGTGTGTGTGTGTGTGTGTGTGTGTGTGTAATGAAATAAATAAAATAGAATTAATAGAGTAGCTCAATTCAGCTTACCCTCCTCTTTTTAGACTGCTACGGTGTGTCAGTTAATGCGCCAGAGGAATCTTAATAGAGTTGTTAGATGAAATTAGTAGACAATTAAATAAGTAAATGAACAAATGTGTTGATAAACATATTCAATTGAAAAAAATAGTTGAATGAAATAGACAAGTAGACGAATGAATAAGTATATAAATAGATAGTAAATGTTCACTTATAAGTAAACGCAAATCTAAAGTAGGTAACATAGCTAACTTAGCCTACGTTACACAACGTGGGATAAAAGATGACGCATAAAACGTATACAGAAATAGGAAAAACACATACACAGCATCATGGGTGACGTCACCTATTTTCATATAACACCGTTCATTGTTTGTCATTTTTTCTTTATCTTTCGTCAAAATCTTCGAGACCTTGCTACCTTCCTCTCGAGTATCACTGTAACCGTTTGCCGCCATGCGATTTTATTCAGCTAGAGGGGAGGAGAACTTTCGTCGACACTTAAAAATGATACTTCTTTGATTAACCTAACGTCGTTTCTAATCGACCACAATGTTATGTTGTCTGTCTCCAAATGTTTTTGTTCAGACAAGGATTTGTTCGGGTTCTGAAGAGAGGAAGTTTTCACTGGTAATTGTGTATTGTAACCAGTTTGTTCCAGTAGAAGGATGACCCTTGGCAACTGCCTCTGCATTCTCTTTACCTCGACCCTCTTCGTTGCGTAACTACACGTTATTGTCGGGTGATCCGGGGTCGTCTGGGTCCAGTGTTTATAGCGCTTGACTCGCGTCCTACATCCCGAGGTGAAGTGCCCTAACTGGAGTATTTTTCCAACAAAGAACTCATTCGCCCCTCGATTGTTCCGCAGTCTCCCCGTGACCGCCCTAAACGGGGTAGACAAGGTCAAACTGATAACAGCTTATACCATGATAAGTGCAAGTTTCACGAACCTTGATATCCAAGTCTCTCGCCCATGTCTCATGAGCTACGATTATTAAGTAATTTATTTGGCATTGAATCAATATACATGAAGTGCAGATAAAGAAAAGATCACAAGTACTAATGAATATCCAATACAATGCTCAGTGGCAGTAGCCTCCTTTTATACACAATTATCATTTCGTTTCCTGCAGACTTCTCTTCCCCTCCCACAAAAACCTATCCCGCGAGGGCGGGTGGTCTGCCCTAGATAGTCCACGGTCCATAACAAGAACGCATCCAAAGGGGCCGTATTAGAGCACATGAGGAGCTTACCCCCAGGAGGCACTTCTGTAACCTTTGCCCTTACTTCTTGGACTTCCAGGGAAAGGAGAAGACAGCGAGATTCGAACGCGGGTTCTACGTCGTGGTAAACGCGGGTGGTCACCAAAAACCCGCTAAAGGGGGAAAACACTCTCAGGATTAGCTTTTCATTTAATTATATTGTTCTAGTTAACCCCAGGAGATTTAAATCGCTTGTAAGAAAAAAGGCTCCTTGGCCGAATTAGGTCCAGGGAAATCAAATCGCATAGCGAAAACCAGAAATACAAATATTAATCTACCCGATGGGGGTTCACATACATAAGAATGAAGGAGACTGCAAGAGACCTTAAGGCCTACACGAGGCAGTTCCATGTCCATGACCACCTGTCATCCCCATCCATAACGTTTCCTAACCTTTTCTTAAAACAATCGATAGATTCAGCACTCACTAGATGGTTACTAAATCTATTCCATTCGTTGACCAATCTATTGGCAAACCAGTTCCTGCCTATTTCTTTCTTAAATCTAAATTTGTCCAATTTATATCGATTACTGTATCCTTTTGCTTGAGCAAGAGACTCTTTGGTAGCAAATACCAGACGATTTTGTTCATCCTGAGCCCTACCAAGGAATGAAGCGAAGCCGAATGAACTAGCCTGGCGACAAACAGAACAAGAAGTAAATGTGTCAGACTGGGTCAAGACCCAGTTTTGGTGAAGGTATGACCTTGAGGTGACTAGAATCGTTCGGTGTGACCTCGAAGAAAGAATCAACACATTCGCCAAAAGGAGGGAGTTGCCTCTGGTCACTCTACAAGTTAACTCTTGTACAACGTTAACCCATTAAACTCCGATGACAAGATGTCTTGTCATTTGGTCAAATAAAACAAAAAATCATAATAAAACAACAAAATGTTTGATGATCAAACAGCACCAGAAAAATATGACGTCATCAGTCCTCCTCGAGGAGGACTGATGACGTCATATTTTTCTGGTGCTGTTTGATCATCAAACATTTTGTTGTTTTATTATGATTTTTTGTTTTATTTGACCAAATGACAAGACATCTTGTCATCGGAGTTTAATGGGTTAACTACTTCCGTATTTCATCATTTCATCTACCTATCGGAAACCGATCTCACTCAGCTTCGGGGGGGGGGGGGAGACTCCGTCACCCAGAGGAAAGGTGAGAGGATCTACAGCTGCATAAGAGAGAACCTCGTGGCGTTATGGGTTTTCTCTGACGCAGAATTCATGACGCCACGACCACGCAGTGTCTGACGTTCGCGGCCTTACGTAACTCTGCGGACGGGAGGGGCAGGGTGACGCGCCGCGTGGGCCACTAGCTTGCGTCGCAGGGGGAAGTGGGGGGGAAGAGGGGGGAGGGGAAGGACCGCCTCACCAACACTTCCCCTGTCGGAGGTCTAATGGTGGAGGTGGGGATGAGTGGTGATAGGAGAATGGTGGTAATGGTGGTCACAGTAGTGGTGGTGGTACGTGTGTTGGTAGTGGTAATGCCAGTGGTGGTGGTGGTGGTGGTGGTAGTGGTGTTGTTGATGGTCGTTGTCACCGTTGTCGTCAATCTTAGCCGTCGACATTTATTGATGACCCGTTGGAGGAACGTTTTGTCCATTTTCTTTTCCACTCTGCGTGTTTACTCCATCCTCCACATCCCTCCATCTTCCACATCCCTCCATCTTCCACATCCCTCCATCTTCCACATCCCTCCATCTTCCACATCCCTCCATCTTCCACATCCCTCCACCCGTCCTCCTCATTTACATCTTTTTTTCATCATCTTCCACTCATTGTTTTGCGAATATCAATAATCCACAATAAGACACTATTTCACACATAGCCAAGATGGCGATCTTTACATATTATATACTGGTTGATAACAGACGATTTATCCACCTAGCCAACCACGTCTCCATTGTGAAAAACTTGACAGTCATTCTTTTGGTGAATCTATACTGCTGTGGGCTGATAGGACAATATGTAACCAAGGACATATAAACATGGTACACCCTTTTCTTTTGTGGGACATTGCTTACATAACCTCGAGCACAAACGTGTTATAAAAACGGAGCCAAATCACCCTTTCGTTCATGGTGACACCGTTCTCTCCGTTCTTGTTCATTTCCGTGGCAAATGGGGAATAGTCTATATCTGTTAGCCCCTTACCCGTTTGCTGCCTGCCGCCAGGTGATTTTATTCACCCCTATAACGTCTCCTCAGTGCAGTGAAGGTGTTGATGTTAACTTACAATTTTTGTCAAGAATTCCACCTAACGATTTTTTTTTTCAGCCAAAGAAAACCTCCCTCTGTGCTGAGAACCTGTTTAGGACATTTTCCGATTATGTTCCAGTAACACGCAAACACATTTTTTTCTTTCCGTTCTATTTCTATTTGCATTATCTATTTATTGTATGGAATTTGTTCTTAAGATAATATAGCTACAGGTGGATAATAACGACATTATTCAAATTTGAAAATCGGTTAGGTTAGGCGCTTGCGTGTTTCTGGAATTTTAACCGTTTTTATTTCCTGTGGTGCATTATGATGAGCGAAAGGAAGTATCCTGGAAAAGATAAAATGATAAATCAATACCGCTCACTGTTTCAGCGCCTTCCTTTCCCATACACACACACACGAACACACGTTCACACGCACACACAGTCTTCAGAACCATGGAAGGGTTGGAGATAAGATATGGAACATGGAATAAGAAATAGTATGTAGTCATACAACAAGTTTGAACGATATAAGGACAGGTGGGACCTCACGAGTATAGTTCTTGTCCTGTATATTGCAATGAAGTGAATACAATTACACACACACGCACGCACACACACACACACACACACACACACACACACACACACACACACACACACACACACACACACACACACACACACACACACACACACACACACACACACACACACACACACACACACGTACGCGCGCATACACACTGGGAGGTCACTTATACAACCTTTTTGGCTACAAATTCGCCTCCGTAGAATCTTACCCCGAAATACCTGTTTTCAAGTTCTCATATTGCGCTGGCATTTTTACAACGTTATTGCGAAAGCTGGTTTTGTCCGGGGGTCGTGGCAGCCATCTTTTGCAGTCGGTTCAGGTTTACTGTATCAGTCTCCGGCTCGTGGTCGAGAATATAAGAAATTGAGGAGACTGTAGGAGACCATAAGGCCTACACTAGGAAGTTTCACGTCCCATACCACCTTTATTCCTATCCTTAGATTTACTTAATATTCCCCTAAAACAACCCATAGTTTTAGAGCTTACTTCATGGTTACTAAGTCTATTCCATTCGTTAACCATTCTGTTGGTAAGTTTTTGCATCCTTCCTTCGTAAAACTAAATTCGTCCAATTTAAATCCTTTTGTACGAGTTCTGTCCTGCTGTCTGAACATGATGACCTTGCCTTCATCACCCCTGCTAAAGTTCATTGATGGGATTATCATAATATAGCGAGAGCTTCTTCTGAACATAAGGAACACAGAGGTACATTTAGAGGTACAAGTCTTGCAAATTATCGGGTTCAAATGGCTTTCATGTTGCCAGGTTTTATTAGACCGTCTTTAAGCGAATCTCTTTCATTTCTTCTTTCTACACAAATGTGTACGGTTTTTCTTGTTGCTAAATACAGAGATATGGCCAAATACAACGAGACAGCGAAACAATATACGTCGGAGAACTTGTTCTTTATGAGTGAGAAAACTACGGACATTTGAAACTGACAAAGAGGACCGGATAAAGACGCATCCAAAGTCTCGTAATGTAAGTATACCTGACTTCCTCACTTTGCAGTGACCCCAAATAGAGATGCTTGGTTGCCAATTAGCACGACACTCCACCACATTTGTGCCAGATACATTTGACCGCTGTTGTATATAAACCTACTTAGCGCCGTGATGCATTTCAGGGGTTATATATTGGCAAAGTCAGGTGATTTCATGAAATTCAGTATGAATCTCTAAGCATCCCATCTTCTAGTTTCTCCTTATCGGGACGGGACAGACTTTGAAAATAAAAATTAAAAAAAATCACCGGTGTTTAGTAAATTACCTTAGGACTATTAACTAATATACACCACCTTGAGCGAAGGTGTATACACGTTTTTCTTTAATTCTTCTCTTGTTTCGCTTTCTTGTCTATTGTACTATAGTACAGGCCTCCTACCAGTATTATGTAAACTATGCTGGCAGCATTCCAACACGCCACTTTTTTACGTGCATTCCTGGCCGTGTTTCATAAGCTGAAATGGGAAGACGTTCAAAAATGCACCAAAACAACCTCAAGGGGACATTCATGCCAGTCGATGCTCATCATACCCCAAAAGATATGTTTATTCATTGACCAGTACCGGAAGAGGTGAGATGACAACGCTTGTCGCGCCAATAGCAGTCTCATTGTATTCTGTATACATTTCACAGGAATTCCTCATTTCACTGCTTTCGTGTTACGTACCGGCGTGATGGGGACAAGGAACCCCAATTACAGACAGTGGGACTAAGAGTGGATATGTTGTCTTGTGCCAGGGTTCTCTCGTCCCCTTACCTTACGTAAACGCTTTGGCTCAAGGTTGCCCCGTGTCGGGCAGTCGAGGACCTCTTTGTGCGGCTCGGAGATGGCAAATGGGTGGGGGCGAGGAGGAGGAAACGTTTGTACTTGGAATTCTCGTCGCGTACAACACAGGCGTTGGATCGAAGGGAGGCGGGTGCGGGGGGCGGTGGTGGGGTGACGAGGGGGGGAGTTGGGGTCGCGGGGAGGCACCCATTCTAAAGCCTTTGTTATAATGAATACCTGTGATAATGGTAATGGCTTGTGATGGCGATGTGATGATGTGATGCTGGTGATGATTATGATGATGATGATTATTATGATGATTGGTGATGATTATGATGATGATTATTATGATGATTGGTGAAGATGATGATAACGATGATGATAATAATAATATAATAATAGTAATATAATAGTAATAATAATAATAATAATAATAATAGTAATAATAATAATGATAATGATAATAATGATTAATAAGGACTAATAAGGACAGCAACAACAACAACAACAATGATAATAATAATGATAATAATAATGATAATAATAATGATAATAATGATAATAATAATGATAATAATAATAATAACAATAATGATAATAATAATTATAATAAAATAATGATAATAATGATGACAAGGTGAGCTTCTTAACAAGCGGTTACGTAAGCAATTTTCCACCTCGCTTCTCCCACTTGAGGATCCTCTCTCGGGAGCTCTGAAGCGATTCCGAATAGGGGCTCTTTCCTTACCCCCCCTCCCTTCCCCTTTGTACCCTCCCCTTCCCCCCAACCCTCACCCTCACTCACCCTGCGGCCCTAGGCTCGGTTCATGCCAAGTCGTTATGTAAGCTAGAGGCTTCTCCCATCAGCATATCTATTTTTAGAATATTATTCAATTCTATTGCTTTTTTTATCATTCGCTTTTTTGTTGTTGATTCGTTTATCCATTTATTTGGTTGTTTGTTGATTCATCTGTTATTCTATCCGTTTGTTTTTGTTTTTGTTTAATTTCGTTTAATACCTTTGTTGCGTTTTTTTAAGAGAGAGAGAGAGAGAGAGAGAGAGAGAGAGAGAGAGAGAGAGAGAGAGAGAGAGAGAGAGAGAGAGAGAGAGAGAGAGAGGATGCACCCGGCCTCTGAATTAGGTTCCCCTACATCGCCGTGGAGTCCTTCGGGGAACTAATTTTGACAAAAAATAAATAAGTAAATAAATGAAACAAAATAAAATAGAATAATGATAATCTCACTAAGCCTAGCTCTAAATTCGATATTTCCTTGTACATACTCTGTGCCAGCAAGTATCAGACCCCCCATTCTCACCCGGCTCAGAATCTTGGTTGAAAGGGTTCGTCTCGCCAGAACAAAATATGTGGTGTACGTCACCTAGTCAAAGAGTTAACCACGTGTCGGACTCGTGATAGACAGCAGTACCCTCGTGGATGAGAGCTCACTTTATTTCTCTTTCGCTTTTATAAAAACGTCATCAGTGTATCCTCAGTATATCTCTTATAGTTTCCTTAAATAGGTGAGTGGGTTCTCAGCGGTTTCCATGAAAAAAATGGGAATTTGTTATTTACGTTATTATAGTTTTTATTCATTAATTTATTATTATTATATTTATTTTTGCATCCGACCTAGATATGGACCAAAAGGTCTCCTGTCGGCATGCTCCGCCTTGGTAATCCTTTGTAATATGTAGAATCCTTACTTACAAATATATGACAGAATATAAGGTGTAGTTAGGAAGAAATTGGGGGAGATGGGTAAATTCTTAATTTAACGTTTTGGGCATAAACCATCTTCGGAGATGCCCGAAACGTTAGATAGAAAAACTTACCAAGTTCTCTCGCCTCTCAATATGGACTACTTTCATACAACATTTGTGATCTATTTACCTATTTTGTTCATTTCTCTACTTATTTACTTCTTTTTTTCCGCATCCGAACTATAGTAGTTATGGACCAAAAGGTCTCCTGTCGGCGGCATACTCTTCCTTTATAATCCTTTGTAAACAGAATATACAGGGTTAACACTAACCCCAACTTATGCGATAACAGAAAACATATTGAGAGAGCTATCAAAACACTGTATCAACTCTTTTACTTTTACATGGGAGAATTTATACTCTCAAGTTGGTTCTCGACAACCCTGGACAGGCGGGGAGGCGACCCAACGTTGAAAACAAAACAAAAACAAAAGAACAGCGGCTTGCTGAAACTGACAGAGCTTTGCCCTATTATGGGTTTCGGGAGTGGGATGGTGTTGCAATGGACTGTTTTGGATTTTTTTTTTTTTTCAATTTTCTGCGTGAGGAACAATGTAAGTCAAGTAGTAACTGATGCAAGGACAGAAATATTCTGTGGGTATTCTGATTACATATTTATAAACATGAAAAATGCAAGTGAAATGTAAACATTCCGACAATTTTGTAAGAAGCAACTGGATTTAACATCACCCTGAAAGGTAGTGTGTTATTATCTCATACCTTTCGTGATGGTTGAAAAGAAAAATGAAGTTTACCACAAATGTTTACACTAAGCTCTCTAACGAGGCCCTATGCTCTATCAGACGGGAGTGTAGTGCTTTGGTAAATGTAAACATTAGACTATCAACGCTTATCTGCGCTGGACTCACACATGGTAGAACGACTTGAGGTCCGAGCGAGTGACAGCACCGCAAAATAAATGAATAAATAAAATAAATAAATAAATAAATAAATGAATAATAAAAATAAAACTGAATAAATGAAAATAATGATAATAATAATAAGAAGAAGATGAAGAAGAAACATAATTATTTCAAGTTTCACGGAGTGCAAAATTGCATCCACGTTGAGATGATCTTCAATCTTTCTCTCGCATCTCTCCATCAACAAATGTTGAACTACTCTCTGAGTTACATTAGTAAGTCTCTTTCTGTTACTAGCTAGTAGTAGTATTAACAGGAAAAGGGGATCAGCCACTGATTGTCTGTCAACACCAGGTAATTCTATTTAGGACAGAAAACCCATCAATGCCACTTAGAAAAAGAAACTAACGAAGCAGAGCGCTTTCGTATATTACATCCAGTTCGTTGACTTGGAACGCGAGCTGAGCACTCAAGCCATGGGGTCACCTCGACCTCACGCGTCCTCTAGTCGATGACTCACTCCAGGAAAGTTCCTATCACGAGCGTACAGGACAATGGCACCGTCTGGCATGTGTTGGCACCGCGTCGTACAGTCAGAGACTAAAGTCTCTTTTCACCTTTCGCTGGGCAGAGATTGTGGGTTTGGGTAAATAGTCCTTCGGTCAGTGGAAGTTGTGAATGGTAGTAAAGGGATTGTGAATAGTAGTGAAGGGGTTGTGAAGAATAGTGAAGGAGTTTATTGAGATAGGTTCAACTCATTGACTAAACTCATTGCGCTATCTCTCTTGATAGCGCAATGAGTTTAGTCAATGACACTTTGTCACGTCCGAGCTGAGTTCGTGTCCTCGGCTCGACCACGTTTCAATTTCCAATTTGTACCTCCTTCGAGCTTCTCAGTCTCGAGTGCGATGGCACGGAATTAAAAGTGAATTGTGGGTGAAAAGATGTTAATCTGCTCACTGGGAACCATTCATTGTATGCATATATATATATATATATATATATATATATATATATATATATATATATATATATATATATATATATATATATATATATATGCACACACACTAATAAGAACAAGGGTACGTGTGTTCACTTATACAAAGTAGACCACTTGGAAAAAGAAACCAACGAAGCAGAATGCTTTCGTATATTACATCCAGTGTAAAAAGTAAATTTTGCACTGAAGATGTAATATACGAAAGCGCTCTCCTTCATTAGTTTCTTTTCCCAAGTGGTC
>NC_134781.1:77506556-77511556 GCF_046742065.1 Oratosquilla oratoria | reverse complement strand
AGGGGAGGGCCGAGGTGCCGCGTAGGGAGGAAAGTGCCTCCGAGTCCGTGGCACCGCCTGGGGTGGACGGAGATTAGCACTATTGGGTTCTGTCGCCGCCATTTGCGGTTTCCGTCGACGTGGCACGACTCTCGGCTTTTCCTTCATATCGTCCAACGTGTTGTCAAGACAGAAGGTGAAAGGTTAGGAGGAAGGAAATCCTAAAAAATCATATATATATACATATACATATGTATATATACTGTACTCGCATACTGTATATATATGTGCATAAATACATACATATACATAAAGATATACATATACATATACATATGCGTATATATATGCATATACATATACATACACATACACATACATATAACTAATACATATACATATACATATACGTATATATATATATATATATATATAAATATATAACATATACATATACATATACATATACACATACACATAGGCTACATATAACTAATACATAAACATATACATATACATATACATATACATATACACATACATAAACATATACATATATACATATACAAATACAAATACACGTATTCTTTTATTCTTTAATTCACAACTAAGTATAAAACCCCTGACACATCTGTATATAGATTCCTACAACAGTTATGTAATTACACAAAAACACACGTATACGTAATGGGAGAGAGAGAGAGAGAGAGAGAGAGAGAGAGAGAGAGAGAGAGAGAGAGAGAGATAACAACAAAGCAGGTGGAAAGAAATTACTCAGTCAGTTGGGATTCCGCTTCCTCCAGGCGATGGGTTGCAACGATTTCTTCAACCAATCACGGCGCTCTTTGGGCTCTACGTCATCACAGCGGGGAAGCACTTGAATGACTGATTGGACCCTTCCTTAACGATAGGCTGCCACGAAGATGAATAAAATAGCCTGAAGACAGCCAGAGGGAAAGATAAAGCACCACCTAGTATGGAAGGGTTGATCTGACTCAAGTGGAGGAGGGCATAACTTAAAAGAAAAAGAAAACAAAAATCGCCAAAAATGCACAAACATCATGTCATAACATTGCTACACAGATGCATTCAATAGAATCCATGCACACCCACACAGGAGGTACAAAATATGTACAGACACGTAGACGAACACACCTATACGCGTTTTGATACACACACACACACACACACACACACACACACACACACACACACACACACACACACACACACACACACACACACACACACACACACACACACACACACACACACACACACACACACACACACACACACACACACACACACACACACACACACACACACACACACACACACACACACACACACACACACACACACACACACACACACACACACACACACACACACACACACACACACACACACACACACACACGCCCTCCGGATAAAACTATCACCGTGGTCGCGCGCTCACATAATAACACACTCGAACCCTCCTCCCACCTACTGCTGCAGACCGGGGAGTGTGTCCACAGCCACCATCGTCAGAGGCGCGGGGCAGTTGTCTAAGTGCTGTGCCGAAAGACAGGGTCAGGTGCGCCTGCGCGAGCGGTGACCGTCAACGGACCGAGCTGTGTTGCTATCGGGTAGAGAGAAGTGCGTGACGAGTACGTGTGCGTAACGTACATGTGTGCGTAACTTACATGTGTGAACGTGTACGCGTGCCAAGAAACACAAAGATATGAGTGAGGCGGTTGTTGTTAAGAAGCTTGAGGGTTAGAGCATTGTCACCCCCTCCCGCCTCCAAAAAGAAGAAGAAGAAGAAGAAGAAGAAAAGGAAAAATAATTTAGTTTGGGATGATGGTGGAGTGGAATGGAAATATATGTTGGTACCATGTATTGACGTGCTGAGGGAGGTGAGGTGGAAAAGAACGGAGAACAGTGAACCTGGAAAAGAAAAAGAAAACCAAAAACAGTGTTGAGCAACTTCAGAATCAGTTAAGCAAAACGGAGAGCGAAACAAAGCGATGCGAAGTTAGGCGAAGTGGCGTACTACGGGATTACAACAATGAAGGTCGTGGCATCATACACGTATGCACATACTGGCTGCAAGTTGGCTGAAAAAAAGGCCAAGCAATCCTGAGGCTCGTGTTACAAGAAAAAAAAAAAAAAATGGCATCTTGGGGTCCACAAAAACAATCTGGAATTTTTCAGTATGTTTTGCGTTGTGGTTGAGGAGTATACCAGATTATGATTATGATGACAAGTGGTAGATTTCAAACCTGTCAGATAAACAACATGGAAACGTGAGAATATAGGTACACAAAAGTCTCTTTGAGAAGGACGCTCTTTTCATATTCTATTCTGGCCAGAGCCATACGATTTCACTCAACTGGTAGTACGTAGCCTTGATAAAGACGTTTTTACATTATGTACAAAGTTTCAGAACCTTCTTGACCCTTGAAGATGGTATTAGAAATCATTTGAAATGGTAATTTTTACGAAGAGATGACCCGTCGCGGCAGACAGCGTAATCACAATACTGCTGGGATGTTCACCTTCCCTCAACTAAATATGATCTCTAGGCGGTAGCCGGAATGAAGGTCATCAACAGTGAGAGGCCTAAAGGGTCCAGGCGACAGGTTTTAAGCCCAACTCAAGCCATCACCTGGAAGGAGGTTGGGCCGAATAGTGTCTCTTGCTTACACTGGGAACGCAGCCGAGATGCGTAGGCTTACCCGTGGCCTCTGTATTATCTTTGGACGTCTTAAGGCGTATGGTTGATCACTATCGACAGCTAAGGCTGAGGAAACACCGTATGGCCTGTACCAACTCCTCCCGTAACTCGCTTTCTCTTTCACCCTGGCTGCTGCCAGGTGATTTTATTCAACCTCATGACATCCTTCCGATAGCAAAGGGTTGTAGACTATATCACTGACCCCCTCCCAAACCTGGTGACAGTTTTATTCCTGACCCGTCCTCGCTAGTGATACTTGATTTGATTCAGTTTGTCGTCTGACGAATGTCTTCATCTCCATAGGACCTCTTCGATAGCAAAAGGTTTAAAATTCACTACTAATCTCTAGTGTATCAGTGAATACCTAGAGCCTCGTAGACACGGCGCTAGTTTATTAAACGCTAAAGCGACTTGTAAACTATTACCACTTTACTTGCCCATTGTCAACCAAAACTTAGTCTACTTGCCTCCAAACTATCTTAGTGTCAGCACTTACTTGCCGGTTAAGTTAACTAGCAACTAGCATTAGCAGCTACTAAACTAGCCCCGTGTTAAATAGGGTCACCCTTCGTTAGACCTGTTATCAGGCGATTTTGATCATTCCTGTCGCATCCCTCCTATACAGCGATGTACTTTAAAGACTTTATTCTGGATCCCGCCAGGCGATTTTATTCAGTCGAGGGAAACCCACACACACCCCTCCCCCCCACACCCACCCATGCTCAGCCAAGGGGTTGTGGAGAGGGCCGGGGAAGGAGTTAAAGTTTGAGAAACTGGGAGTGTTGTGTCAAGGATGACGGTATTGGTTTGGTATGTGGAAGATGTAGGAAATGAGGAGTTGGCGGTGACGGCACACAAGGCTTTTCTTGCTAGCATGCTACTTGATTTTGCTACTTCGTTTGAGTAGAAACGACTTCGGTGACAATATTGTAGACTTCAGTAAGAACATCTCAACAATGTGTCTAATATTCGTATAATTTGAACTTCTCGTAGTTCGTCATTCAGCTCCTCACGC
Organism: Oratosquilla oratoria; assembly: GCF_046742065.1. Taxonomy (NCBI): domain Eukaryota; kingdom Metazoa; phylum Arthropoda; class Malacostraca; order Stomatopoda; family Squillidae; genus Oratosquilla; species Oratosquilla oratoria. The sequence goes on along the minus strand of NC_134781.1, from coordinate 77,507,837 downwards.
TATGACGCAAGAGTAATTTGACATTTGGAGATTTGAAAAACAAAAGATCGTAACCAAAGTCGTTTCTACTCAAAAGTAGCAAAAGTTTGTCCTTAGAGGAAAGATGAATTGAAAGGGAGTTGCAGGGAGGAGGGAGAGAGGGGAGGGAAGGGGAGGGAAGGGGGGAGAAGGGAGAGAGGGGAGGGAAGGGGGAGGGGGAGAGGAAGTGGAAGATATTAGAGGAAGTAGGAAACTCGGTCTGAAAAAACTAACATTACGATGGGATAAGGAAAATATAACAAATAAATAATATTTAAGGGGAAACATATAATGTAAATTTTCCAAATACTAGTCGATGGACAAATTGGGAACCTTATTTTTTATGGCCGAGACACCCTCTACAGTCTTTCTTCTGTCTAACGACAGACTATTCTTTTCGGTTGAAAGATGACTACTCCGTCAGATCATTTGGTGGAAAAGAACTTAATAGATTTGGTCGATCTATATTCAAATCGAATAAAGTGTTTATTTTATGTTTCATCTGCGATGACATATTCAAAATGTCTTTCTTTCTCATAATATTTCTGAGTACTATGAGGCCTTATATTTGAATCTTTGGTGCATACAATCAAGGAGCATCAACGGACTTATGCACGCCACTGTATTATCGTTACGTGGTCAGATATACAGAGCCAATATTCAGTGGCACTAGGTCAGTAACAGTGCCAGAATAATAAATACTGACAGTCATTTTCACGTATCGTCGTTCCATGGTCAGTGGGATAAACAAAACTGTCAACACTGATCACATGAAGACTAAAGATACCTCCATACTGGGTGGGAATCTTCTTTTTAATACTGATTGCCGCCAGACGATTTTATCAATTTCACTGGCACCGTCTCGATAATGACAGTGTTGTAGTCGACCCTGATTGTCCTCTAGACAGTTCTATTCTCCCAGTGTCTAGAGACTGCTACTTGCCCAGGTTATCCGAGGATAAAGGGCAAAGGTGACGGGTTCAGACAGACCGAGGTGTCATATGGTGTGAACTCTTCAACAGGTTAATTAAAGTTATTGACGTAGGAGAGCCTTAGCAGACTTTGATCTCACGTCAACGAAACGGTTGTCTTCAGACAAAGGCAAGATGTTTGGCTGACGAGGTTGATAATGAAAGTGTCCACAATATAGTTCTAACTAGTAATTTCTAACCAAAGCTGATATAGGGGTTATACAGGGTGAAAAGAAATAGGATTGGCGAGGTAGGTTGTAGGAGGAGGCGGAAGAGATCGAAAGGCAACCTT
>NC_134781.1:77496556-77501556 GCF_046742065.1 Oratosquilla oratoria | reverse complement strand
GCCTTGCTGTAGACGATGGTGAAAACCAATTCTTAAGGTTTCAGCGTCGCCGTGAACCTATCACTATCGTAATTTTTTTTTTTTTATAAATGCATATGTGCACTTTGACTAGGCTACCCCCCTTACAAGAAGGAAAAAGTCAGAAAGTTCGTATGTGGGGGAATTTTCCTCGCGACGTATACCCGAAGGCGTGTTTCAGAATACGGACCTGGGACGGTTGACTTCGTAGGAATTGCCAACACGATACCGAGCTACTTCGTCAGCACGATGGTGCCGGGCAACCCACGAGTTTCGTGAATAGGGAGGGGGGGGGGGGCAATGGAGCGTCGGCTTAAACACAGACGAGTCATAAGCCGTGTCCACACTTGTTGCATTTCCACGCATCGTATCATCTTTGCGTACCACCTAGTGATACGATACGGTGCAACAGGGTATTGTACCCACTTGTTGCGTATCCGTATACAGCGGGCGGATACGCAACAAGTAGGTACAATACCCTGTTGCACCGTATCCTATCACTAGGTGGTACGCAAAGATGATACGATGTTTGGTCGCGTCCCAGGACTACGGAAACCAACGTGACAAAGCCTGCAGGGGGACCCGGGTATCGAACTCACGACTACCTGACAATGAGTTCGACAAGGTATCCATTGGGCTACCGCGGGGCATGTGTATTTGTGCCACTACACAATTATATGGTCTCCCTGTCCATCGAGACTGCTTCAAGCTGATGGTCGACATTTATCTAAATAAATCCTACTGGCGTTACCCCCGACCCTTGCGCTATGGATAGATGACACAGAGGTGAATAAAATAGCCTGGCGATGGTTAGAACCAAAGGGAAAGGACCAACTAGTAAGGAAGGGGTTAATCGAGCTTAGCTTCCTCCCTTTCGCCTCTGGCGTCATCGTAAGCGTGCTGGTCTCGCATTCGTTTGGTTACGGGTTCGAGTCCCGCGCGCCTTTCCGATTCCCATCAGTGACTGTTACCTGGCCCAGCTGTCCGAAAAGCGCATCATAGGGCACCTCCTGGTGTATGCTCCTCACTTTTCTTTATCAGTTCATATATACAATTCCAAGAGGCGAGGAGTGAACTCGGGACAACACGGGGTCCCGATCGATCAAGATGACGTTTTATCCTGGGGTCCGCCCTCTCCTCGTCTGAAGAAAACGCTCTAATGTTGTTAACGATAGTAAAAACCTGTATGTGACGTCATGGCTCGGAAGAGGCCTTGTGTAAGGTGACTTTTGAGTACCTCAACCTCAGTCTTGATTCTGTGAGATGACGAACACACGCGATGCTTCAGATACTCTCAAATTTGATTCATCGTTGCACCGACTGTCAAACTTTATAAGTTGTTGTAAAAACGTTGCCACGACTTTTAAGTAAACGCAGAATTTTGTATCAACTTTCGGAAAAAGTTTCGTGGGAGAATTCGCTGAACCAGGTACAATGAGACCCAAAGTGATTATTTTACGACAAGAAAGTTTTGTTTACATCCACAAGAGGGATTCTCGTGAATGAACCGGAAATTTCTTGACTCGAAACAACCATAAGTCAGTGATACTTCTTGGGAAAGTGAATCCAAAGATTATTCGTCCGTTCCTTGCCGAAAACAAGAGTGACCTCAAGCCACTCACAGATCAGTGATTCTTTCAGCAAAAAACAGGTCAACGCAGTAACAGACGTGGTTACTCGAAAGGTTTCGTTGCCAAGAACAGAACTCAAACGTATAAACGACCCACAGTGGAGACAAGAACTCATTCCTCGATCCGTAGACTCACCCACATCGTCACAATGAATCTATTACGAGGACTAGACTGGATACAGAACTTCGTCCACTACCTCCAGGGTAAGTTGAGCAAAGGCTCCTGGAGTTTTGGGTTAATCGACGCCAAAGCCGTGGAGAAGAATTCTTCAGTGTTCTCAGCAATCCTCATGATCTCTCACACTCTCTGATGATTTCTGTGGTTGTTCTGCCGTGGAGGCAATTTATCACCAAGTAGATATCAGTGCAACACTATTTACAGGTGACGTAATGTATTTAGGATAATTTGACACCTCCCGACTTCCACACTATATGGGATATTGATATCTTAATTTTTATACAGTCAATATTTTGGTGACTTTAGTGACTTTCCTACGGACCAGAGTCCCACAGCATTCTTATATGATTGGTGACTCCACGAAAAAAAAATAATAATAATAATGATGACAATCATTTTTAACTTACCTTTGTTATGCTTTTCACCTCCTTTATTCTATATAGGACTCCATCTCTTCTGTGGGATATTCTCCCTAAGGAGAGACGCGATGGTGACTGCTTTCGAAACACTAAGTGCTCATGATTTATATTCGTGGCTCTATGTCACGTAACACAACTGATGTATCTGTACCCAGTGACTCCTAGGGCCCCTCAATGAACTCCTCCACTCCCATCCTCTCGAGATGGAGTTGCTTCAGGAGTTTCCTTTTGTCCTCTTGAAGCCGCTAAGCGATTTTAATCACCTGAAAGGAAGCTCTCCGTAGTCAGTGACGTAATATCAAAGGAGAGTATTGCTTACGTGAATAAAATCGCATGCCGAACACCTGTGTCTTGGACTACAGTTAGCGTTACCGCTTCGACCTGGAGGGAGTGCTTGAGATATTTTATTCTGGCTTACGTCAGGTGGTTTTGGTTGGTCGAGGGTCTTCCTACTACCTGACGGGGACAAAGGACTACCACCACCACCTGAAGTGGGGCTTCGCGCAGATTGGCAAGTCGGCGCGATTGAGTAAGTGAATGTGATGATTCAATGGGGCACTCGCTCATTCTCATACCTTTCGTCATCCACTTGCCAGAGAGGTTCAGGATTATTCTCATTCTCTCTCTCTCTCTCTCTCTCTCTCTCTCTCTCTCTCTCTCTCTCTCTCTCTCTCTCTCTCTCTCTCTCTCTCTCTCTCTCTGTGTGTGTGTGTGTGTGTGTGTGTGTGTGTGTGTGTGTGTGTGTGTGTGTGTGTGTGTGTGTGTGTGCGATTCACCATGGTCTTGGATCGCGTGTTGGACTCGTGATCGACAGCTACTACCCTCCCGAAAGAGAGCTCAGAACTCATGTATGACCGATCTATGGGTAATGCTGTAACCTGACACACAGACACACACACACACACACACACACACACACACACACACACACACACACACACACACACACACACACACACACACACACACACACACACACACACACACACACACACCTCCCAGCCTACGGGAGTTGGAGTAACGGCTCACAGCGCAGCGATATTGAAATTATTTCAGCCCTGGGCGGGATTCGAACTCGGACCGCTGAGTTACCACTGTGTGTGTGTGTGTATGTGTGTGTGTGTGTATGTGTGTGTGTGTGTGTGTGTGTGTGTGTGTGTGTGTGTGTGTGTGTGTGTGTGTGTGTGTGTGTGTGTGTGTGTGTGTGTGTGTGTGTTTCACCTCCACTGCATTCACTCGCGACACACCTTGCCTGTCACTATGCGCTTGTATGGTTAACTTGACACACAAGAAGGGCACCCACCTGTTCTCCCTCAAGGCAAACTTTATCCATCGATGCTCTTCTCTCACAGAACCTTCCTGATGATCTGTTGACATATCTAACAAAATCCCCGAAGTACTTTTATTCCTTTTTCCCAAACCCAGTCTCTTGGCCGCCTGCCTGTTGACACATTCCACAGAATAAGCTATTACTTTCAGTTACCTGGACCTCAGTCCTGATTAAATCGCTGGGGGTTTTGGTACTTGATGAGATACGCTTATGAACACTTTGATGTGCCTCTGTATCTTGGAAATGCGGCAACATTGCATTCTCTTTTGTGATTCCCTTCTGGCTCTCCCTGAGTCTTGTCCTTGAGGATACGCACGCGATACCGAAAGAAGGAATGGAAAGGTGAGTGAGGTTCTTATATATATACTATAAAAGACTATTACCCAAGCAAACAGAGGTCATTGTTAGACGTATCCAGCCTTGATTTAGCAAGGCAACTGACATAGAAGGATCTTAGGATGGTAATGATACACATTTACCAAATAGTCGTTTACTCTTCACAAAGGAGCTGGCAGGGTCAAAACATAATAAATAAATAAACAAATAAGTCTACGGTTCGCGTAAATTCAATTTCAAAATACAAAAGAAAATCAGTCCTTCATCTGGCAACTTTTTAGACTTCTCAAATATACGCACACACACACACACACATATATATGTGTGTGTATGTTTCTTAAGACAGATTGAACATTTTTAGAAGCTCCGCCATGGGATACGAACCCTGACCCGTGCGTCGATGATCACGAGGCCAAGACGTTAGCGACCATGCTACATGGTGATGGTTCAAAAGGACTGTACTAGTCCCCGACCACGCTTCACGTAACATTGGAAGATCTAATCTCAATTTCATCTAATCCCGTATTAGGCGAGCCTTCCGACAAGTTGTGTATGTTTCTTAAGACAGATTGAACTTTTTTAGAAGCTCCGCCATGGGAAAAAAAAAAAAATTCAATCTGTCTTAAGAAACATACACAACTTGTCGGAAGGCTCGCCTAATACGGGATTAGATGAAATTGAGATTAGATCTTCCAATGTTACGTGAAGCGTGGTCGGGGACTAGTACAGTCCTTTTGAACCATCACCATGTAGCATGGTCGCTAACGTCTTGACATATATATATACATATATATATATACATATATATATACATATATATATATATATATATATATATATAGATATATATGCAGATATATATATAATATATATTATATATATATACATACATATATATTATGAATATATGTATATATATAGATATATGATAAATGTCTGTAAAAATGTAAATAAATTCTATGTGTATTTCCAGAAATGAGATAGAGAACAAGGAAAAATTACACGTATATCGCCAGTAGTTGGTGAATATTACTAATAGATGTTGCGATTCCCTGTGTATAATAAACATCATGAAGCGTATATCGCCAA
>NC_134781.1:77466556-77489056 GCF_046742065.1 Oratosquilla oratoria | reverse complement strand
GTCGCAAAGACCTCCTCGATCACGAGGCCCGAGAGTAGCAGTCCCCAGGTGAGGACAGGTCAGGAGGATGAGGTTGATCGGAGTGGGCAGACGGTCGAGGAACACGAAAACGACGGGGTGTTGTTCAGCAGCCATAGCACCGAAGCCGCGAGTTGCCCGGACGTAGCGTCCTCGGCAGTAGGCCTGGACGACAAATGGACCGCCGAAGTGACCAAGCTGAACCTGGTAGATGCCAACCTCTCCATTCTTATGGAGCGACTCCGCGGGCTGGACGCCAGCTCCCAGACACTCCGTCGTCTTGAAGCGCTGACTACAGACCTCCCCACCTTAACACAGTTTCTGCAGTTTGCGTCTTCTGTCCAGGCACAGCGCATTCCCAGCGTGGGTCCCGTTGGCATAGGGGACATCTGGGTGCCTGAGGACGACCAGGACCTGAATGGGGAGGAGGCTGTGGTCATCCGAATCAAGTCCCACCTGCCGTCGCCCCTACTTCGAGATGTCGCGTGGGTTTGGCTAACACTCGTGAACCCTGACACACTGCGGGAAAGGTACACGGAACTCTGTGACGAGTATTGCAATTCGTTCAACAAGACGGTGCTGCGACAGGAAGCCTCCTCGCTCGTGGAGGAGCTCTCCTACTTCGACGTCATGCGAGACTTGGGGGAGAACTTCCTTCATGCATTCCTTACCATGGTGCATAAGTTCGTGTGTTCGGGAACGTGGTTCCTCGATCGGAAGTTGTATACGGACGAGGGGTTCCTCTCCCTCGTCGAAGTCATAAGCTTCCTCGTGGACAATGGCATCGTAGGGTCGATATTTGTTGTATGATATCAGTCTTCCTTGAAGCTATCAGGTATAGTTCAATGCATTTGTTGATTGTTAAGGAGAAAGATGACCCCTCAGTAGTGTCGTCATTTGACGAAGAAAATTCCTGACCTGTGTACATACAATTTGCAAAAACCTTATATTTTTCTTTGCGATATATTTTTCTTATAAAACGAAACTCCTCTGCCGGCCGTAATAGAAAGTTGGAGTCCACACACTTCGTTGGTCTCGTAAAAAGTGTTGATTATTATTATTATTATTTCATTTCTTATTCAGTCAGTCGATTGCTACCACCTTTCATGTCGCGATAATTGGATAAGAGTCTATAAATACTCTAATGTTTTAACCGCAGCCTCTCAAATTCACTGTGGCCACAGGAATTTGCCAAAACAAACAAATGAATAAAAAAAAAAGAACAAATGAATAAGTAAATTAAAGTTCGCCAATACATCCACATTAAAATAATCTTATGCATAAATTCAAAACTATGACTTAGTCTTTCATAAATATGGTGCACAAAGTAAGTAAATAGCACAAGAGGATAGGCGAGTTATACAAGAGACAAAGACAAGGGTAAACCCAAATGGAATATAGCTTATGCAGACAAACAGGCCTACGTGTTACACACAGCTTTTACTGCAATGTTGTGCAGAAATACGAAAACATTTTGTGGGAACATTTATAATGAACTGGAGATAGGATAGAATCAATACATCCCATGTACATCAAAGTACAGTATATCTGTAATGTATGTATACTGTGCTTAGAAATAGAATTACAGTAACAGAAAATGGCACTATGTTTTAGAAAGCGCATGGGTAGCGAAAGATAAATCGTTGCAATATACTTACATAAAAAAAAAAACTCCTGAATTCTCTCACTGTCGAAAGTGACGTCAGTTTTATTCTGTCTATCGCCAGGTGATATAGATCCAGTCTACGACAACCAAAGGATTAAATGATAGGAAAGAGATTAATGAATTACATTGGAGTGGTTTACCTCTGCACGCCATTTGATCGATATAACGACACTGCAACACATTTTCACATCTTGAAAGACTCCACAACAATACAACAAAAACTGAGGGTTACGTTAAGTTAATCCTACTTTCGTTATCATTATTCTTATTATTAGATTCAATATAAGTAATCGGTAGCGAATTCGTTCTGAAACCTGTTAGAATAGTTTTACAAATTGCCAGCAGTATTACAAAATTTATTAAAATCCTGACGCACGCTTATGAAGGGAGTAATTCATTTATATTTACTAGGCTGTAGACAGACGATTGTAATTTAGATGCGGGGTCAAGTTTCTTCTCGAAAGGGTCGCAAGGACTCAAAGCACCTTTAAGCGCGGGGCCCGCCCCCCCCTCAACTGAATGCAATCGTTTGTCTTCAGCCAGAATAAAGTTGATGAAGGAAGCCACCTTGCCGAGAGGTTTCATAGGGTAGCAATTTGTAATCTTAGAGTGGAACACCTCATTTTTCTTTTGCGTAGCCTCTAACATGTACTTCAGATCTGACAATTTTTTGGTAAACTGTAGTTGTACTTAATTCTTTTCGTGTATTGAAATCGTATATTATCATTCATGAATGTATATAACTATTCAGAAATGACAGGACCTGAGTGTATGGTGGGCATTTCAAGTTCTACTTCTTACTGGACGACTCGTATGTATAATGTGTGAGTGAATGTACAATTCCTTGATATATAAGGCAGCGTCACAGACAAGCTATATGCCTCCTGTAAAGTCATCAAATTTCAAAAATAGATTGAACACAGCAATGTCCTTCACTTTTTATGTGAGTGAATGAATTTCAGTATGTTGTTATAAACATACAGTCGACATAGTTCTAATGAACATGTTTTTAAGACTTGGTATTAATGATTAAGATGTGCTGTGTTATGTCAGTTTCCTTTCCATTAAAAAAGGCAATGGAAAGAAATACTGTTATTGGAAAGTGACCTCGACTTAATGAAGAAAAACAAATCGTTGTCAGGATATAGGTTTGTCAAATTAACCAAACTGAACTGAGCCTAACTTAACCTAACGTGAATTTCAGCCATCTCTGCCTTAGAGAAGACAATCTTCACTGAAACATCGCCATGTTTCAGAAATGCATAGATTTCCTACTGAAAGATGTCTTTGTACCGACACGATTCTGGATGATATAAACGTTCACATTTGACATTTAATTCATAATAAACAGCCATAATAGTTACACGTACGACTGAATACATTATATGTCCATTTACATTGTGGGTTATTTTCACCATGACACAGCATAGTGAAGAACAAACTTTCCACTTCATCTTTTATTTCATGATCAACTGTCATAATTATTCATTATTTTAGCCGCATAAATGTATACTATAACACACCATACGAGTCTTGTAAGTGCTAAACGACATAGCATAGTAAAAAACAAACTTTCCATTTTATCTTTTATTTCATGATCAACTGTCATAATTACTCATAATTTTAACCGCATAAATGTACACTATAACACACCATACGAGTCTTGTAAGTGCTAAACGACTTCGTTCATCTGATGAACAAGCCACGGCTTTTTGAGAGCCTCTCAAAAAATCCGGCTGAATGGAGTCGTTTGGTGCTCACTGGACTTTAGCATAATCACTCTTGAAAGTTTTTATTTTACACGTATGTCACAGTCAAGATCATGTGAAAATATATGACAAAAAACTCAAATGTGTCAGAATATGCCAAATGCGTCTCCAACGCTTGGATGCAAACATAATAATCAGATCCTAAACATTCTGTCCAATTTTGGCACCAATGATTCATACAAAGATGCCAACCTAGCCTTACATGTGATTAGGCATAATATACACACACCCAAACACACGCACACACACACATGCACACACACACAGACACACACACACACACACACACACACACACACACACACACACACACACACACACACAAACAAAATACTTCAATACAATACCACTGATCCCTCAAAGTGATAACATACTTAACACAATTATTTCTGTCTAGACGCTGTGTTGAATCCATTCCGCAGCGAATCCTTGACTAAGGAAGGGGAATGCCAGTCACCTGGAGTCCATATCTAGCCTTAGACCTACTCCTTGTGTCGTCTGAAGTTGGTCATAATATGATATTGTCATGCGGTGCCATGTTGTAGCGTTTGAGATACACTCGACAGTTCATTCCGGCCTAATGAAGGTAATAAGCACGTTCGAGCCATAATAAGTACTATAAGGACTCTCTTACCTCTAGCTTAATAACAAGAAAGTAATTATAATTAATCAACCCTCATCACTTTAGAGAGAGATTAATGTAGTGTACTAATACATATGTTCTTCTGAAGATTGTACACATCACCATACTTCCTACATTAGAAATATTGTATTTATACTTATCCTTACGTATATGCATATATATAAATATATATTTAAATTGGCATTGTAATGCACTATGCAAAGAAAAATCCACAAAAGAAACCTTACTAGAGAGATGTTATAATAGATCTTTAGATTTCGCAAGCTATGGAAACTGAAAGACAAAAAGAAATAAAATCAGAATTTGCATAATATATGAGAGAGAACACGTGACACTGTGAAAACGGGATATCCCTGGAACAGTCGGGATGAGTGCATCCCGGACAGGCGCCCACGTAAACACCATCGACTTCTTATTAGCTCACTCTTATGCTCAGCGTCTTTCCCCTGCACTGCTCCGCACCTCCTACGGGCGGTGACATGTTACTTTGGGGGTTGCGTGATTTCATAGCCGAAAACTCAAGTATTTATAAATAATTCGGTTACATCGTGTTGTAACTTTCTATCTTCTCAAAGGGATAATGTCCGAAGTCTTGAAATTTGTGAAAAAAAACCACCTTTGCTACTAACACACACACACACACACACACACACATTCATATATACACATATATATATATGTATATATATATATGTATATATATATATATGTATGTATATATATACATATACACATATATATATATATATGTATGTATATGTATATATATATGTGTATGTGTGCATGTGTGTGTGTAAATGAGTGTGGTAGAGGGTGGACGAAAACAAGTTATAAAAGGATAATATTTCCAAAATTCTAGGGGAAAAAATTGGCTAATAAGAAGTCAGATATCGTTGGCGTCCTTCCTCAACTGCCCTTCATGAGTTTGACCAGTGGGCAGAAGAAAAGATGTTTTGTGGTAGATTTTTTTCTACTACTTTGTTAAGACAAGAAGAGGAAAGACAAAGCTTCTCGTGTCATGCTAGAGGGAGGAAGACGACAGGTCTGTAGAGTCCCAAACACTGCGTGGTGTTCTTCATTTAGAACACATATGTCAAGTTCAGAAGAACAGTACCACGAACGTAGTGGTAGTTAGAGAGACTGATAATGATTAATTAACGAAACGTGTATCTTTAGACTCCGCACTGTTCATAATTATCGAACAGAAATATCATCTGATATCCGGAGTACAATATTTATGTTCAATGTTCGTGTTATTAGTTTCGTTCTTTCTGTAGATAATAAAGTGCAGTCAAAGGCTATGAAAAAAACACTATAATGAGGAAGATACGCGTACTGACGTTTTGCAGTGAACAGAAAATGAAATTCTCTAATATTTAGCACATGCCGGGGGAAATGAAACGTCCAAATTACGTATCATCATGAAAGATCTTTTAAATTAGTCGTACGCTTTAACTATGCAAGATTTTAACATAATGACGAGAGAGACAAACAGTTAACCCTTTACTTATCGTGGAATGTTAGAGGTTTCACACACTGGCTGTCGCCAGACGATTTAATTCATTTTTGTGTCACCTTTCGGTAAGAAAGGGGTCAAAGATGTATTCATGATCTCCATATTTGCATGGAGTAGAGCTGGAATACTGAAGAATATTTTCTTTTTCTTAAAGTAGATTTTACTCTGGATCCATATATAATATATTTGTGACCTTCGTGTAAGGAGATTATCACTAATTTACTGAAATATTAATGACAAAACTAGACAATTTTATCTTACGATTCGAATTGTCTTTTTTATAATTATACTTGTACATGTATACCAATTCACTTATGAATATACGTGTATTTATATATACACAGATGTGCACATGTATATGTGTATGCATATGCACATATATATTTGTATGCAGAATGTATGTACGTTTATCTAAACCTGTATATGTATATGTATATCTACGTGTGTATATGTATGTGCATACAGTATATATATATATATATATTTATATATATATATATATATATATATATATATATATATATATATATATATATAAGCAAAGTTTTCACTTGAAGGGATTGCCATCATGTATTAATTTTGCATACATTTATTAAAGCTCTGTACACATTTATATTTGTGTGTATACATATATGTATGTGTGTATGTATATTCAGTATATGTAAATGTATATATGTATTTATATTTAATTAATAAAATATGAAATACACTTGTATTTATATTATTTTCCTTTCTTCTTCATTCATTAAAAGGCTGGGGACTTACGCAGTATTTCAGAAATGCATAACAAATAAACATATTTTTGTTTTGACTCGTTTTTACAAAGTAATGAATGCAGGGTTCATTTAAAGGTCAAAGGAATATTGTTTAGAATAGTCAAGTACACACTCAAAATTAGCAAACGAAAGTTTTAGAGCTAAGTTAAAATTAATCAAAATAATCCTTCCCAAACCGACAGTTTTTCGATATGACTTGAAAGTCTGTGATCTCCGTCTGGGGATACTGACGTCATAAGTTTGTTTACTTCCTACAAATCAACGAACGACCAAATGCATAAACGATGTAGAATATCGTTACAGGAAATGTGCATTTGATAATCGATTCCCAAGAAAGCTCCACATTAAGGAAAACAATATAGTTTAAGTGTAGAGAGAAAGAATCGGCTCCGGCAGAAATTGAACAAAGAGTAAGTGGATAAACTAATCTTTATAAAAAGTAAATGTGTAGGAAAATTTGGTAAAATTCCAGAATCATGCAAAAGATAGATGTTCAATATGGAACTTGTTGTCCAATAGCTCCTATCCTAACTCCACCTAACGTAACCATTCCACGGCAAAAATAGATATTTCAAACGCAAAAAGTTAAGAAATGAAAAATGTGTTTGATGCTGGAATAGAACCGAAAATTTGTTGGTAAAATTCCCTCTGCTTCTTCTCCTAATTAAGGATCTCAGGAATCAATGTTTGATAGTACGATTCATATGAAAATTATATTTATTTTTAACGCAAAATGCTTTTTTTTTGGGGGGGGACACTTTTCCAGGGTTGGCGAAAAACCAGAATCACATAGATTAACATATAGAATATTGATTTATGATATCCTTGAGTGAGAAATCAATTACCTTAGTGAACCTAACCTAACCTAACCAAACCTAACCTAATCCAACCTAGGAATTTCTTTTAAAAGTTTGGAAGCTCATATTTTCACTTTTTATTTATCTATTTATTTATTCATTTATTTCTTTATTTGCTTTTGAGATATCTCTTTTTCTTGATACAATCTTGCCGCAGGTAACGCTATTCAATTTCTAAAATAATATACGACATTCGTCTTCTTCGTCTCTCCGCCATCATTGTTTTCGTTGATGTCCGTGTTGTGTGAGAAAGTGGTGCATGCATACATTCGGGGCCGATTTCAAGCCTATTTGAGCAATTTGATCAAATTGGGCCTCGCCCTGTAGGCCTGAGGAAACTGTCAGTGATTTCATGAAATTACTGCCTCTAGTTGATCGTATGATACGATCTTTTGTAGAATACAGGCCCCGGTATCAGTTTTCTAATTGGCCTCGGCAATTCCAAGCACCGGGCACGCAAACGGCCATAGAATACTTACATCACGAAAGCCAAATATTTACGGAACATATCATCACCTTACGGGGTACCGTATCGACGTTGGCCACCATTGAGCTCGATCCCTGTCTGCACATGGCTCTGCTTAACAAGATGGCATTTGTTATTTCTTCTCCTACAGATGTCCTTAACCCGTCTACATATTTCCTGCGTGGTCTTCCACTTGCTCTCTTTCCTTCTATTTTTTCACGTTAGGCACGTATTTTGTAATTGTTGTTTTCAAATTACGTGTCCTACAAAGTGTAACTGTTTTTTCCTGATAGATGCTATTATTTCCTTCTGTGTTCCTATTTGCTGCAGTATTTCTTAGTTTGTTTTAAATCTTCATTAAAAGAATTGGAGTAACTGACGAGGTGAGTTGATCAAGATTAGAAAATGGGACGAGCCATATTTGGTAGTGTGCACATTTGTAGTATTTACTACCGCCTACTTGGCATATCCGTATTGGCTATTGAATGCATAAGTTTTAATCACTCAACAGCTTAGGCCAGGGGTGGTCAACCTTTGGCACGCGTGCCAAACCCAAACGACTTTTTGCCCGGGACGCAAAACCCAGAGCTCACATTAACTACTGGTAACCGCATCCTGCGCAGGACAGCGGACTAGGGCCCGAGGAGTTGAAGGGATAAGATCCACACTCGTAATGCAGGCCTATATATTTACTCCGTCGACAAGCGAGAACGTTTATATCAAAGATTTGACCGACTTTGGCACTCACACTTGAAAGGGTTTCCCACCTTTAATTCGGGAAGTTCAGTGACGTTCCTCTGAACCAGGGCACTTAGCGTTCTTTCATAGTCCTAGATTAGTCTATAACAAGTAGAAATATTTGAAATAAATAAATAAGCGAATGAATAAAGATATTACAGTGTAATTTCCTATTTACGTGGAATTATGTATTTGTTTAGCGCTGAAAATTCCAGTCAGAATTTTTTCTTTGTACTCTTATTATCAAACAAAGTAGAAATTTTTGTATATTTGTACATTTTTGCATTTTTTTTTTTTCGTTTTAGATTTGTAAACACCTTGATGCGTTCTACTCTGTATGTTACGAGTAATTTTGGTTTTCTTATCCGTTTTCTATGAAAGATAGATGGAAAACTAACAAGAGAAAATTATCATTAGAGGGGGTGACGTTAATATCTGGCCCAGCAAGCCAACTATGTGAATTGTTCACTAGTAAGCACAACACCATAGATTTCGTTCTTCCACCACTAGTCACCATGCATTCATGTAGACGACTTTGATGTAAAGATACGCCATTTCAGCGACAGAACAGACCTGATTCTTGATCCCAAATGACAGACAACAGGTTCAATTGGACCTGATAGCTAAATTGGACTAATAGCTAAAAACAAGCTGACTCCGAGCTTGTGATCTTTTGACACTACTGTTCCACAAAAGATGAAGAGTAGATACATAATCACTCTGAAAGTAGTACAAGGGTCTCGTAGTGAGCAGACTACTCTACGGATGTCAAGCGTATTACTCTGTTACGTCCGCGGTCCTACTCCTCAAAATATCTTTCTTTGCTCTGCGGTTGAGATTATTTTACGAATATCAATTAAGGTGCCATGGATATCCAGGAGGGGGATGGTTAGTCCATTTTCTGCATATATGTACGCACGCGTGCACACACATACACACACACACGCACACACACACACACACACACACACACACACACACACACACACACACACACACACACACACACACACGAGTAAATATATACACATACACACTTGCACACATATTAACAACTAATTGAGAGGAAATAGTGTCCAGATGCTCGATCATTTATGACAAAAATGCATTTACTGCCGTCAGCCGATTTTATTCAACCGAATAAATTACACTCTTTGTCTGTCTCTGTCTCTCTTTGTTTGCGTTACGTCGTGTTGTAACTTTCTACCTTCTCAAATAGATAATGTTCGAAGTCTGGAAATTTGTGAGGAAAGCCACCTTTGCTACTAACATACATACATACATACACATATGACGTGTATGTATATACACACATATATATATATATATATATATACATATATATATATATATATGTGTGTGTGTGTGTGTGTGTGTGTGTGTGTGTGTGTGTGTGTGTGTGTGTGTGTGTGTGTGTGTGTGTGTTTGTTTGTTTGTGTGTGTGTGTATATATATATATATATATATATATATATATATATATATATATATATATATATATATACACTAAAAACCCACTGTTGATTGGATTTAAGAAAAGAAAGGAAATAACGATTTCCGTATATTTCGATCACTTGCAAATTACTTTCTTCTATTTCAAAAGCGGACGACTTGCCACAAAGCCCGCGCAGCAATTTAGACGCTACCTGATATGACATGTCCATGTTCCCTCACTCCACCTCTCTCCTCTGTATATAAGATATGTGTTTTCTCTTGTCTTTGTATTCCGCTTGAAGAGGATCACAGCAAGTGATCGAAATATACGGAAATTGTTATTTCCTGTCTTATCTTAAACACAATCAACGGTGGGATTTTAGTGTATTTATCAATGTATTACAACATTACTGGACAGTGATATATATATAGTCTCAAGAATTACGACGTTGGACACCGTATCGGCCAAGGAGAATTCGCCAGCGTCTTCGCTGCGAGGAGAATTAACGATGGAAACCCTGTCGCCATCAAATGGATGCCCCTGACGAGCGTCGTTTCCTGGGGGCAGCGACACGGCCAGACTGTGCCATGGAGGCAGAACTACTGGAGAGAGTCCAGCATGTCCCGGGGGTCATTGGACTCTTCGACTGCGTGACCATCGAAGGCTCCTTCTTTATGGTCATGGAGCTTCCCCCCGGGGCTGTGTCGCTCAACAGCTACACAAAGAGCGACGACAACGACCCTTTCTCCATGGGCGAAGCCAGGAGACTCTTTGGCAAGATCGTCGAGACAGTCAACGGATGTCTCCTTGCCGGAGTCTCTCACAAGGATATCAAGCCGGAGAACGTCCTGCTCTTCAGGGACGAGAGCACGGGCGAGCTTGATATCCGCCTCATCGATTTCGGCTGCGGGGAGCTGACGGAACGACACTGGGGAACCTTCACGGGCGGAACTCCTCTCTGCTGGCCTCCGGAGTTCGTCACAAGCGGAAGGTTCCTGCACGCGCCGGCAGCAGTGTGGAGCCTTGGGGCGCTCCTGTACCACATGGTGTGCCGGGAAGACCCCTTCGACAACCTGGCTTCTGTCCGGAAAGCCAGCCCGCCCTTCCCCAGCGGCGTCCCCCGCCTGTGCAGAGACATAATCATGCGCTGCTTCGAAAAGGACCCCTGGACCCGACCCTCCTTCCGCGGCATCTTGTCCCACCCGTGGATGGTCGCTGGCCAGCAGCAGCACCAAGTCCTCTGCTTCCGCCTCGAGACGGCCCGAGTCTTCAAGAAGAGCAACCCGAAGCCCAGGAGAGAAGAGGGCCAGGGCCTCTGCCACGTCGTCTCGAGGGCGCTCAGCACCATCAGATGGCCCCGACTCTGCTACGAGGCGTTCTCCAAACTTAACATGTGCTGCATGTTCGGAAATTGAAAAAATAAAATAAAATAGAAAAAAACTAGAGGACGCCAAATAGATAACTAATATAAAAAAGAAGAAATACATCAAATGAATGTAAAAAGATTCATGATACAGGAAAAATATTCACAAAGAAAATTTAAAAATGAAAGAAAAAATAAGATAAGAAAAAGAAAATGCAAAGGAAGAACAACAATAACAAGGAAGAGGTAAAAAAAAAAATAATAAAAACGAAAAAAGTGGAAAAAATACATCCATGTACTAAAATGGTCGAAATGGTTGGAACGGCAGTTCTGCCGAAAAGAGGGCATCGCCAGATATAGTTGGCCCAGTAATATCTGCCTGTTTCCTATGGAAGTGAATCAAGGGAACACGTCCCCTCCCACCCCTGATTGGCTGAGAGAGTGATGACGTCATGGCAACGAAGACAACTGGTTGGCCGAAAGCGCTGACGTCACAGGAACGAGGACGATTGTTTGCCTGAGAGCCTGTAAGTCTGGGCTTCGAAGGCGCCTGCGAGCGAAGCGAGTTCGCCCAAAGGGCCGAGCCCCCGCGTTGATATCGATCTAAATCGGGCCGGAAACCAGAAATCCTTCTAGAGTGTGTGTGTGTGTGTGTGTATCCTTTTCTCCACTATAAATATTTTACGCAGAAACTGGACACCTTCCCCGTCTGGACATCCACGGCACCTTGGCATGAGCAACTGACAGAAATTAATAAGTAACTAAGCTTGAGTGGAATCGGGCTGCGGACGTAACAGAGTAATGAGCACCGCATCCGTAGGTTAGTCTGCTGCCTACGAGATCGTGGAATAATCTCCAGAGAGATCGTGTGTCCGCTCTCCCGTCCTGTGTGGGATTGTGGTTACAGGAAACCACAAGCTCGGAGACAGGATGATGCTTTTGATTATAAAAGGTGGGGACTCAAGGGGTCTCTTGACGAAAAGTGGACACAGAAATCGGGTCTGTTCTGTCACTGGCATGGCGTATCTTGACATCGGCGTCATATGAATGAGATCGTGGTCACACATTTTGAGGTGGAGGGACGAGATGGACGTTTCTTCTTCTCCCCACTGGTGCGCACTCGGGTTAATCGCGGCATTTTGGCAAAAGGTGGACGGTTTGAACAAAGTGCCTTCCGACTCCTCAAGACAGGGCCAAGTCCTCGACATTCAAGCTGAGAGTTATTTCTGAGAGAAATTGTTTTCTTATCTCATCGGAAACTCGGGTGAGAAGAAATATTTGTAAATATACCAAAAGCTTTTTAACCCCTTATAAGGTAGGTAGCTGAAACAGAGGTACGTACCTACTCCCACCCATTTCACTACCCTCCACTACCCTTTCCACCACTCTCATCTTTGCTCGTTATGGATGACGGGTCATCCCTGCATTCGTCAACTGCCCAAGGTCAAACGCAATGCAGCAAGCCACAGTATACAGTACACACACACACACACACACACACACACACACACACACACATATATATGTATATATATGTATATATGTATATATATACATATATATGTATATAATATATATATATTGTCACATATATTCCCATATATGTAAGGTGGGAATAGTTTTATTGCTTGGATAACGGCACCCCGCGATTACGTGGAGTGTCAGATTACAGGACGAGTACTGAGGAGGCGTGGGAAGGAGGCCCATCCATACAATGGAGTATTTGTTCTAACATTCAGCCTAGAACGAAGGAGAACGTTTTTAGTTAATTGTCCAATGAGGTTCAACCACCATAGGCGCAATTCCTATGGGCCAATCAGAGGGTATTTTGAAAAAGAACCAGGGCGACTTGGGCGTGTCAGAGTCAGTTTCAGAATAGAGGTTAAGATGTAAAGGTGTCACCTCGAAAGGGCTCGTCGGCTGAAGTAAGTCCTCTGTACTCCCCCTGTATTAGTCTTAAAACAATAACTCAGCTAGTAGCACCACTAGTGCTTCATGTAGTGGTGTTAAATGTTTATGGCAGTGACTTAGACAGTGTTTTTTTGTTGGTAAAGTATTAATTAATTAATTAATCTTCTTTCACCCCCGTTAAAAGTTTTCGAGCGGGAATCTTCTGTTTTGAAATATATTTACTCATTTGAATGTAAACTTATTTACACACTTGAAGTTTAGTGATTGTAATCCTTCATGTATCCGGTTGAGTTTTAATGAATAGTGTTAAACGTTATTCTGTGCGTTTCATTTTTCTTGATTTTCTTGATTTTAATAAAATCAAGTGGCGACCTTGTAATTTCTATTGGAGTTTTCCCAAAGACATGGGGTCTTGGGAACTCAGTCACTCATTCACTCTTACTATGTGTTACGAGTCTGACAACTTTACAATTTCTATTTGAGTTATCCCAAAGACATGGGGTCTTGGGAACTCATTTCACATACTTAATCTATTGCAAGTCAGATAGGTGAGCGAGATTCGTAACATATAAATTGGCGACCTTGCCAGGATTTTAACGGTAAAGTGAAAGAATTACCAACGAAAATATTTAGTATTAAATAGGATCAATAGTGTGAGAAAATGAAGTTGACAAGTACAGAGGAGGTATTGGAGTTTGTACACAAACAACCTAGTAAGAAGGATATACAGAGCCTTACTGCTAACGACTTGAGGTTCATAGCACAAAGTCTAGGGGTTGAGCACGCACATGAGGCAAATAAAACTGAATTAATAAGAATTGTTGTAGAAATAGTGCATAATCGAGATGAAAGTGGGGCAATGAGAGATGAAGGAAGGACAGATAGAGAGTCTGTCACTTCAGAATGTGAGGAAGAGGAAGAAGTGGAAGAGGAAATAGAGAAGGGTGAATCTCAAAACACTGAATCTCGATTAAGCGAATTACGGTTGAAGTTAGAGATAGCTAAGATAGAAGCTGAAGTAAAAAGGGAAGAAACTGAGAGAGCTAAGATAGAAGCCGAAGTAAAGAGGGAAGAAACTGAAAAGGCTAGAATAGATAATGAAAACCTTAGACTTCAAGTTAACTTGCAAGAAAGTAGACGAGTGCTATCAGAATCTCAATTCGTGAATAGGAGGCTCAACTTTGATGTAGTGCATAACGCTAAATTGCTTCCTGAATTTGATGAATCACAGGTGGATACTTACTTTAGAACGTTTGAAGGAATAGCGGAAGATTATCAGTGGCCGAAGCAGTATTGGCCTGCATTGTTGCGAACAAGCCTCAGAGGCAAGCCGCTAAGAGTTTATGGTGCTTTAGAGGATTCACAAACAAAGGATTACGATGAAATCAAAGCAGCCATCCTACGAGCCTGTGAATTAGTGCCTGAAGTTTATAGGGTAAAATTTAGGAATCTGAGGAAGCAATCTAATATCTCACACGTTGAATTTAGTAGAGAGAAAAGAATGTTATGGGACCAATGGGTAAGATCCCGTAACATAAATGGAGATTATAGGAAACTAGCTGAGTTAATGTTAATGGAAGAGTATCTGAGATCCATCCCTAAAGAGGTGTCATTGTATCTTCAGGAGAAAGAAGTCTCGAAGTTGGAAGAGGCTGCAGTATTAGCAGATAAATATGAAATACTTAAACCTACTGCAGGGAAATTCTCAGTTACTCCAAGGGGGAGAGAGGAACAGCCGAGGATCCCACAATCAACCTCCTCAGGTGGACCTACAAAATCCCTAGAGGTCAAGAAAGGTGACTATAGTAAGTCATCACAAATAATATCATGTAGCTATTGTGGAAGGATAGGCCACCTGACGAGGGATTGTTGGCACAGGAGAAGGGAAATAGAGGGGGTTAAACCCATAGTATTATTAAATAGATGGGACACCCACATAGAAAGTAAAGTCCGAGAGGGGGAGGACGAGGAGGAGACCACCAAAGTAGTGGCCCTCATGAGTAAGGTTGCCACAGGCGGCATGGAGAAGGATGAGATGAAACCTCACTTGAGAGGTTATGACCCGTTCCTTTTTCAAGGAACAGTCACCATAAAGGGAGAGAAGAGAAAAGGGGTGACCATTCTGAGAGACTCAGGAGCCCTCCAATCAGTAATGCTGAGTAGCTTAGTTGAAAAACCTATAGCAAAAGGGAGAGTAGTTATAGGCTTCCTAGGAGGCCTAGCCAAGGTGCCACTGGTAGAGGTAGATATGGAATCATCTCTATATGAGGGACAGGCAAAGATAGGCCTAGTAGATCAGTTGCCAGTGGAAGGAGTTGAAGTCATTCTAGGAAATGACTTAGTGGGTGGGAAGATGTGTCCCACACCTACATGGGAGAGAAGAGAGAGAGAAAGGTCTAAGGACCAAGTGAGGCCAATAAAGGTCTCAAGAGGGGAAGGCTGTGGAAATCCTAAATGTAAGGACAGTCTGAATCCCGAGGGAAGAATCCCTAGTGAAAATACTCAAGTCGAGACAGAGGTGGACTTGAGGTTCCTGTTCCGTGAGGAACGAGGCAGCGAGTCGGAAGTGTTTGACCTGACTCGCCTGTTTATGGGAGAGAAGAAGGGAGATGGAAAGAGTCTAAATGACTCACACAGAAAGGGAGAGAAGAAAGGAGAGAAGTGGAGTCTAAGTGGCTCACACAGAAAGGGAGAGAAGACAGGAGCGGAATGGAGTCTAAGTGACTCAAACAGAAAGGGAGAGAAGAAAGGAGATAAATGGAGTCTAAGTGACTCACACAGAAAGGGAGAGAAGAAAGGAGAGAAGTGGAGTCTAAGTGGCTCACACAGAAAGGGAGAGAAGACAGGAGAGAAATGGAGTCTAAGTGACTCAAACAAAAAGGGAGAGAAGAAAGGAGATAAATGGAGTCTAAGCGACTCACACAGAAAGGGAGAGAAGAAAGGAGAGAAATGGAGTCTAAGCGACTCACACAGAAAGGGAGAGAAGAAAGGAGAGAAATGGAGTCTAAGCGACTCATACAAAAAGGGAGAGAAGACAGGAGAGAAATGGAGTCTAAGTGACTCACACAGAAAGGGAGAGAAGAAAGGAGAGAAATGGAGTCTAAGTGACTCGCACATAAAGGGAGAGAAGAAAGGAGATGGGAGGAGTCTAAATGACTCACACAGAATGGGTGAGAAGAAAGGAGAAAAGAGTCCTAATGACTCACAAAGAATTGGTGAGAAGAAAGGAGAAAAGAGTCCTAATGACTCACAAAGAATTGGAGAGAAGGAGGGAGAAACAAGGGGTCCCAGTGTCTTACAGGGAATGGGAGAGAAGGAGGTGGAGGCAATGAGCCCCCGTGGCTTACAGAGAGTTGGCTCCGATTTGAGAGACCGGAAGGAAGGAGTGGTGAGTGAGAGTGAGTTGTCAGAGGAATACTCTTTAGAGTCGGGAGTACTATTCCGCAAGTGGGTGGATAGTACCTGCTCTACTGATGACGCAGGATGGTCTGATAGGCGACAAATAGTGTTGCCGAAGGTCTACAGGGAAGGAGTTATGCGATTAGGGCATGATAATTCCTTTGCAGGACATAAAGGTGATCCAAGAGTGATGAAGTCGGTGGAGGCAGTGAGAAGTAGGTTGACCTCATGTTGGCAGAGTGTTCAAGAGCGAGTGAAGGCGAAAGTGCGAGAGTTTAAACGAGGAGCGAGGTTCAGCGACCCGTACGACGTGACAAAACGAGTGAGGGAACTGAACAAAGTGGTTGTCACTCCGGGTAGGAGACGGAAGCAGCAGTTGTGTCATCTCGGTGTATGGAAAGCATACCAGGAGAGGGACAAGAGTGACGTGGGTGTGTCTGGCGGTAGTGTGCATGCCGTCTCCATCGGGCCTGAGGAAGACGAGGACTCGACCTTCCCCACCTTTGAGACGACGTGGAAGGCGAATGCAGAGGTGTGGCCACAGGTGGTGAGCCAGCTGGGTCATCTTTCGGCTGAGCAGCAAATGGACCTACTGGAGTTGCAGAGACGATACCAGGAGAGCTTTCGGGATGCCACTGAGAGGACCCACCTGACGCTGCATGACGTGGACGGGAAGATGCGACGCCCATCAAGCAAGCCCCGTATCGTGTGAACCCGCAATAAGTGACTATCATTGAGGAAGGAACAAAGTTCCAGTGGACAAAGACTTATAATTCCGTTGTGCTTAAACTAAGAGTGTCAAAGAAAAGGGTATGCCATCAATGATCTTAGCAATTAAGTATTTTGTTGTGCATGTCCATGTTGGTGCCCAGGTAACGGTTCTCACAGACCACCATCCCTTGAAGTACCTTAACAAGTTTAAAGATAAGAACCTCCGCTTAACCAGATGGAGTTTGTTTTTGAAGGAGTATCATTTAGATGTTCGTCATGTACGAGGGAAGACAATGTGGTAGCCGATTGCCTGTCGATATTGTAAGTATATTCTCCCTCAAGTTAAAAAAAAAAAAAAAAAAAAAAAAATCTTTTCAAGATTTTTTTTTTTTTAACCTTAAAGAGGGAGGTGTCACATATATTCCCATATATGTAAGGTGGGAATAGTTTTATTGCTTGGATAACGGCACCCCGCGATTACGTGGAGTGTCAGATTACAGGACGAGTACTGAGGAGGCGTGGGAAGGAGGCCCATCCATACAATGGAGTATTTGTTCTAACACTCAGCCTAGAACGAAGGAGAACGTTTTTAGTTAATTGTCCAATGAGGTTCAACCACCATAGACGCAATTCCTATGGGCCAATCAGAGGGTTTTTTGAAGAAGAACCAGGGCGACTTGGGCGTGTCAGAATCAGTTTGAGAATAGAGGTTAAGATGTAAAGGTGTCACCTCGAAAGGGCTCGTCGGCTGAAGTAAGTCCTCTGTACTCCCCCTGTATTAGTCTTAAAACAATAACTCAGCTAGTAACACCACTAGTGCTTCATGTAGTGGTGTTAAATGTTTATGGCAGTGACTTAGACAGTGTTTTTTTGTTGGTAAAGTATTAATTAATTAATTAATCTTCTTTCACCCCCGTTAAAAGTTTTCGAGCGGGAATCTTCTGTTTTGAAATATATTTACTCATTTGAATGTAAACTTATTTACACACTTGAAGTTTAGTGATTGTAATCCTTCATGTATCCGGTTGAGTTTTAATGAATAGTGTTAAACGTTATTCTGTGCGTTTCATTTTTCTTGATTTTCTTGATTTTAATAAAATCAAGTGGCGACCTTGTAATTTCTATTGGAGTTTTCCCAAAGACATGGGGTCTTGGGAACTCAGTCACTCATTCACTCTTACTATGTGTTACGAGTCTGACAACTTTACAATTTCTATTTGAGTTATCCCAAAGACATGGGGTCTTGGGAACTCATTTCACATACTTAATCTATTGCAAGTCAGATAGGTGAGCGAGATTCGTAACAATATATATATATATATATATATATATGTATATATATTTATATATATATGTGTATATATTTATATATAGCACGGCCACTTCACTTCATCGGCGAACCCCCCCCCTCCGTTCCCTCATATAGAAGAAAAAAAAAACGGGGCGAAAAAAAATATAATTCACAAATAAACACCCCCTACTTCTTATTCCCCATCCCTCCCTCCCTTACATAACAGTATCATCCATACACAATGTCCACTCATCCCAATCTCCTGCCATCTCTATTCTTTCCTCAGCTGACATTTTCCTCTTGCTCAACGGCCCCTTCACTCCATCCACCCATCTCGTCCTCGGTCGTCCCCTCAACTTCCCTTCCTATACCTCTGCCTTCCACACTTCTTCTTTTACTAATTTTTCATCCAAACCGTTCTAATAACTTTTCATCAGTTCTACCTGCCATCTCCTTTTCCACTCCCGCTCTCCTCTCCTCCTCGTTTCTCATTCTACCCAACCTAGTAACCCCTACCATACTTCTCAGACATTTCATCTCAAACACATTAAAATTTTCCTCTATTCTTAAATTCCAAGTCTCTGTCCCATAAAATGCCGTCGGCACAATCACCCCTTCATACAGTACAATCTCCTCTTTTCATCCATTTCCAGTTGCCTATTTCTAATAACACTTTTTAATCCCACAAGGTGTTTACTTCCTTCTCTCAATCTACAATTTACTTTCACTTAGATTGAGAGAAGCGAGTAAATGCCTTGGTGGATTGAAGAGTGTAATGAGGAATAGACATTTGGGAATGGATGCTAAGAGGAGACTGTATGAAGGAGTGATTGTGCCAACAGCACTGTATGGGGCAGAAACATGGAACATAAGAGAGAAAGAGAGAAGGAGTTTGAATGTGTTTGAGATGAGGTGTCTGAGAAGTATGATGGGGGTTACTAGGCTCGATAGACTGAGAAGTGAGGAGGTGAGGAGAAGAACGGGGGTGGAAAGGGAGTTGGGATATAGGGTTGATGAAAGAGTATTAGGATGGTTTGGACACATGGAAAGAATGAGTGAAGAAAGACTAGTAAAAGAGTTATGGAAGGCAGATGTGGAGGGAGTGAACATGAGGGGACGTCCTAGGATGAGGTGGATGGATGGGGTGAAGGGGGCTTTGGGGAAGAGGAGAATGTCTGTTGAGGAAGGACGGGAGAGGACAAAAGACAAGGGGGAATGGAGAATGGTTGTATATGGATTATGTTGTGATGCATGAGGTGGAATGGGTGGGGGGATGGGGGGTGAGGTAGTATGTGTGAGCAAAATTTGACGCAGCCCGAAGGGATTTCTCCCCGTCTTCTCCTTTTATGCATGGGGGGACGGAGAGGGGGGTCGCCGATTTAATGAAGCGGCCTTGCTGTGGATGTGCTGTGTCTTGCGACACTGCTTCTGACCCAGGGCAGTGGACAAGGTGCAGGGATGACCCGTCATCCAGGAGGTGCAAAGATAAGAGGGAGGGTGGAGGGGTGTGGAGTGTATTCAGGGATGGAATGGGTGGGAATGATTTTATGCCTTTTCCTTTTTGGCTACCTCCCTTGTAAGGGGGAAAAAGCCTTGGTATATGTATGTGTCCATTCCTTCCTTTACTGCCACATGCAACCCCATATATCTAAAGCTATCCACTTTCTCCTGCCTCTCTCCTATTAGATTTACTTCCAACTCACTGCTATTCTCTACCCTTATGCATCTCATCACCTTACTTTTACCCACATTTACCTTCGATTTTCTCCTATCGCATACCTTTCTAAACTTCGTCATTAATTCCCTTAATACCCCCTCTGACCTGCCACAAGCGCAGTGTCGTCAGCAAACAACAACTGGCTCACCTACCACTTTTTGTCTAATTTTTCTTTTATTTTCTAACAATCTCCAGTCCCTTGCCCATTACTTTCGTCTTTACTTCCCGCACCACCACGTGCATATACACATTGAACAACCATAGCAACATGACACAGCCCTGACGCAGTCCCACCTTTACCTCAATCCACTCACTCTTTCCATTTCCTATTCTAACACAGGACCTACTACTCACGTAAAAACTCTTGTCTGCCATTAACAGCTTTCCCTCAATCCTATATATCTGCAAAACCTTCTACAGTGCCTTTCTGTCTACCCTGTTATAAGCCTTTTCCAAATCCATAAAGGCCCCAACAAATATCCTTACCTTTTCCCAAAACGTTCTCACATATCTGCCTTACCGCATGAATCTGATCCACACAACCCCTACTTTTCCTAAACCCACACTGTTCCTCACCAATTACTCCCTCTCTTCCTCTCTTAATCCTCTCAATCAAAACCCTCCCATAAGCCTTCCCAACTATACTCAACAAACTGATCCCTCTGAAACAACTACACTCTCATTTGTCCTCTTTTTCCTTGTAAAACGGAACTATACAGGCACTCCTCCGCTCCTCCGGCACTCTGCCTTCTCTTTGTCACACATTAAACAACCTCACCAACCAGTCCATTATTACTGTACCTTCCTTCTTCAGAAAGATACAGTGGTAATTTCATTAGAGGACTCTTTCTTGTTGTGTATGTGTAGAGGATATTGTTGTGCCTAGACTGGAGAGTTTGAGACTCTGCTGGTCCTTTTAAAAAAAAATGCACATTTGTCTTGGCTCCACATTTCAGTATGTAAAATTTGAAGAAAAAATGTATATTCAACAATTACTTTATTTGTACATATATGCACAATTTATTAACAGAGTTTTAACAAACACAACATAAATACATGGAAAAAGAATTGAGGTTTGAATAAAAAGTACGTCAAGATTCGTGTATATATGTGAGTGTGTGTGTACGTGTTTGTGTGTGCGTATGTGTGTGTGTGCGTGTGTGTGTGTGTATGTATATATATATATATATATATATATATATATATATATATATATATAAATGTGTGTGTGTGTGTGTGTGTGTGTGTGTGTGTGTGTGTGTGTGTGTGTGTAGATTTCTCCTGTTCACCATGATCAACTCGTCTTCTCTACTACAATCTAGTTCACTAGCTGCTAGAACCAAAAACAAAAGGGTTTTCCTGAAACTTAGTGTTCTTCCTTCTGTATCACCAGCTGGTTCGGTCTTCTGCTCACGAAAACCAAAGACTTCAGCTTATTCCTGACCAAACTTACTGAACAACTAATCAAACGTGGTCAATTGTCTTTGGTCTCCCGTAGAGAGGTCAAGTACTTCACACTGTGGGCAAGCTTTAGTTCCTAGATACTACCAGGAGTGGGATACTGTCCTTTAGCTCCAGAAGCAGGCTCTGGATTACCAGAAGGAAGTGGGGACAGCCCGGCATTGCTGGTATTTGGTCCTAGGCTGATAGCAGGTTCTAGAGGTAGCTCATTGATCCCTGTCACCGCTCCAGAAACAGATATTTGTCCGGTTTGATGAGGATCTTGTCCTTGATTGGATGTCAATGTGGGAAGCTGAACTCTTGATCCAGGAGGTGGTGTTTCGTTCAGTGCAGCTGGAAGAGGGAGCTGCCCGTTGAGACTAAGAACTAGTCCTGAGTCTCCAAGAGGAGTAGGAAACTGCCCAACGGGATTGTTTTCTGGTGTTTGGACATTACTGGGACCCAGAGGACTTGATACTGGCCCTTGGTTGGCGGTAGGTATGGGATGCTGTCCACCAGGACTAGGCACGGGGATCTGACGACCGGGACCACCGGTAGGTACGTGAACAGGCACGTTAGGACCAGTAGGAGTTGGTTCCTGGAAGGGTTTCACCATTTGGAAATTTCCGGCAGCGCCAGGAGGTGGCACTGAGCCGATGACGTGCCCTTGACCCTGTCCTACCAGACCTGGGAAGATCATGCACTGTCCAGCGACCGGAAATGTCGCGTACTGACTGGGTGCTCCGGTGGCAACAACGCCCCCAGTAGTTCCTCCTTGGCCACC
>NC_134781.1:77451556-77459056 GCF_046742065.1 Oratosquilla oratoria | reverse complement strand
GTCATTCTAGGAAATGACTTAGTGGGTGGGAAGATGTGTCCCACACCTACATGGGAGAGAAGAGAGAGAGAAAGGTCTAAGGACCAAGTGAGGCCAATAAAGGTCTCAAGAGGGGAAGGCTGTGGAAATCCTAAATGTAAGGACAGTCTGAATCCCGAGGGAAGAATCCCTAGTGAAAATACTCAAGTCGAGACAGAGGTGGACTTGAGGTTCCTGTTCCGTGAGGAACGAGGCAGCGAGTCGGAAGTGTTTGACCTGACTCACCTGTTTATGGGAGAGAAGAAGGGAGATGGAAAGAGTCTAAATGACTCACACAGAAAGGGAGAGAAGAAAGGAGAGAAGTGGAGTCTAAGTGGCTCACACAGAAAGGGAGAGAAGACAGGAGAGAAATGGAGTCTAAGTGACTCAAACAGAAAGGGAGAGAAGAAAGGAGATAAATGGAGTCTAAGTGACTCACACAGAAAGGGAGAGAAGAAAGGAGAGAAGTGGAGTCTAAGTGGCTCACACAGAAAGGGAGAGAAGAAAGGAGAGAAGTGGAGTCTAAGTGGCTCACACAGAAAGGGAGAGAAGAAAGGAGAGAAGTGGAGTCTAAGTGGCTCACACAGAAAGGGAGAGAAGACAGGAGAGAAATGGAGTCTAAGTGACTCAAACAGAAAGGGAGAGAAGAAAGGAGATAAATGGAGTCTAAGTGACTCACACAGAAAGGGAGAGAAGAAAGGAGAGAAGTGGAGTCTAAGTGGCTCAAACAGAAAGGGAGAGAAGAAAGGAGAGAAGTGGAGTCTAAGTGGCTCACACAGAAAGGGAGAGAAGAAAGGAGAGAAATGGAGTCTAAGTGACTCAAACAGAAAGGTAGAGAAGAAAGGAGATAAATGGAGTCTAAGCGACTCACACAGAATGGGTGAGAAGAAAGGAGAAAAGAGTCCTAATGACTCACAAAGAATTGGAGAGAAGGAGGGAGAAACAAGGGGTCCCAGTGTCTTACAGGGAATGGGAGAGAAGGAGGTGGAGGCCATGATCCCCCGTGGCTTACAGAGAGTTGGCTCCGATTTGAGAGAGCGGAAGGAAGGAGTGGTGAGTGAGAGTGAGTTGTCAAAGGAATACTATTTGGAGTCGGGAGTACTATTCCGCAAGTGGGTGGATAGTACCTGCCCTACTGATGACGCAGGATGGTCTGATAGACGACAAATAGTGTTGCCGAAGGTCTACAGGGAAGGAGTTATGCGATTAGGGCATGATAATTCCTTTGCAGGACATAAAGGTGATCCAAGAGTGATGAAGTCGGTGGAGGCAGTGAGAAGTAGGTTGACCTCGTGTTGGCAGAGTGTTCAAGAGCGAGTGAAGGCGAAAGTGCGAGAGTTTAGACGAGGAGCGAGGTTCAGCGACCCGTACGACGTGACAAAACGAGTGAGGGAACTGAACAAAGTGGTTGTCACTCCGGGTAGGAGACGGAAGCAGCAGTTGTGTCACCTCGGTGTGTGGAAAGCGTACCAGGAGAGAGACAAGAGTGATGTGGGTGTGTCTGGCGGTAGTGTGCATGCCGTCTCCATCGGGCCTGAGGAAGACGAGGACTCGACCTTCCCCACCTTTGAGATGACGTGGAAGGCGAATGCAGAGGTGTGGCCACAGGTGGTGAGCCAGCTGGGTCATCTTTCGGCTGAGCAGCGAGAGGACCTACTGGAGTTGCAGAGACGATACCAGGAGAGCTTTCGGGATGGCCCTGAAAGGACCCACCTGACGCTGCATGACGTGGACGGGAAGATGCGACGCCCATCAAGCAAGCCCCGTATCGTGTGAACCCGCAATAAGTGACTATCATTGAGGAAGGAACAAAGTTCCAGTGGACAAAGACTTATAATTCCGTTGTGCTTAAACTAAGAGTGTCAAAGAAAAGGGTATGCCATCAATGATCTTAGCAATTAAGTATTTTGTTGTGCATGTCCATGTTGGTGCCCAGGTAACGGTTCTCACAGACCACCATCCCTTGAAGTACCTTAACAAGTTTAAAGATAAGAACCTCCGCTTAACCAGATGGAGTTTGTTTTTGCAGGAGTATCATTTAGATGTTCGTCATGTACGAGGGAAGACAATGTGGTAGCCGATTGCCTGTCGATATTGTAAGTATGTTCTCCCTCAAGTAAACACAAAAAAAAAAAAAAAAAAAAAAAAAAAAAAAAAAAAAAAAAAAAAAAAAAAAAAAAAAAAAAAAAAAATCTTTTCAAGATTTTTTTTTTTTTAACCTTAAAGAGGGAGGTGTCACATATATTCCCATATATGTAAGGTGGGGATAGTATAACTTTGGATAACGGCGCCCCGTGATAACGTGGGCATCAGATTACAGGACGAGTACTGAGGAGGACGCGTGGGAAGGAAAACCTACTCAATGGAGTATTTGTTCTAACACTCAGCCTAGAACGAAGGAGAACGTTTTTAGTTAATTGACCAATGAGGTTCAACCACCATAGACGCAATTCCTATGGGCCAATCAGAGGGTTTTTTGAAGAAGAACCAGGGCGACTTGGGCGTGTCAGAATCAGTTTGAGGGTAGAGGGGAAAGTGTAAAGGTGTTGCCACCTCGAAGGGGTCGTCGGCTGAAGTAAGTCCTCTGTACTCCCCCTGTATTAGTCATAAGACCTTTTAACTCAGCTAGTAACACCACTAGTGCTTCATGTAGTGGTGTTAAATGTTTATAGTAGTGACTTAGACAGTGTTTTTCGTTGGTAAAGTATTAATTAATTAATTAATCTTCTTTCACCCCCGTTAAAAGTTTTCGAGCGGGAATCTTCTGTTTTGAAATATATTTACTCATTTGAATGTAAACTTATTTACACACTTGAAGTTTAGTGATTGTAATCCTTCATGTAATCCTGTTGAGTTTTAATGAATAGTGTTAAACGTTATTCTGTGCGTTTCATTTTTCTTGATTTTCTTGATTTTAATAAAATCAAGTGGCGACCTTGTAATTTCTATTGGAGTTATCCCAAAGACATGGGGTCTTGGGAACTCAGTCACCCATTCACTCTTACTACGTGTTACGAGTCTGACAACTTTACAATTTCTATTTGAGTTATCCCAAAGACATGGGGTCTTGGGAACTCCTTTCACATACATAATCTATTGCAAGTCATATAGGTGAGCGATATTCGTAACAATATATATATATATACAAATATATATATATATATATTATATATATATATATATATTATATGTATATATATATATATATATATATATATATATATATATATATATATATAAAGGATTACAAAGAAGGAGCATTCATAACTATGTAGGATGCGAAAAAATACAATAAATGATGAATGAATAAACAAATAATAATTATAACTTCATAAATGATAATAAACAAAATGAAAAAATGCATAGGTATAGTTAAATGATAAACAAACAGGAAAATAGTGAATAATGATAAATTGACAGAAAAAGAAATTAAAACCGAGCAAATAATAATAAACAAACAGACAAATAATAACAAGCAACGAGACAAATAGAATAAAATAAATGACAGGCATTACAGCATCTTGCTTAAGTGTTTATCTATTCTAAACGAATCTTAAAGCTTCGAACTGAACTACATTGCACTGCCTTTACGGAAAGTTTATTCCATTCATTAACTACACGGTTGGCAATTTTGTTTCTACCCACTTCCAAATCAAATCTATTTCCTAACAGTCTGAGACCATTATTTCTAATAGGATTTTGTTTCAATGTGAAAATTTTGTCCCTTTTGATGTTGTCAATTCCCTTTAGAATCTCGTGAGTCTATATATACATATACATTCGTAAGACATGTCTCACGAATGGTGATTTTGTTATAAGAACCCCCGCGCTTTCTCCCTAGTGCTGAAAAATTATTTGTCTGGCAAGTCTGGGACTCTGTCAAAAACTAATGTTGTGTACAGATTTAATTGTAATTATGGAGACCGCGCGCTCTACAATTGTGCATACATTGAGTATACGACCTGTAGTCTCAGCCGTCGCAATGCCTACTGCCCCAACTCCCCCTTCCCCTCCCCCTTCCCCTCCCCCTCCTCTGAGACGTTCAGCTCGGGTCAGGTACACGGCCCACATACCATTGTAAGCCTTTCCATATATATGAAAAGACGTCGCCTTGTTCAGTCTGTGAAAATGTAGTTCTATGCCTGTTCAATTGTGTTGTTTTGAATTGCAATTTATTATTTTGAGAATGACTCCTTGACGTCGAAACGTCAAATTGTGTGTCATTAAAATAGATAACTTTGGACGGCTAGTTTATGCTTATCCTCCCAAAGTCAGAACTGTAGTGAGAAAAATTGAATATATATATATATATATATATATTTATATATATATATATGTATATACATATATATGTATATATATATATATATATATATATATATATATATGTATATATACTGAAATTATAGAATTGAATAAACACCAAGCAAATACATTTCTGCTCTTATTTAATGCTTAGCGTTATTCAAATTTACCTAATATGTTATAGTTACCTAGATTTATATTTCAGATTACATACAAAATTAATCAAACATGCCACGAACCAAAGGAGCAGTAGAGCTATCAGAATTTCAGCGAGGTCTTATTGTGGGTCAACATGAGGGTGGACTTAGTCAACGCAAAATATCTGAAAATCTGCCAATACCCCTTTCTACTGTTAATAGAGTGATCGTACCATTCACCAGAGAGGGCAAGAAGGGCACAAAACCTCATTCTGGTTGTCCCGGGCCCTCAGAAATAACCTTGCCTCTTGTCAAAAGAAATGTTGAATAGGATGCACGTTACAAGGCCTCTGACATAGCAGCACAAGCTGATGTCAGTCCCAGAACAACTGTCAGGTATCTCCACAAGCTGGGTTACTATGGCACAACTGCAAGAAGGAAACCACTCCTTTGTCCAGCCAATATCAAACGTAGCAAGGATTGGGCTGTTGAGATGGTGGAGAGAAATGTGGCCTTTGGAGCACTGTCATTTTCTCTGATGATTCACGATTCGCATTATTTTCTGACAGTGGAAGGGTGTGGGTCTGGAGACTCTGTAGGCAAGAGTTTTACCTCAAAAGACTGTAGAAAACAGCGAAACATGGGGGCATATAAATAATGGTGTGGGGTACAATTTGGAATGATGGTCGATCAGAGCTTGTGGAGTGTCAAGGAAACATCAATTCAGGCAAATATTTTTCTATATTAAAGGGAGGACTCATTCCAATATTCTCCAGTGGTAGAATAAGTAAAAATGTCTTCCTATTTATGGAAGATGGAGCGCCTTGCCACACTGCTCAAGCAACACAAAATTGATTGAGCCAAAATGGTATCAGGAAACTTCCATGGCCAAGTCAGTTCCCGAATATGAACCCTATTGAACACCTTTGGGGCATATTAGACCGACAACTTCACTTCGCAAAAAGGACAGGAAGCCATCCTCAAAGTCCGAACTCCTAAGATTACTACGGGAAACATGGCAAGAAATCCCTCAAGATGATATTCGTGAACAAACGTTACTCCCATATTCAAAAAAGGTGACAAAAAGAAAACAAATAACTATAGGCCTATAAGTTTGACTTCAATCGTAGGAAAAATAATGGAAACTATCATCAGAGATGCTATCGAACATCATTTAAAAAGTAACCATTTGATAAATGATAGCCAGCATGGTTTCAGACGGAAACGTTCTTGCGTGACTAACTTACTCGAATTCTACAACACAGTTATCTCGAATTATGACAAAAGAAACAATATAGATTTGATATATCTAGACTTTGCAAAAGGTTTTGATACCGTCCCACACGAAAGACTACTAACTAAATTAGCTTCGCACGGAATAAGTGGTAGCCTATTAAGTTGGACTAGTAATTGGTTGAATGATCGAAAACAGAGAGTTGTTTTAAATGGAAAAACTTCTAGATGGAAAAATGTTACAAGTGGAGTTCCTCAGGGTTCCGTTCTTGGGCCACTTCTATTCATAGTATATATAAATGATATAGACCATGGACTAAAATCTACTGTCTCCAAATTTGCTGACGATACAAAACTGTGCGGAATGGCAAATGATCACTTAAACCAATTAGATATTCAAGAAGATTTAGATAAATTACAGCAATGGTCAAAAAAGTGGCTAATGAAATTTAACACAAGTAAATGCAAGGTAATGCACATAGGTAAAAATAACAGTAAGTACGATTACAAGTAATTTGGAAATTCGTTAACAAAAGTGGATAGTGAAAAGGATCTCGGCGTGATTATCAGTAACGATCTCAAATCATCCAAGCAGTCTATTTCAGCCTCTGAGAAAGCAAATAAGATTCTGGGACTGATTGCGCGATCTTTTGATTTCAAAAGTCCATCACTCATTAACAAGCTATATAAATCGTTAGTTCGTCCACATTTGGAATATGCTGTTTCCGTATGGTCACCGAATCTCATTAAAGACATTGACAGACTGGAAAAAAGTACAACGGCGAGCCACAAAACTGATTCCAAATATAAAAAATAAATCATACGAAAATCGACTAAAACATATGAATCTGTTTTCCCTAAAAAAGCGTAGACTCAGAGGCGACTTGATACAGGTCTTTAAAATTCTAAAGGGTATTGACAACATCAATAGGGACAAAATTTTCACTTTGAATGAGAATCAGACAAGAAACAATGGTCTCAAACTGTCCGGAAATAAATTCAATTTGGAAGTGGGGAGAAACATCTTTGCCAACGGTGTAGTTAATTAATGGAATAAACTTCCTGCACAGGCAGTGCAATGTACAAGCTTTAAGAATCATCTAGATAAACACCTAAGCAAGATGCTGTCATGATTATCATTTATTTTATATTATTTATTCTTGTTTTGTTATCATTTGTCTGTTTGATTTTCATTTATTATTAGTTATATGTCAATTTATTATTATTTACTATTTACCTGTTTGTTTATTACTTAACTATACCTATGCATTTATTTATGTATTTTATTTGTTATTTACATTATTATAGTTTTTATTTATTAATTTATTATTATTATTATTATTTTTTTTTTTTTTTTTTTTTTTTTTAGCATCCGACCTAGATATGGATCAAAAGGTCTGTCGGCATGCTCCGCCTTTGTAATCCTTTGTAATCACTAGCATGCATAAAAGGGTCCTTGCATTTAAAAAAGCAAAGGGGCTGTCAGCAAAGTATTAGTTATTCACATTGTGACCATTTATAAGCACTTTAATTTCGATTTACGTTTTGACTTCTTGTTCTCATTTCTCATTTTATATTATTTATTTATTTTTCTATTCCTTTTATTCTGATTTAATATAATTTTATTATACTTATTTAATTTTATATATATATTCCACTTTTTCTATTTTTCTTTAATTTTTTCTTACGTTTTACTTATTATTGTTGTTCATCCTTTCTAGTTTCTTTTCTTATTTTATTCATATTTTTCAATTGTTGTTTTTCATTTCTTAATTTGTTTTTGTGAACATTTTTCGTGCATCTTGTA
>NC_134781.1:77434056-77446556 GCF_046742065.1 Oratosquilla oratoria | reverse complement strand
CAATCTCAGACTTCAACTTAACTTTATCTTTGTTTCCGAATGTGCATTATTAGATATGAAACCGAATTACCAGATCACATCACGATCCTACAGGAGCAGAATTATTACAAAGAAAATTATTCTTATTTAATTAAATGTTAACGAATTCGTGTGTATACGATTTCCATCCATGAAAACGAATACCGGATGTGTGCTGTTCAAATGTCGCACACCCTTTGTCCCCTTTATTTACCAGTATCCCTCCATCCGTCAGGTTAGAGATTATGACACAATAAGCTATGTGGTGTGCAGTGTCATCTCAAATCAATTGCCGCAATATATCATAACAAGGGACAGAAAAAAATTGTCCCAATTACGATTGGTAATCATTATTTAGGAAGATTAATCCTTTTGAGTGAAATGTCATCTTCAAAGTGTGTGCATTGAGTATCAAGCACATTCTGAACATACACCACTGATATATTAATCCATAGACACATAGCCGTATAGACACACATATATAGAAAAAAGGTAGACACAGATAGAGAGATAGCCATAAATAATAGACAAATAGACAGACAAAAAGGTTCTCCACTTTATCCATGATAGAAGAAAAGAGTGTTGAAGGTAATTCGTAATAAAAGAAATGCAGCATGAAATCTGGGATTGCAACAAATTATTTCTTTGTCGCGGCTCGTGCCGCTTAAATTCTTCTTATCGGCTTAAGAAACCTGCACAGCGAAGCTATAGCGATAATCCCATACCACACTCCTGGTCATATGGCCATTTCCCGAAGGTGAGTGTGGTTTGAATTTTCCGCCAAACAAAATCATCGGAAATTTAAAATTCCCGGCTCTGTGCAGGCATGCGCATTGTCGACCCCCCCACCCCCTCCTATTCCCTCCCTTCTTACCCGGCTAGCTCGAGCCGGACGTCGCGTCACTTCAATGAGAAATGAAGGCTTCGCCTGTGGGGAGGAGGGAGGGACCCTAAATCTGTGCAGGTTTCTTAAGCCGATTAAGAAGAATTTAAGCGGCACGAGCCGCGACAAAGAAATATTATCGGCTGAAAGAAACCTGCACAGCGAAGCTATGCATGAGACGAGGACAGGTGGGAGAGAGGTGAAGCCTGAATCAAACCGTTATTACGTGTGTCTTTCCTATGGGAGACTTATTCATTTTATCACTCAGTAGAGGGGAGACAGAAACGTCAAGTACCCACGCCGAAGAATGTGACATGCACAACATTGCACTGTTCACACAATGCGTAAATTATACGAAATTTGTATCCTGTTCAACGGTTCCTGGCCCTCCCCACTCCTCGGTCGCCCTTTGCCCCCTCCACTTTTTTGAGATGAGAGGGGTGGAGCCGTTTCCATGGCGACACATGGGACAGGGGCGACTGAGTGGTAGAGACACCGTGTCCCCAAGGGAGTCGTCGATGTCCAGTCCCTAGGTCCCGCACCCGCTCCACAGAGTGGGTGCGGAGAAACTCCAGCGACCGGCGTAGGGCCCCCGACCGAAGCCAGGGACGCAACAACCTGTGGAGTGCTGAGGGTATCGGCCCGGGCAGGTCACGCGGGAGAAGCAGTAATGCTCCTGTCGACCTCCCGTACCAGCCGTCGGCGCCCCAAGCGGCTCAGTGGAAGGGCCGGGGTCGCGAAGTTGCGGCCCCCCCCCCCCCCCGCCACCGAAGGAGGGAGGACGTGTGAGAGAAGCACGCTCTTTTGGCGCAGGGGAGCACCCGAAGGACGCTGACTGTGTCCCACTCAATCCCGAGCCAATAAAGTCTGTGTGGGAGCAAGGGCAGACCCGTCCCAGTCCACCCCGAACTCCACGTCCGCCAACACACTCAGAGCCATTGAGATGTCGGCCGATGCACCCTCCCCGGTGGGCAAATGCATCCACTAGCCGTCTAGGAACATGAGTGTGGGAGACGCTTGCTTCCGTCCAACGTACGCCTACCACTCTCACTAGTTTCGTGAAGATCCTCGGGGTAAGCGAGAAACCGAAAGGGAGTATGCGAGGCCAAGTTCGTTTCCGAGCGACCTCGTCCGTGGGCGTTAGTCAAGAGGCTTCGTCCTGGGTGAAGACGTTCCCTGGAGCGTCTCCCACGAAGACGGGCCTGGACCCTCGGTATGTATCCAACTCACCCCAAGTCTTCCCGCGGGAAGTTCTCGAAGCCCGTGGCGAGCGTCTTCATCCAATAGTGTGCTATGGCAATTTGTGACGTCTCGTCACCCACAAGCGGACTTCTATTATGTTTAATACCTAGTGACATCATGTGATTGTACTGTGACGTCACCGGATTGAGCATGGCGCCATAGGATCGTCTCGTGACGTCACAGGGACACAAATTGACGTCATAGGACTACATGGTGACGTCAATTTATCACAATGACGTCATCATACCGTGACATCACTGAGTCACAGTGAGCGTTGAAATAAATTTTGACATGGTAAAATTCTGGACCATCATGACTGTAGATTTAAATTAAGTTGAATAGGAAAAGTCATGTTCATTTCGACCTAAGTCACAGTGAGCGTCGAAATTAATTTTAACATGGTAAAATTCTCGACCATCATGACTGTAGATTAAATTAAGTTGAATAGGAAAAGTCATGTTCATGTTGACCTGAGTCACAGTGGGCGTTGAATTAGTTTAACATGGTAAAATTCTTGACCATCATGACTACAGATTAGCTTAAGTTGAATAGGAAAAGTCATGGTCATTTCGACCTAAGTCACAGTGAGCGTCGAAATTAATTTTAACATGGTAAATTCTCGACCATCATGACTGTAGATTAAATTAAGTTGAATAGGAAAAGTCATGTTCATGTTGACCTGAGTCACAGTGGGCGTTGAATTAGTTTAACATGGTAAAATTCTTGACCATCATGACTACAGATTAGCTTAAGTTGAATAGGAAAAGTCATGGTCATTTCGACCTAAGTCACAGTGAGCGTCGAAATTAATTTTAACATGGTAAAATTCTCGGACCATCATGACTGTAGATTAAATTAAGTTGAATAGAAAAAGTCATGTTCATGTCGACCTGAGTCACAGTGGGCGTTGAATTAGTTTAACATGGTAAAATTCTTGACCATCATGACTACAGATTAGCTTAAGTTGAATAGGAAAAGTCATGGTCATTTCGACCTAAGTCACAGTGAGCGTCGAAATTAATTTTAACATGGTAAAATTCTCGACCATCATGACTGTAGATTAAATTAAGTTGAATAGGAAAAGTCATGTTCATGTCGACCTGAGTCACAGTGGGCGTTGAATTAGTTTAACATGGTAAAAATTCTTGACCATCATGACTACAGATTAGCTTAAGTTGAATAGGAAAAGTCATGGTCATTTCGACCTAAGTCACAGTGAGCGTCGAAATTAATTTTAACATGGTAAAATTCTCGACCATCATGACTGTAGATTAAATTAAGTTGAATAGGAAAAGTCATGTTCATGTCGACCTGAGTCACAGTGGGCGTTGAATTAGTTTAACATGGTAAAATTCTTGACCATCATGACTACAGATTAGCTTAAGTTGAATAGGAAAAGTCATGTCCATTTCCACCTGAGTCACGGTGAGCGTCGAAATTAATTTCAACATGGTAAAATTCTCGACCATCATGACTGTAGATTAGCTCAAGTTGAATAGGAAAAGTCATGGTCATTTCGACCCGAGTCACAGTGAGCGTTGAAATTAATTTCAACATGGTAAAGTTCTTGACCATCATGACTATAGATTAGCTTAAGTTGAATAGGATAATTCATGTCCATTTCGACCTTTTTTTTTTTTTTTTTTTTTTTACTTATATCGATATCAATATCAATATATATATATATTCATTTATTTATTTATTTTTTATAAAAATAATATTGTACAATTCACATAGTGCATAAATTCTATGTAGAATATTGTATCTTGCTCAGCGGTTCCTGGGCCTTCCCCTACCCCTCGGTCGCCCTTTGCCCCCCCTTCTTTTGCGAAGAGGGGTGGAGCCGTTCCCATGGCGACACATGGGACAGGGGTGATCGAGTGGTAGGATACCGTGTCCTGAAGGAAGTTGCTGATGCCCAGCCCCGAGGTCCTGCACCCGTTCCACAGAGTGGGTGCGGAGAAACGCCAGCGATGCCGCGAGGCCTCTGATGTTGTGGGCGTGGGGGCATGGCCCGGGTCGGCCTTCCGGTGCCCTGTTGGTGGTGTCAGCTAGCCAAGACAGGAAGTCCAGAACTGTGCTAGCGGAGATGGTCACTATCGCGTGTCTCCGAAGGAAGTCCTGGAATCTCCGGTTGGGAGGGTTGTTGGATCTGGATGACGGTCGGGACCGTAGCGAAGACGCGGTCTGTCGCTTCCTGGTCGAACAGACCACGGGAAAGGGGAGCTGCTCTCCACCACGCCCCGGCGAGCTATCTCCGGGGCCGACCGCGCTGCAGACTGACGAGCTGCCAGACGAGCCGCGGTGAAGGCCCTCGCTGCTGGGGGTAGGGCTGATGACGCCATGTTGGCTGTACCCTCTGCCACGGTAGAGAGTGCCGCCAGGGTGTCTCTGCATACAGAAAACACGCGAATCAAATTAGTAGGGCGAGAAGGATCCCGATCCCCGGAGGGTGTAATAAAGTCACATCGCTCAATTGTAGAACGTATAACATATGCGAAGCCGAGGTCGATTCCGAACGACCTCGTCCTCGGGCGCTAGTCAAGAGGCTCCGTCCTGGGTGAAGACGCTACCCGAGCGTCTCTCGCCAGGACAGGTCTGGACCCTCTATAGATTGAAATATCCCACTCACCTCAATTCTTCCCGCGGGAAGTCCTCAAAGCTCGTGGCGAGCGTCGTCAGCCAGTTCCTCATCATCGCCATTGCCGTGACGGTCGAGATGGTAGAGGCAAGGTCTTGTCTGGTCGAGGCCTCCGTCGTCAGCAACTTAGCCTCCGGTTCACTAAGTTGCTGGGGGAGGGCGGGGTCCCTGCCCGAGTGCCACAAGCAATCGCGCAGGCCCTCCGGCGCGAAGGGTGGTGGCAGGACGACGGGGAATGATGAAGGGATATGCCGTCGAGGAGGAACCGTCTTGGGTTGGTCTTGGGCCCGCTCGAGAGCAGGGATGTCTAAGGCTTTCTCCCCTTTCTCCTGCGGGAACCAGGCGTTTGGGGAGAGTGCTACCGCCGGTGAGTCCCCCGACCTGTCGACAAACATATGCCCATCAGGGTTTAAACGAGGGTTCTCCAGGAGAGCACCTAATGCGTCCAGAGTGTTAAGAGGTGGAAATCCTGGAGGGCGTGGAGGCCGGGGCGGAGAGGGGTCGAATCTTATATAGAACCTTAGCCCCCTCCGCGTCGTTGGCCCACTTTAGGATAACGTCATCTCTCCTCCTCCAGCCCTCCAGTAGCGAGTAGTCGGGAGACCAGGCCACTAGCTTGTGATCTTCTCCAAACGAGTACTCCCAGGACCGGGGAAGGTCACACCATGAGAAGGGTGAACTCAAGAGTCCCGTCATGGTAGGAGGATAAGGTAAAGAAGAACTGTAGTGGTCCTCCACCCCGTCCAACCCGACGGACGTCTGATTGGGGGGTTCCTCCTGAGAGGGGGCCTTCTAGTCCTATACCTGTCGCCGGCACGGAGGGCGGAGGGAAGGACCAGGAGGGGGAGAGGAGGGGGGGCTAGAGCCGTAGGTTCAATAGGAGGTTGCTCTGGAGAGGGGTGCGTTATGATTTGCGCGGTCTGAAAGGCCGGATAATGTGATAGGGCCGATTCAAGGACGGGGCCTATCAGGGACGGAAGGAGGGCAGCCACTTGGGCAGCCAGAGTTCCCTCTCCCCTCGTTTCGTCCCCCCGGCTCCCTGCCCTTGTGGGATTTACGGCGAGGAAAAGGAGAGCGAGGAAGGGAGGGTGAGTTGGGGGGAGAGGCTGTGGAGGGTGGGGACAAGCTGAGCGTCCTGGACCTCGGTGAGGCAGACCTCTTTTTCGAGCGAGATTTCCTGCCGGGTTCACGTGAGTGAACTAGGGAGGAAGACGAGTTCGTGGGGGTGCTTGACAAAGCAAGCCGTAAGGGTTTTTAAGGACCCTTGATGGTCGGATGTATGGGGCTGCCGAGAGGCCTGAGGACGCTCGGGGACACCATACTCCGTAACATCAGACTCGTCCCCTTGTACTCCGAGAGGCCCAGGTTGTCCACCAACGGAAGTCTCGGAGACATAGGAGACGGATGGCGAGGGCGAACGAGGCCCAATTCCACGCCTAACGCCGGATCCGCCCACACCAGGGGGGGGGGGGGTCGTCAGCGGATTTCAATTTCCGAGCTCTGCGCCATGCCTCCCGAAGAAGTTCGAGGGCGGCTAGCTTGGAACGGGTTTTGGGAGGAGCAGCACGAATCTCCTCAACCCGCGCTTTGCACACAACGCAGGCTAGGGGGTTAAAGCCAGCTTGTGAGAAACAAGGGGCATGGCGGGAGCAGAGGTCGTGGTGGCCGTCTGACGAGATCCTGGCTGTGCAGCCGGATTCCACACACAAGCGTTTGGTCTGAAAATAGAATAATGATAATCATAGAAGGGGTGTCCAAAGGTGTCTGGACACAACACCGAAGGGGAAAAACTGCAGGAGAACAGGTAGGGCTCCCTACGAGAACACACGAGCACGAGCAGGAACCAGACTTACCGGCATGAAAAGAAGGTGGGTTGTGGAGTGACCGACTCGTCTGGTTCCGCGATGCTAAGTGACGCGACGTCCGGCTCGAGCTAGCCGGGTAAGAAGGGAGGGAATAGGGAGGGGGAGGTGGGGTCGACAATGCGCATGCCTGCACAGAGCCGGGAATTTTAAATTTCCGATGATTTTGGCGGAAAATTCAAACCACACTCAACCTTCGGGAAATGGCCATATGACCAGGAGTGT
This sequence comes from Oratosquilla oratoria, assembly GCF_046742065.1. Lineage (NCBI taxonomy): Eukaryota > Metazoa > Arthropoda > Malacostraca > Stomatopoda > Squillidae > Oratosquilla > Oratosquilla oratoria. Next base: position 77,439,685 of record NC_134781.1, on the reverse strand, counting down.
GGTATGGGATTATCGCTATAGCTTCGCTGTGCAGGTTTCTTTCAGCCGATAATAAACAGTCTTGCTCCAAAATATATTTATCTATTCATTTGTCTATCGATTTATTTCTTAGGGCTCATGCGCTCTACCTATGGTTGAATAAGAATCAAATGTGTAAAATGCTTAAGTCAAGAAATACATTAAAAGCAAGCAGCTGGTCTAGGTAACAAATACATTTCCCTTATCGAGAATCCCTGAAATTCAGAGTACCCAGTATTCTTAACGAAAATTTTCGAGATCCGGTGCACCCCGGATGCCAGAATCTCTTTTTGGTATATTTCACAAAAGATATTTCACCTTCCGAAGACTGGGGACGATGAAGACAAGAGCAGGGACGCGAGGATGCGTTTGTATGGTTTATCTTGTCCCAGATCACGAAAGATCTGGGGAAGGATAACCGGCCTTGTCACTCCAGATGGAAGAGCGTCACACTTGAACCACATTTAAGGGACATTTAACCACTTACAGGTTAACGACTTGGTCCATATTCGTAGACCCCGTCTCTGCCCGTCTCAGGGATACTTCGCTAATACTCTCGACTGTCTTGAGAAAGAATATATATATATTCTTAAATTACGCTTCGAATGCGTGAGTATCTAACACATACTCCTATGTTTACTCTACCTGTCGTCAAGCGATGTTATACAACCGGGCGCTGAACGTTTGACGACAGCTTTGCATGTACATTTTTAATAGAGTTATGCCTGAAGGGACGAGAGGAAGATTATGTTGTCAAGTTGAAAGCAATTGACCTTCGTCAAACCTTTCACTCCGTAGGGAGTTCCCTTCGATTGAATAAAATTACCTAGAGGCAGAGGGAATCAGTGTCGAGAAGAGTAGGTAGAGGATTTAACTCCACTAGTTAGGCCTAAATCTCATTTAAACGGATCGAGGAAATCGGGCCGCCATCCTTTTTATATATATATTTCTTTTTCACAATCTCTAGGGTCAAAAGGATCGTCTAGTGTAAGATAGAATCAAATACGTAGATGGGTTAAGTTAGAACGTCTGCTTTCTAACTCTCAAGAATGTAATATCTAGTTCCTGCTCCTGGCTTCACATTTTTTTCACAAGTCTTCGTCTCGAAATTTGTTCTATCGAGTCTTTCACTTTCTCTTCCTCTTCCTCCTACTACTGCTTTTCTCCTCCTCTTCCTACTCCTCCATCTCAGCCTTCTTACTACTCCAACTTCTCTCTTCTCCACCTCCTCCTACCTTTCCTCTACCTCCTCCTCCTCCTTATCCTCAACTTCTTTCTTCTCCTTCACCCCCTTCTGCCCCTCTGTCTCCTCCATCTCCTCCATCTTAGCCTCCTCTTACTCCTCCTTCAACTCCTCTCTTCTCCACCTCAAACTCTTCAACCTCCTCTTACTTCTTCTCTACCTCATCCTCCTTGTTCTGAACGTTATTCTCCTCGTTCATCTCCTTCCCCTCCTCCTCTTCTCCTTTCCCTTCTTCCGCCTCCTTCTCCCCCAACCCCCCCGTTTTCTCCTTTCTCCTCCTCCTCCTCCTCCTCCTCCTCCTCCTCTCCCACCTCCTCCTCGGCCCTGGATTGACGCCCTGAGGCCAAGGGGTAAGGGAGCCCCACCTGAGACATAACATGGGAAAGGAAGTTGGTCCATCAGATTGATTAAAAAAAACACGAAAAAAAACATAATTCATTTTACCCACCAATTATGTCATGCGCAATTATTGTTTATCCGAACAAATGTTGGGACGGGAGCCATGAAATTGCATGGGACTTCCTGCTTAAGAACACAGTTAGACGGTGGACGAGGCTTTTGATGCCAAAGAACTGTTGCAATCACTTTCCTCTTCATCAAGAGTGGTCGGGTGCGGGGCCCTATTATAAGAAACAACAAGCAACCCTCGTGAACCAGTTTTTTTTTTTCTAATCCAAGAAATCTTTAATTGAAGCGTTCATAATCCCGGGAGTAATTTAACCCCATATTTCAGTTGACGAGAGCAGTTTACAAATAGCATTCTGACTTGGACTCTTAAAGAAGCAATTAAGTCGGGGAGGGATGAAATGTATCTTATTACAATACACTATGACCTTCTCGCCGCGAAGGAGGGGGATGGAGCTGGGGGATGGGGCCTCTTCAGGATCAATAAGACAACCTTGCGACAAAGAGAACAAATCCTCAAGTTCCAGAGAACAGTAAACAGGTGAACCGGAATGACGTCGATCTTTTCAGTGCACAGAGGGAGTTCCTTCGGCTGAATAAAATCGAATGGAGAAAGGAGTGCACAGGTTCCCGAATAGCAGCGGAAGGGTTAAGACGATAATTACTGGTACACATGACAACGGTGCATTTTATGACCAGACGCGGCCACGCTGTTCCTTGGTCCCACACCGAGTTCGATAGAAACTTCGACTTTTTCTCTCGATCTCCGATACTTTGATTTTGACCATCTGTGGACTAAAACCAACACACTAACTATAATATGTAAATCGATAATTGGAAACTTTTCTTTACCTATGAATATGTATGTGTGTGTGTGTGTGTGTGTGTGTGTGTGTGTGTGTGTGTGTGTATGTGTGTGTGTGTGTGTGTGTGTGTCTGTGTGTGTGTAGAAAGCAAATATATATCCAATTGTAGCAGGTTGTAACCTACACAGGGGCAGTGCCAGCGGGTTCTCTTCAGACGAGCGTGGGTACTCTTGGAACACCGCTGCCGGCAAATGTAACCGTTTTGGATGGCTACATATGGGGGTTTAGCGGGTGATGTAAATCTTCCTCGGTTTTGTTGGTTTTTATTTACAAAAAGATCTGGCGATTGCAGCTTGGGATATAATCTCCAAGAGGGGAAAGGTCTCCCCTGGTGAGATAAGGGAGAGCCTCTCCCCTAGCTCCTCTGTCTCCGGCGAGCGCAGCCGCCTTTTATAAATGGTGAAAATTCCGTCTAGGCACTTTTGGTGTGGTTGTTAGCGAATACATTTGGGGTTAATACGATATATGTGTGTTAGTTGTATTGTAATGGATGGCTATTTTTCGTGGATGTGGTTAGACATGGTGTATGTATTGGAGATATGATTATGCAGGTTGGTAGGTATTAAGGAAAGGTTAATGAACTGTCGGGTGACATTAGGTACTTCCTTGCTGGACGATGGCGCGATGTAGTTTGTTATGTTTTGCGTTATCTGAGTCAGATGCTTTGATTAAGAAATGTCTAATCAGCAAAATGAGAAGTATTGCTAAAGACGAGTACCTCCTTGCATCCATATGGATCACGTGTGGGGGCATGTGACCTATCAGTATGTTAATAATGGTATATTGATAAACCAATAAATAAAGGTCAACGCGGCGCGATTTTGTCTTCTAAAGCGAGAAGCACTGGTTATAGACGGCAGAATACAACACACCAGTGATTTATACGGCTGGGATATAATAGATAAGGAACCTACGCTAGGAGGTGCTGAGTAGCTGCGGCCGAAGCCGTCAACTTTGCCCTATTATGAGCTAAAGGGACTGTTGGGGCATGTGACAGTCACTAATGGGATTCGGAGAGGAGTGCGGGATTCGAACCCACAACTAATGCGAGACCAGCACGCTTCCGATTACGCCACTAGTGATGGGTTTCTCATGATTAGTTTAACAGAACTCTCCAAAACATGCTGGTAAGCCACCAGTGGAATGAAATCGTCTGTCACCAGCCAGAAGAAAGTATGTAAAGGACGTCGCCATTGGCTGGAGAACTTTGTAAAGCCAAGATCCACAAAGGGATACTTTCGACCAATCACAATCCAGTAAGCAAATTACAGTTTTTGTGGGCTTTTATTTTCATACAAATGGTACCGAAAGAACACAAAAGGATTCAGATATTCAAAGTCAATGTTATTTTGTTTCCAGTGTATCATCAGTATCAGTGATTAAGCCTAGCCTAACTTAGTGTAACCTACCACAAGATTTTTGGGTTTTGTTTCCCCAAAAAATAGTACTGAGATCTGACAAAAGGATTAAGATATTCATAGTATTTCTTGTCAAAGTTAGTGTCTTCTCAGTGTAACATTAATATTTGCGGCTAAGCCTAATCTAACCTACCCTAATATTGCCCTATTTTGGCCTAAATGTGATTAAGTCAGTAACCATAAAGAATTACTTTCTTGTAAGGGTGATTGGTTCCTTGTCTTCTTGGCAATAATTTCATCTTGTTGTGATTCTAATAATATCGTGATCTTGTTACAATTGTTACTAATATTGCTACCAATACCACCATCTCTTCTTTTAACTGTAATAATAGTAGTGGTGGTGATGGTCGTACATTTAAGGTAGTAGTAAGTTTCTTAAGACATACGATACTCTGCGTCAGAAATCGACTTGAAGCCCCACAGGAATATCGTCGTTTTAAAAAAGCGAATATGGTAACTGGAAATAAAACAAATATTACATTGAATAGTTGTAAGAAATACGAGAAAAAAATTATAGACTATAGTTCTTCATTCTCATGTTGGTATTTACAAAAAAATATACTAAAAAGTAAACGCAAGGCAGTATTTCATAGACAACATGGTACCCACACGCTGAAGATAAATAGCTTGAATTTTCTACTAACACAAGATACCTTTCGAATCCCGTCTCGCTTTGACTGACGCATGGTTCTGTTCCCCGGGGGCGAAATGATTGATATTTTCTGTGGTGCTGCTGCCACAAGCAAATTACACAGCGTACTATAAAAAATTCCACGGGGAAGGGATTATTCGCTTGTCGATTTTCCAAATAGAATCTTCGTCACTTCCCACACTACCCCATTCTTTATTGCTGGAAAAGTAATGTAATAAAAACAAAATTAATATAAGTATATTTACTATGCAGATATGGTACCATTTCAACAAACACATTCGGCTGTCTGGTCTTGCTACTTCCATTGAAAGCGTTATGACGTCACATCTCGAGCCGTTGCAGCGTGGCAAAGTTCAAACCATTATATCAGAACGATCCAGAAAATTAGTTGTTGCTTATCATTGTCTCCATCCGCCTCGTATAATGTTATATACAGTTATGCTTTACAATCTTTTTTTATTAATTGTTGATGATAAGTAATATTGATCGTCAATTGCACACTCGAGAATCCGTGAAGACATTACTCGGGAATCAGTGAAAACAACATTGCGTCATAGGTCTGTCGCCACTTGTAGCTGATGACTTTTCGACCAATCACGTATACTCTTTAGACACATGCATGTAATTAAAAAACATATGTAGTATTGATAAATCTCCAAATATATAATTATTCAATATTAATTAAGAAACAAGCAAAGAGGCACGGGGTGTTTTGTTTTCAATCTAGACAGTTTCTCGAAAGAGTAGGGCAGATTCGTGGAAACAGTGACAGTGGCCATTAAACCACCGGAAGGCGAAGTCCAGCGAGTGCGTGTTTCCTACAATTTTGTGACGAACGTGCAGTGTTGTGTTGTATGTGTATTCCCGCAGTAGGCAAGATGCAGCGATGACCCGTCATCCAGGAGGAGCCAAGATAAGAGGATAGAGGTGAGTGGAGTACGTTAGGTGATGGAATGGGTGGGAGTGGTTTTTATGCCTTTGTTTTTTGGCTGCCTCCCTTGTTAAGGGGAAAAAGGCTTTGATATAT
>NC_134781.1:77424056-77426556 GCF_046742065.1 Oratosquilla oratoria | reverse complement strand
TGTTCTCTTCTTAGCCTCTCTCTCTCTCTCTCTCTCTCTCTCTCTCTCTCTCTCTCTCTCTCTCTCTCTCTCTCTCTCTCTCTCTCTCTCTCTCTCTCTCTCTGTCTCTCTCTCTCTCTGTCTCTCTCTCTCTCTCTCTCTCTCTCTCTCTCTGTGTGTGTGTGTGTGTGTGTGTGTGTGTGTGTGTGTGTGTGTGTGTGTGTGTGTGTGTGTGTGTGTGTGTGTGTGTGTGTGTGTGTGTGTGTGTGTGTCTGTCTGTCTGTCTGTCTGTCTCTTGTCCTTCCTCTTTATCTTTCTTCAGTCTCTTTGTCCTTCTCGAATTATTTTCCTCCCTCGTCACCTCTCTCGCTCCCTGTCTTTCTTCTAACCTTTCACTCCTGCTCTCTACCTTCCTCCTAGTTCTTCCCTCCTCTTCCTCCTCTCTTTTGTCACTCATCATATCACTCTTTTTCCTGTTCCATTTTTTTTCTATTTCCTCTCCTTTTTATTTCCATTTCGTCTTCTTTTCTTCTCCATCTTTGGTCTTCCTTCTTCTCTTTACCTCTTCTCCATCTTCATCTTTTTCTCTTTCTCTTCCGTTTTCTTTTACCCTTTGGTCCCTTCTTCCCATTTTCTCCTTCCCTTAGCATTTGTTCCTCCCTTCTCCCTTTCTCCTCTTCCCTCCCCAATCCTCCCTCTTCCCATTCCCTCCTCCTCCCTCTTCCCTCTTCCCTCTTCCCTCCCCCTCTCTCCCTCTTTTGTTTATTGACTTTCGTTGCCTCTTTTTACTCACTTCGTAACCAAAAATTCGTTACATTCATTTTCCCTAACTGTTTGCTCTTTCTTACATATCATCTCCTTTTCATTGACGTCCTCTTTGTTTGTCATGATTACTTTCATCAACTCGCTACGCTACTTATTCCCGTCTCGTGCCTCGACAATCCTTTCATGGCGCCTCCTTTCCCTCCTTTCCCTCCTTTCCCTCCTTTCCCTCCTTTCCCTCCTTTCCCTCCTTTCCCTCCTTTCCCTCCTTTCCCTCTTTCCCTCCTTCCCTCCCTTCCCCTCACCTTCTTTACTTCCCAGGAATGCCTCATTGCTGAATAAAATCTCTTATCATTAGCTAGAACGAGATTGTTTATGTTGTCTAACGTCTCCACTTTGACAGTAAGGGGCTGAAATATACGGAGTCTTTTTTAAATATGGTTATTTTACCATATTATCTCTCTCTCCTTTCTCTCTTTCTCTTTCTGTCTTCCCCCTCTCTTTCTCTCTTTGTCCCTCTCTCTTTCATTCTCTTTCTTTCTCTCCTTTTTTATCCCTCTTTTTATTCACCTTTCCTTTCCGTCTCTTCACATCCGCCAGGGACATTCTTAGCCATTGTGCAAACATATTTCCACCTCCTCTTCCCCTCCTCCTCCTCCTCCTCCTCCTCCTCTTCTTGTCCTCTCTTTTCGTCTTTCCTCCCCCTCCTCTTCCTCCATTCTTCCTCTTCCCACATCTATCCTCAGCTTCTCTTTTTCCTTCGCTCTATCTTCGTCTCTTTAACCCGCTCTCCGTTTTTTTTCACCGTTCTTGTCTTTCCTCTCTTTTCTCTCCTGCCTCCCTCTCTTTATTCCATTCCTCTCTTTTCCTACATTCTTCTCTCCTCCTCTTACTTTCCACTTTCTGTTCCATTCTTTGCATTCATCTCTGGTTTCTCCGTTTTCTATTCCGATTCTCTTTTGTTTGTTTGTTTTCCTCCATTCTCCTTGCGCCTTTACACCAGGAGACGCGTAGCTGTGGCTGAAGCCGCCACCTTTGCCCTACGAACTTGGACAGCCAGGACTAGTGACTGAATAATCGTCAGCATATGTGAATCGACCCATAGATCCTTTTTTTCATCATCTACCTCTTCTCTGCCTTCTTCCCCATTTTTATTTTCCGTCTTTCCATCTATTTTTCCATTTTCCCTTCTGCTTCACCGTTGTCTCTTCTGGTTCTCTATCTTCTCCTCCTTCCCAGCCCGTCTCTTACCTTTGTTATATTTCCATTTCATTTTTACTTCTCCCTTATTCTTTGTAACTTTCCCTTCGCCTCCATTCCCCCACTCCTTCACTTCCCTTCCTCCATCGCTCATCCCTCCCTCCATCTCCATTCCTCTCCTCCATCCCTCCACCCCAACACCTCCTTTCTCCCGTCCCCTCCGTCTGCCCTCGTATCCTTGGTCTGTATTTACCTCTCCGACTCCCTCAACACGATGGTCCTTTCTAGCCAGAGGAAAATATTTAAAGTGCTCCATCGATGCCATGGAGTTAACTGCAACTCTCTCTCTATCTTTATCTCTCTTTTTTCCCCTCTCTCCTTCACTCTCCCTCTCTCTCTCTCTCTCTCTCTCTCTCTCTCTCTCTCTCTCTCTCTCTCTCTCTCTCTCTCTCTCTCTCTCTCTCTCTCTCTCTCTCTCTCTCTCTCTCTCTCTCTCTCTCTCTCTCTTCGAACTCCAGTATCCGCCATATCTTTGGAGAATCGACCACTAGCTTCTCCT
>NC_134781.1:77416556-77419056 GCF_046742065.1 Oratosquilla oratoria | reverse complement strand
GAATAAAATAAGATAAATAGTAATAATAAAAATAAAACCTTTAAGTGCCTTATGAAGTACACAAGTCGATCAATGTACCTTTTGAGTGCAAAGAGCTTTCCCTCAGCTGAAGAAAATCGCTTGGCGGCTGGAATAGTCAACATATATCCTGAATAAGCTATACTTGAAGAGCTGATCTCTGGTTGAATACATTTCTAATGGCTACTGATGCTTGCCACTGGCCCCAGCTCTCAGACTTAAGAGATCATTCTGTAACTTGCCAGGAGGAGGGAAAGTCATAAGTTTCAAATGTATCTTTATTTATTTGTTTATTGTTATATATTTGGTTATTTATGTATTTTTTCTTTACTCTCAATAGATGCATTTTACAATAAAGGAATAATGATTAAGAATACATTGTTGGAAACTTAAAATAAGAGGCCTATTTACTTTCTATATTAAGAAAATTTATACGTGACTTTCATTTTAAATTTGTATGTTTTCTTAATATAATTTAGGGGAATTATTTGCAACAGAAATCATTGGAGACGAATTATAATAACCCTATTTTAATTTCTGAGTTGATAGAAGCTGATATTTGTACAACCTGCCAAATTTGTCGTCGTTGCATTAATATTTTCCCGCCTTCATAGTGACGTCACTAATTTATTAATAGAGCTAAATAACGCTGTTATTCTATCAGGCGATTTGTTATCGAAAAAGTAGAAAAGATAAATATTTTACCGACAATTCGATTCAGGAGCCCTCCCAGTTACCAACCAACATTTTCTTAAGCCGCGTCCACACTTGTTGCATTTCTACGTTTCGTATCATCTTTGCGTACCACCTAGTCATACGATACGGTGCAACAGGGCAATTGTACCCACTTGTTGCGTATCCGTATACAGCAGGCGGATACGCAACAAGTGGGTACAATACCCTGTTGCACCGTATCGTATCATTAGGTGGTACGCAAAAATGATACGATACGTGGAAATGCAACAAGTGTGGACGCGGCTTTATGGTCTACTCCTTACCTGCCCCGTAGCACTTTATCTTTTATGTTGACTGACGCCTGGGGATTTCATTCACCTCCTTGGTACGTCCTCAGTAAGGAAGAAGCTGTAGTCAACTTCAGTCAACCCGTTCCGTAACGGGTGGTACGTTTCCGTATATTATGGCTACCCTTTCCAAAAAGGGGTGATCACTCTTATCTCTAACTATAGTCCTATATCTCATTATTTTTATTTTATCCTCGGCCAGAAAATCATAAAACAGATTTCTGTTCTACTCAGGAGATTTTTTTTTCTCATCGTTAATTTAGTGTTCGTAAAGGAACGTTCTTCGGGTCATCAAAATTCAGGTCATCATCTTCAGCTTCTTGGTCGTCATCCTCTTCGGGAAATTTTGGTGAGGTCTGCCTTGTTGTGCTACACATATCAAAAGCACTCGACAGAGTCTGTCAAATTTCTCCCATTCCCAAACTACTTCGTCTGGTTCACGAACTGGGCTCGTGATCTGTAGGTATTACCCTCCTAGATGAGAGCTTCTGAACTCGTACATCTGTGACCTTACTCAGGTGTGTGTGTGTGTGTGTGTGTGTGTGTGTGTGTGTGTGTGTGTGTGTGTGTGTGTGTGTGTGTGTGTGTTTACATATCCCCATTTACCTCTTGTACCTCCGTTTATACACAACTCCCTCTATTTGCATGATACATATCTCCTCAATCTTTAACACTCCTCATTTTTACCCTCTCCACCCTTGGAGTCCTCAACCTCCTCCCAACCACTCCCTCCCTCAACTCTGACTCCCAGACTTCTTCTTTATCATCCCACCTCTTCTTCACACACACACACACACACACACACACACACACACACACACACACACACACACACACACACACACACACACACACACACACACACACACACACACACACACACACACACACACACACCCTGTGTAAAGTCACAGATGTATGAGTTCAGAAGCTCTCATCCAGGAGGGTAATACCTAGAGATCACGAGCCAAGCTCGTGAACCAGATGACCTCCAGTTTCTGCCTCCCCAGTCTCTAAACTCGAACATATTTCCTCCTGAGAGACAACAGTTCTTCAAGGACCCTTCAAGGATCACCTAACCCCATTCCTCGGGCGGATCGACCTACTTGATGTACACATCAGGAGACTGCAAGGGACCATAAGGCCTACACTAGGCAGTTCTGTGTCCATGACCATCTATCATCCCCATCCATAAAGTTATCTAACCTTCTCTCAAAACTGCCAATAGTTTCAGCGCTCACTGCATAGTTATTAGGTCTATTCCATTCGTCAACCATTCTGTTGATAAACTAGTTCTCGTCTATTTCGCTCTTTATTCTGAATTTGTCCAATTTAAATCCATTACTACGAGTCCTGCCCTGTGGTCTTAATATGATGACCTTGTCTGCCTCACGCCAGGCCATCCCATTCAGCAGAGGTTCCCTCTCATTTCTTCTTCGTCGTTCACGATTCACCTGGTA
>NC_134781.1:77394056-77411556 GCF_046742065.1 Oratosquilla oratoria | reverse complement strand
ATTAATTACGATGGGAATGGATCATGTGCTGGACTGTTGATTGATAGCGATTAACCTCTTCAGTGAGAGCTCAGAGCTCGTGTGGTCTATTGTAGTGTCTCGGTCTTACATACACTCCACATCCATCATCTTGCACAATGGAGACAGTAACGGCTTGCAATACTGTAATGTCTTTAGAGCGTTGAACGAGGATCGTTCTCGAGTCTACAGTGCGAGACCCGACGATGGTTACCATGACATCAAGGACCGTGTGTTTGTGTGTGTGTGTGTGTGTGTGTGTGTGTGTGTGTGTGTGTGTGTGTGTGTGTGTGTGTGTGTGTGCGTGTGTGTGTGTGTGCAATCATCATCTAAGTAATGGTTAATATCTTGACGCACTCCCACAGACCGAAACCTTCACAAACACTACTAGCCGTTACTGTCTCCCTTAAGCAAAGAGACGGGTATGTGTGACGTGTGTAAAGCCACAGCATTACCCATAGATCGGGTCATATATGAACTCGGAGCTCTCATACGGAGAGTGATAGCCGTCGATCATGAGTCCAACATGTGATACAAGACCGTGGTGACTGATACATAGGTTCGACGCCCCCAGATACGTCAGACCTCGTGCCTAATATGTATATATACATATGTATATATATATATATATGTATATATATATATATATATATATATATATGTATATATATATATATATATATATATATATATATATATATATATAATGTATGTATGTATGTATAAACTATTTGTGTATTCTCAAAAGTTTCGCCCAGCAAAAACAGTATATCATAAGAGTTCTGTGCACCTCATCTACGCGTTCTTGAGACGTCGCGTTAAACCCAGAAGCTTCTTGAAATATCTAATTCTGGCTAACGCCAGCCTATTCTAACCAGCCTGGAGGATCCTCTGGGCTTGAAAGGGTTAAAATTCTTAACCCAGATAAGCCCATTGGCCACCTTAAGGGTTTTGTACTGCCAGGCTGTTTTATTCAGTATCAGGGACCTTTTGGGGTTTGAGGTTTACCGTGTGTGTGTGTGTGTGTGTGTGTGTGTGTGTGATCATAAAAAAGTTTGATCAGTTTATGATGTATAGATTTCAGTTTTATTTTATTTTATTATTATTATTATTATTATTTATTTATTTATTTTAGGGGAAGTTCATTGTCAACCCATCTTAAGCCCCCCACCAAATACCTCATACGCCCCATCCCCCCACCTCAGGGAACGCCCCCCCGCCCCACTACGACAGGGAACCACGAGCATAAGACAAGGTACCAGGTACCAAATGCTTTTTTTTTTTTTTTTTTCCAGTACTGGACTTCTTCAGCTGAAAGAGGAACGGCCTTGGACCAAAATGACGCTTCAGACCTCGAGACGCCATTTAACCCAGGTCCCTCTCTGACCAGACAAAACCGTTTGACCTGAACAAAAACTTATAAAAAAGAAATACTCCACAATTTTTTTTTTTTTCTCGAAAAAAAAAATCTGAGTATGGTTCCTGCCACAAAGAGAACCAAGTTCCCTGTCACAGACTCTTCAAGACTCAACCTTCTTTTTATTATCTTAGCCCTATGGAACAGGCAGACCACCCAGCCTTGAGGTCAGGTTGATAACTTTCTTGGGTGATCCGAGAAGATTTTTTTTTTCCGACTCCAGACTGCTACGAGGAAGGGCCCTTAATTGGCAAGAGTGCAACATAAGGCAACCACAAAGCCCTCCATAAACTTTACAAGCGAGGTTGTATTCTTCGGGAAGAACATAATACGACATTTTCTTAAAGAACTTGTGAGGGTCTATACGCGTTGGAGTCCTCTATAAATCTTTGGAGCGAATCTGCATTCTTTGGGAAGAACATAAAACGAAATTTTCTTAAAGGAGATGAGAGGATACGTGTACGCGTTGTAGTCCTCCAGAAAGGTGGGGGAGTGTCTTATGGCTTCAAACAAATAGGGCGATTGGAAATAATCCTTAAGTGTTAGGAAATGTACCGAAGCCTTTGCCTTCATGAGGTGGGAAATAGACCTACAAACCCTTTAACACCCTCAACTGAATAAAATCGTCCGACAGCAGGCAAGAAATATAATATTTACAAAATAGAATACAATTAGGACAACGAAGTTGATCAAACACGACTCCCTGGTAGAGGTCTTTCAGATGACTGAAATTGGCTGGAGGTCACCGAAATGCATCTTGTAGGGCAACTACAAGGGAATGCTAGCTTTTACTCCCTCGACTTCACGACAACTAAATATAATTCTCTCACGTAACCCAAAAGAAAAAATCGAGATGGAGGAATGAATTGAAATAGATGTATTTCCTTAAGGTGAATTAAATGTCGAAAGTGGAAGGGTTTCGAATTTGTCCCTTCCATCATACAAAATAATGGTCTCGCTGAAAACGACACAAATCTATTACTGACATACCATGTTTGGACCCACGCTACAAATTCTCGCCACGTTGATATGATTTTCAGTCAAGTTCTGTGATACACTTTCCTTTGTATTATCTAACTGTTGGACAATTTTCTTGAATAGATAAAAAATTGTCATACAAATAATTTTAATTTTATTCATCAAAAACTCTGGGTGGATGAAGACTTTTGCTCGTGGCTGTATGTTACTATCTGATACACATAGTTCCTTTTCTACAGGTTCTTCTCTTCTGTGGTTCACAAATCTAGTACGAATGTGATCTCCCAGACCAGTTTTATCGATTTCATGAGAGCATAATTTGTAGCGGTGTGACGGTCATGTTCTTCACATCTTGTTCGCTACTTTTCCGTACGCAGAGCGAGTGCGTATGTTCTCTTTTGTCTACTGCGTTATCATATACTTGGATTTATCTGGACAGCCACCACCTGTTTTCTCTCAAGAAAAAGATGTAATACAAAACTTTGATTTAATATATTTATCCCTTCATAACGGTGACTATATATATATATATATATATATATATATATATATATATATATATATATATATACATATATATATATATATATATATATATATATACATATATATATATATATATATATATATATATATATATATTATATATATATATATATACCAATAACGGCGCAGTCTTCGGGATGAAATACTTTTTGAACGACCGCGACCCTTTGTGATAGAGATAAGCTCGTGGTGGAGAGTGTAGTAGAATCAATGGTGCTGTATGAGAGCGAAATGCGAACAATGAAATTCATTACAATAAGAAAATTAGGAAGAATTGACGATGGACTTAGTAGTGTTTTAGAAAATGGAAAATGAATGATGTATCAAATTAATATCAACTTTGAAAGGGTAGGAAGGAACTGGGAAGGGGAAAGAAAGAAGATAACTTGAACATTTCGAAGATGGTCTGTGAGTGAGAGGAAAACAGGAAAGGAGAAAGAAAAGAACGGAGAGGAGAGGATTATACATGGAGGAGAAGAAGGATTTGCTGTGATGAACCAGAGAGGAATACAGTAGATGAGACAAAGGGGGAAGAACGGAAGATTGGGAATAACAGTCGGGGGTGGGTGAATAAAAGAAAGCATAGGTATTGGGGACACCGGGGAAAAATATTACAGAACAAGAATACACACATATGTTGTATATGTACGTACACACACACACACACACACACACACACACACACACACACACACACACACACATCTATATATATATATATATATATATATATATATATATATATATATATACATATATATATATATATATATGAGCAACACTGCGTGCAACTTGGGATTGTACAGCTTCCCCTTTGGAATGCATGACATAATTCCCTTCACGAAAGTGAAGTCTTTTTCCCACGAGGGTCCCACGAGGGTCCCCCGAGGGTGCCGGAGGCCGGGATCCCACCGGGGGAGGAGGAGGAGGAGGAGGGAAAGGGGGTGGGGGAGGGAGGAGAAGGAAAAAAGCACTGGAGGGTCTTCGTGAGATCCTTGATTTCGTCCCGCGCCGAGGACGGACTCTGTCGAGGCGCATCTTGCTCCCGGATAGATTCAAGCAGATGGTTCAAGAAAAAGAAAAGAAAAGACGAAGGAGGAAGAGGAGGAGGACGTAGAGATTCAATGTTAATGATGGGGGAAGTTTTGTTTTGAGTCATATGGTACGTAGCCATTCTTAGATGTAAATATAGATGTATACGGACAGAAGCAAGCACACAGGAGCGCGCACGCACATACACATACACAAACATAAACATACATATATATATATATATATATATATATATATGCATACATACATACTGTACATACATATATGTATAAACACACATTTGTGCAATGCACATGTTAGTATGTACATAATAAGGTGAACATATGTTTATGAGTGCACATAATTTACTCACCATAGATGTAAACGATCGAACTTAACACAGAATTGGCAAAAGATTTCATATTGAATTGAGTAGCAGAGTCATTAAAGCATGCTCGAATTGACCCATCTTAAACCAAGAAATTATCTCCACCTCCACTGCCACCGTCACCCCTTGTATATCTCATCACGTTTCTCTTAACCACATTTACTTTCAATTTCTTCCTACCACATGCTTTCCCAAACTTCTTTGCTAACTGCCTTAGACCCTCCTCTCTCTCTGACCCGACCACAAACACAGTGTCATCAGCAAACAACGACTGGCTCACCTCCCACTTCCTTCCGCTCTCGCTATCTCCATCGGTTTTACCTCCAATACCACCGTATCCATGAATACGTTAAGCAACCATGGCGACATATCATTTGTTTATTTGTTTGTTATTATTTGTTTATTATTTTTTGCTTGATTTTTTATCTATTATTAGTTATCTGTCAATTTATTACTATTTACTATTTACCTGTTTATTATTTAACTATACTTATGCATTTATTTATTTTATTTATTATTATTTATATTATCATATTCTTTATTTATTTTTCTTTTATTTATTTATCATTATAATTTTTTTGTGCATCCGACCTAATTATGGACCAAAAGGTTCATAACATGCTCCGCCTTTGTAATCCTTTGTAATAATCCTGGCGCAACACCATCTTCACCTTAAACCACTCAATCTCACTATTCCCAACCTTAACACAAGCTCTACTGCTCATGTAAAAAGTTTGTACTGTTCTCCACAGCTTCCCTCCTGTCCCAAACATAAGCAACACCTCCCCTCCCTTATGTTCCTCTCCCAATCCTCTCAATTAACACCCATATTCATTTCCAACTACAAACAAATTTATTTCTCTACAACTGCCATATTCATATGTCTCTTTTTCTATTGTAAAGTGGAACTATACAAGCACTCCTCCAGTCCTCCAGCACACACCCTACTCTTAGGAACACCTAAAACAACCTTACTAACCAATTCACTATAACCGTTCCTCCCTGTCATACAATCTTTATCGCAACCATCCAACCCAGGTACCTTACCAGATTTCATCACTTTCAATGTTCTTTGTGCCTCATCTTTTTCTATAACCCTGTCATTTTTCTCCCCCATCGCATTCATTTTCCTAGCTCCCCCCACTGGCACAATCAACCCCTCCCTATCCTCCTCCGCATCCATCAGTTTCATGAAGTACTCTGTCCAGTTTCCCTTCAGAGCCTTCACCTCCATTAACATCTGTCCATCTGTACCTTTTACTTTTTACTCTCTACCTGACTCACCCCTCCACCACTCTCTTCACCTCCTTCCAAGGCATCTTTTTATTCTTTTTCAAAAGTTTCTGTTAGAACAAAATCTGTAGTTCACACCATACTTAGGCATTTGCTTCCATGATCTCAATGAATATAAACAATATAAATGAATAGATATAAACAACATAAGCTCCTTCCAGCTCTTCCTCCTCCTCCTCCTCCTCCTCCTCCTCCTCCTCCTCCTCCTCCTCCTCTTCTCCCTCTTCCTTCTCTTCTCCCTTCTTTTTCCTTCTCTCTCTCCTCCTCTTCCTCCTCCCTCACCCTCCTCCTCCTCCTATTCTTCCCTCTTACTCCTCTTCCAACTCTTCCCCCTCCTCCCTCTCTTCTCCCTTCTTCTCCCTTCTTTTTCCTTCTCTCTCTCCTCCTCTTCCTCCTCCCTCCTCCTCCTCCTATTCTTCCCTCTTACTCCTCTTCCCCCTCCCCACTTCAACTTTCTCCCTCCTAATTCCTCCTCATGCTTCTTTTCTTTCTCCTCTTCTCTCTACTTCTGTACCCCTTCCTCCTCTTCTTACCCAAACTCTCACCCATATTCCTCCTCCGATTCATCTCTTCCACGTCTTCCTCTTCCCCCATGTCCTCTTCTTGATTTTCTCCTGTTTCTCTTGCAACTCCTCCTCTTCCTCCTCCAATCCATCTTTTCCTCTTCCTCTTTTCCCTAGACCTCTTTCTTCTCCTTGATTTTCTCCTATCTCTCTTGCTCTTCCATTTCCTCCTCCAATCCATCTCTTCCTTCTTCCCCTCTTCCCTTTCTCCCAATCCAAATTTACCTCTTCTTCCTCTTCCTCCAATTTATCTCTTCCTTCTCCTCCTCCTCCTCCTCCTCCCCCTCTCCATCTCATCTTCTTCCTCTTCCTCTTTGACTTTCTCTTGATTGTCGTGCGCCTCCTCCTCCTCCTACGCTCTCTCCTGTCATTGGACTGTCGATCGAATCTGTCCCGCCTTGGCCGGCCGGTCGCCCGCGGTCGACTGACAACTTCGGGCACAAGCGAGACGCGATGTGGGACACAGATAGTGAGCAAGAGACTGACAATATGGCCCACGAGGACGAGCCTGTGGCCCGACATCTCTATCTCTTTAGTGTGTGACTTTATGATCTTCTTCTCTCTCTTTTTTTTTCTTCTTTGTCGTCTTTTTCTTCTTCTTTGTCTTCGTCTTCTTTGTCGTCTTCTTCTTCCTCTTCTTTTTCTTCTGCTTTTTCTTCTTATTTTTCCTCTCCTTCGTCTTCATCTTCTATTTTATTGTAATCATTGATATTATTATTTTCAATATGAATGTTATTATTATTATTGTTATTATTAGTTATTGTTATTACTATTATTATTATTATTTCTGTTAGTTATTAGTATTATCATTATCATTATCATTATTAGCATTATTATTAGCATTATTATTGTTGTTGTTGTTGTTGTTTTGTTATTGTTATTGTTATATTATTATTTTATTATTATTACTATTGTTACTATTATTACTATTATCACTATTATTACTATTATTATCATTATAATTGTTTTTGTTTTAGTTTTTATTTTTATTATTGTTTTTATTATTATTGTTATCATTATTACTATTGTTGTTATTATTACTATTGTTGTTATTACTATTATTATTACTATTGTTACTATCAATTGCTCTAGGTAACAAAATATCACTTTTGTCTTGTCCTTGGCCACGCTCATACCATAATTTTCCAGTTATTTCCACCTAAACAAAATAGAAAAAAGTTATTTTGGTACGAAAACTTTCCTTTTGTGGTTAAACAAAATTAATTTACACCTTTGCCTTATATCATTATAGTACGAGTTACTGTTGGTTTTCATGTCAGATTAAAACATTTGCAAAATTTCAATTCCTTATCCAGTTGCTTTTGAAATGTTACAAATAAGTTAAAACAATAAAGAAATAGAAAGTGTTCTAAAGATTTTTTATTTTGATAAGATTATTCTTGGACTGACCAGATCTAGCAAGAAATTTCTCATCTAGAATTTGTTTACATTTCAGAAATCTTCTCAAATGTTCTAGATGGTTACACAATTTTCTCATAAGTTTCTAGAATATTTTAGAACGTTCTATTCAATGTAAAACCCTCCAGATTATTCTATAACTGTCTAGAATACAGAAGAAATATTTAGAATACTCAAGAATTTTCTAAAATCTACAATTATTTTCTAGAATGATTCAGAATATTCTAAAGTAGGTTCAGGAATATTCTAGAAAGATTGAGAACATTCTGGAACACATTCTAGTGCAGGGATTTATTGGCAATAACAAGGTTGATAGCTATATGGAATTGGTTTAAGCTTTAGTGAAAAGCTTTTGTGAAATGGGCTGTTAAATATCCTTTCCTGCATGGTGGGGACGGAGAGGGGGGGTCGCCGAATTTATGAAGCGGCCTTGCTGTGGATGTCGCCGAATTTATGAAGCGGCCTTGCTGTGGATGTGCTGTGTCTTGCGACACTGCTTCTGACCCAGGGCAGTGGACAGGATGCAGGGATGACCCGTCATCCAGGAGGTGCCAAGATAGGAGGGAGGGAGGAGGGTGGAGGGGAGTGGAATATATGGGAAATGAAATGGGTGGGAGTGATTTCTATGCCTTTTCTTTTTGGCTACCCACCGTGTAAGGGGGAAAAAGCCTTTGGTATATATATGTATCCTAGACCATTTCGAGGAGAATACGGGAACACATTCAAAGGAACAAGGAGAGTGCTTCCACCAAGATATTATGAACTTTGAAATATCAGGAATCCTTCAATGAAAATATGATGGGAAACTACATTTGGGAGATCATACGAGGTGATTTATTGTATTCACGCAAATCAAGAAAAAAATTCATTCTAAAAATTAGTTTCAGAACTTTTAAAATAATTTATTGTGTCATTTGATTTTTTCAAAAAAATTGTGAAAATGCTTAAATTTAGCTATTTGAAGGCAAAAAAATAATTCTAAAAGCAAAGTTTAACAAAAATAATGGACATTTTCTATTGCTTTGTAATGAAGAGGGTTTGAAAATAACACTTGCTTGTCAAAACCAAAAATCGCGTTACATAGCGTTATTCGTAGTAGTAGTATTATATTCGTTCGACTTGTGTGTCCTGGTAGCTTGGGCAAGTGACAACCATCAGTGGCCATGTCGGGACTTCACGTTTGCGCCGTGAGAGTGAATCCACATGGATCGTGCGAACACACACACATACACACACACATACACACGTACACACACACATATGTACACATACACGGCTCGACTGTGCAATGGTATCGTTCTAGATCGCTAATTCGGTGATCCGAGTTCGACTCCCGCCTAGGTCTGAAAAAGAATCAGCATTGCTGCGCTGCGAGCCGGAACTCCAACTCTGGTGAACAAGTTGTGTGTGTGTGAATGTGTGTGTTTGTGTGTGCGTGTGTATGTGTGCATGCAAGGTTACAGTATTACCCACAGATTGGGACATATATGAGCTCAGAGCTCTCACCCGGTAGGTAATAACTATCGATCACGACAACAGCACGTGGTCCACAACATATTTAATTACAACCTGGTGATTTTATTCACCCGGAAATGTTCCCCAAAGCTGTCGTCCATCAGGTTAGAAGCGATGGTAAGGTACAATGGCGGCCCACACCATGGAGTCTGTGATAGTGTGTGTTGGGTTTAATCTTGTACAAATTGCCGCGTCACCTTTAGATATTCGATAAAGAAGACATAATATGTCTTTGTCCTTTGAACCGGAGACTTCCCTCTAGAAAAGATCAGAGATATTATTCAACATATTTCTTTTTATTCCTAGGAGGTTTCTAGACTCTAGCATACACATGATCTAGTAGAAGGCCTCTAGAAGGGGGTTGGCTTGATCAGCCTAGTGAAAACTAGAAAAAAAAATTGGTCTGAGAGTATGGAATTTAGATGAAATTAGATGACTGTTACTAGGTCTCATGCAATCTAGATAAATATATAATTGACAATATTTGAATATTGTCAAGAATATTGACTGCTTGATTCTCATATATATGATAACTGGTAACTTAGAATATTCGCTAGCAGAGTGGGTTAGAACGTCGTTGCTTGCAGCGGAGGTTCGAATCCTGCTGCTAGCGAGTTGGACCAAGGGTATAGTTTACTAAATTCCACGCTACAAATTCACCCGTAAAAGGTCACCGTCCTAACCTCCTGATAGAGGGAGTTTCACGACGTTTAAGTGAATCTTTAAAACGAATCGATCGTTATTGATAAAGAAATATTGACAATATACTGTTACATTGTCAATATTTCTTTCAATATTTCAGGAAGTTTTGATTGTGTTGAGAATCTCGTTCAACGAATGTGAGAATAATAACAGAATATTGACTGTGGGTGGCAACACTTGATAGAAAAAAGGTATTGACCAAATATATTTGTTTTCGATTAATATTGAATAGAATCACCTGACGATAGATAGACTCGTCAATCAAGTTGCATTCTGGCAAAAAAAAAAAAAAAAAAAGTATAATATGCAATTAGACCATGGATCCAATTATAGCCCAGAACGATCTGATACGCCTTCATCTATAAATATGCGATCTGATACTGTCATTTATACTAATCGAAACCAACACAGGACGACCAAAATTGAAAGATAATGATGACACAAAGGGCAATGGAGATAGAAGTGTTTTTTTTTCTTCTAAATTTTTACTGACAGTTTTAATTTTATTCATCCATTTATTTATTTATTTTTTTATTCAATCAGTAACAGCATATCCATTGAAAATGAAATCACTAATGGATGAGTTTTATAAAGATGATAGAATAATAATAATAATGACAATGATAATGAAGATGATGATGAAGATAATATTAACAACGATAATAATGATTAATAGTAATAATACTGAGAATAATGATACGAAAATAATATTAATGAAAACAATAAAAATAATAAAGATAATAATGCCCATGGTAATTATAATAATAATTGTAAGGATCAAGACGAAAGAGACAAAGCAAAAATATCATCGTCGTCGTCGTCATCGTCATCGTCATCGTCATCGTCATCGTCATCATCATCATCATCATCATCATCATCATCATCATCATCATCATCATCATCATCATCATCGTCATCGTCATCGTCATCGTCATCATCATCATCATCATCATCATCATCATCATCATCATCATCATCATCATCATCGTCATCGTCATCGTCATCGTCATCGTCATCGTCATCGTCATCGTCATCATCATCATCATCATCATCATCATCATCATCATCATCATCATCATCATCATCATCATCATCATCATCAATCATCAATCATCAATCATCAATCATCATCAATCATCATTGATAATAATGTATTACACAACCACGGGGTCTCGATCGACACAGACTTGGCTCAGGCCAAGGACCGTCCCTCAGGCCCACATAATAAAATCACCTGGCGACAACTACTCCACATGACGTCACGTGGCGTGGCTCTGCAACTGGTGGAAGGGAAAGGAGGGACGAAAACGAGTTGGTCTTGTCGACGATTCAAACTACTCGACCAACTCCACTTCGACCTCCTCCTCGACCTCCATGTCCACCTTGAGAACTCCACCTACATCTCCACCCCCAACTCCACCTCCAACACCACTTCGACCTCCTCCTCCTCCACTTTACCTCCACCTGCATTTCCTCCTCCATCATACCTCCAACTCCACTTCCTGCTCCACCTCCACTTTGACCTCCACGTCCACATCCCCCTCCATATCCACCTCCTCCTCCATCTCCACCTCCAACTCCACTTCGACCTCCACTTCGACCTCCTCCTCGACCTCCTCCTCGACCTCCATGTCCACCTTGACCTCCACGTGCATCTCCTCCTCCACCTCCTCCTCCTCCATCTCCACCTCCAACTCCACTTCGACCTCCTCCTCCACTTCACCTCCACCTGCATTTCCTCCATTATACCTCCAACTCCACTTCAAGCTCCACCTCGACCACCTCCATCTCCTCCTCCATCTCCACCACTTCGTCAGATCCCTGTCATCGCGCCCGTGATCTCACTATCCCTCGCCTCAGGGCAGAGAGGCAGAGAGAGAGAAAGAGAGAGAGTGGGGGGGGAGGAAGGGATACAGAGAAAAAGAAAGAGAGTAGGGGGAGAGGGAGAGGGAACTGGGAGAGGGAAGCAGGGACAAAGAGTGAGAGATGGAGAGAGAAACGAGAGAGGGAAAGAGAGAGAGAGAGAGAGAGAGAGAGAGAGAGAAAGGGGGGGGGGAGAAACAGGGAAAGAAAAAAGAAAGAGAAAAAGATTAATGCTGCCTACCAACCTGTAACCAGTCGTAGCTACCTACCTACCAGACTTCTTGCCTACTTACCCAAAATACAACATATATCTACTTACCTCCTCCCATACAGTACCTCCCATCTTACCTTACTAACACCCACCAACCTGATTACCTACCTACCGACCTTCCCACTTGCCTACCAACATTCAGTAGACCCTCACTCCGATAAGCTGTGGGGGGGAGGGGGGAGAGGGGGAGGGCAGGCGGGCAGACAGGCCGAGAGAGAGAGATAGAGATAGAGAGGTGGGAGGGAGTGGGGGGAGGGGGGTTAGGGAAGACCACACACATCGCCAGGAAGGATCAAGTTGACAAAGCCAACCCTCGAATGCGTCTCAGAAGAGGAACCCTGGGGCCAAGGGTGCGTTCAAGTTCGAGCGAAATGCGTTCTAAATGAATTTGAACCAGAAAATGCAACAATAACCTTTGAGAAAGAAAAAAAGAATAATCCCCCGCCCCCAACGCTCACAGGGAACTATAAACCCCCACGATGATGATTATAGTGATTCTGATGATGAGGATGATGATGATGATGATGTTAATGACGGTGCTATAATGATGTTAGTAATAATAACAATAATAATAATAATAATAATAATAATATTAATCGACAATCATCTTTAGGGAAGAAATTCTTCGAGACTTAAAGAAACTACAAGTCGCTGATAATGAATAGTACAGTAACTCTAATGTTGATCATAAGACTGATTATATTATTATAATGACAGTGATAATAATAAAGACACCCAAAGAAATAAATACATGAATCCTCGACGACCTTAATCAACTCGACGACCCTGACAATAAAAGGTGTTATTTATACTGAATAGAATTATATTAATGATAATGTGTGTAATAATATCCGGGCATTAATGAAGTGGAAAATTAATAGGAAGATAAATCTAGAATGCAACACAGTTCCATTCGCCACGGCTGTTGTTTTTCCTGGCCACCGCCAGTTGATTTTATTCGACTGAAAGCTTGGATAAAGTCGACCTTCTTTCAATCAATAATTCTGTTTCCCAGAACCTCAAGACGAATAAACTCGTCTGGCGTTGACTGTGACCGAGACTTGCAAGGGACTTCGTTGAGACGAAGAAGTTAGAGATGATTAATGAAACGAGACATAATGCAGTGGGAAACATAAACTGTGATGAAGAGAAATGGCAGCCGAAAATAATAATAGCAATTACAAAGAGATAATGATAACTATAATATTACAATGGATTACAATGATAAAGTATGCCGACAGTAGACCTTTCACTTCATAACGAGAGAAGAAAGAAATTATAATAGTAATAGTAACAATAATGATATTAATAATAAAGATTATAATGATAATAATGAGTTAATTGTAAAACGGTATAAATATATAGTTATATAACTAACTATATCATATAATGATATTGATTATAATAATAATGATAGTGATATTCAGTCAGATAAATAGATAAATTGATAAACACAAACCAGGAAGTTAACGAGCAAAAAAAAAAAAAAGATAAATAGACAAAATATAAATTAAATTATATGAGAGACTGTACAACATGATACTGCTTCAGCAAGCAGCTTATCCCAATCAAATGGCGAAATTGTTTTTACCTAATTCTAGGTTAAATCTACGAGCGCCCTGGCATTTAGTGTGAAGTTAGTTAAGGTTCTGATATTTTCATTTCCTTTAATATTTGAAGACTTGTATAACTCCCCCACTCCTTTTTTGTGGTATACCTATGTGCATAACTTTATATTTGGATTAAGTTTCATCAGTCGCTCTTTAGACCATTGTCATAGTTTATCTAAATATTCCTGAATATCCATCTAACTTGACTGATCGGTTCCGACTGTGTAGCTTAGCATAATCAGCAAATATCGGTACAGAAGATCTCAGTCAAGAATCCAAAGTGGTTCGAGAACAAAGCCCTGAGGAACTCCACTGTTCTCCTTACGAGTGTTTAGTCTAGCAGGTTGTATCACATCCCGAGTTGTGGATCTCGTCTTTCTTCACAGACAACATCAAGCGCTTTTTAAACTCTGAACAGATAAAATCCACAGTTCATTAGAACGTAAGAATAGAGGAGACCGCAAGAGACCATAAGGCTTACATTAGACAGTCCCATCTCCCTTACCAGACCACTTATCATCCCTATCCATAAATTTATCTAATCTTCTATTAAAACAACTAATTGATTCAGCGCTCACTACTTGGGCACTAAATCTATTCCATTGGTTAACCGTTCTGTCGATAAACCAGTTTTTGCCTATTTCCTTCTTAAACCTAAATGTGTCTAATTTAAATTCATTACTACGAGTCCTGCCCTGTTGTCTTAGTATGATGACCTTGTCTTTTGTTGTAATCTTGTTTTGGACAAGAATAACAAGAATATTTAAGACTAAAACCGATCGCCTGTTTATACCTAATCATTCAATTATTCCGTTGCCCAAGGTGTCTCTTGTAGGAGCCCCACGGCTTCCAAGTAACCGGCAACGGTACCTATTATTTAATCAATAGGCAGGATAGCAATCGTGTGGCCACATCCTTTAACTGGGGAAACTTTCCTGTGATCCTGCACAGATGAGAATAGCTTTTTCAATTATGCTCTTTATTTTCTCCTTTCCCTTCTTTATCTTATCCTTCTTTATCTTCTTCTCATTCGTCCTCCTCTATTTCGTCCTCTTTTCCTTTATCGTCTTCTTTTTTTATTTTTCTTCTTTTTCTTCGCCTTCTTCTTTTTTCTTTGTCTTATTCTTCCTCTTCATCTTTACCTTTTTCTTCCTACACTTCTTCAATCTTCCTCATCCACGTCTTCTTGGCCCTCTTCCTCTTTTTCTTCGTCTTTTTCATGATCATCATCATCTTCATCACCATCATCACCATTATCATCATCATCACCATTATCATCATCATCATCATCATCATCATCATCATCATCATCATCATCATCATCATCATCATCATCATCATCATCATCATCATCATCATCATCATCATCATCATCATCATCACCATTACCATCAGTCATCACCATCATCATCACCATCTTTATCTTCTTTGTCTTCAACTTTTTCTTCTTTTTCTTTGTCTTCACCTTCTACGTCTTCTTTGTTATCACCTTCTTCACTTCCCTTCACATAGTCTTTATTTTCGAGAACCCAGAGCCACGAGGCGCTTCACTACGACCTAGCCCGTCACCTTTGCCTTTCGTGCTCGGAGAGCCAGGGCAAGTGGAGACTAAACAGGAGACTTCCCACCCACGAGGGAGGGTCGAAAGCGAACACGCCACATCACGGGACGATTCCCAACGCTGACGACAACCGAATGACCAAGCACACAGGGCAAAGGTAATAACCTCGGTTTCAGCGAAGCGTCTCCCGGTGTAAGCATCTGCATAAATATAATTTTATTTACGGGAAATAATGTCCATTGTAAGGGAATTATCATATAGAGATGTATGATTCCGCTTAACGTCACGAACTCCACCCTTTCAGGAGGCTAGGACGGTGCCCCTCACGGAGGACTTTGTTGCGTGGAATTCAATGAACCATGCCCTTGGTCCAACTCGCTGGCTGCAGGGTTCGAACCGCCGTCATCTCGACCTCCTCCGCACATTGAGACGTTCTAACCGCTCGGCTATGTGTTGCATAGTTCCGATATGGCATGAGGTTATTTCGGGTCTTCGGTAGTAGTCGAAATCAATCTTCAGCTTGGCAAAAGCCATTCTAGCAAAGAGGACAGAAGCAAACGTAATACTGGAACAGTAAACCTTATCTAGAACACCAAGATCCTGTTTTAGTAGAGAGTTTCTTAACCTGAGGTGCTGAAATCAGTTTCTAGGAAGTTCTGGGAAGTGCTGAATAGATGGGAGTACTTCACTTCCCTTTATCCTTCTAATAAATAGAAGTTAACTAGAGTCAAGGAAGTGCTAAATTAGCTAGACCTGACTATACGGGTGCTAGGGTCGGAAAATGTCAAGAAACATTGGCACAGACGAAACTAAAGCGTGACTCTGTTATTCAAGTCAGTTCAGAATTTAATTTGGCGCCAAATTTTTTTTTACCAACGACGAAAAGTCGTTACAGTAATTGGCCATCCAAAAATGTAATGCATGAAGAACAGCTGCATGACCAATTCACTGCCATTGTTTCAGTCTTATTGGCAGCCCTCATACTCCTGACCAAGATCATCGTCGTCGTCATCATCACCATCATCATTCTTCTTCATCATTCTTCTTCTTCCTCTTCTTCTTCTTCTTCTTCTTCTTCTTCTTCTTCTTCTTCTTCTTCTTCTTCTTCTTCTTCTTCTTCTTCTTCTTCTTCTTCTTCTTCTTCTTCTTCTTCTTCTTCTTCTTCTTCTTCTTTTTCTTTTTCTTTTTCTTTTTCTTTTTCTTTTTCTTTTTCTTTTTCTTTTTCTTTTTCTTTTTCTTTTTCTTCTTCGTCTTCGTCTTCTTCTTCTTCTTCTTCTTCTTCTTCTTCTTCTTCTTCTTCTTCTTCCTCTTCTTCTTCGTCTTCTTCTTCTTCTTCTTCCTCCTCAACCTCGTCGTCCCACCCCCCCTCCCGGGACGCAGCACTGGAAAGACGAAGAAATGATAAAGATCAATCCATAAAACATTTATTCTAGAAAGAAAAATTACAGATCATTTGGTGCCTGAATAACGTGCACATTCATAAAGAAGATTTCATAACAACATAGAACGAACTGGTAGAGTAACCTGTAGACGTATAATAAGAAAAGTCTCACATGACCCCGTTGGACACAAAATATAACATTACGAAAGAGACAGACACCATCAGCGAAGACACGATGGAAACGCTGGTCTCGGTGTTACGAAATAAAAGACGACGATCCCCCCACCCCCTATCCACCCACCCACACCTCAAGAACCCCCCCACACCCCCACGCACCCACACCCCACCCCCAAGCCTCCAGAAATGCAACTCATAAATGACATAACCGTGGCCCGGCACGGTTAAACACGGCGACAAGAATCCAATACGGGCTCATCTCGCTTCGGATATCTTGTTCGAGATCGGCTTTGTAGTACAAGACAGGAGAACCTCATGTGGTGCACGCGCACTCCGGAGGCCCCAACTGGCTGCATGCAGGGGAGCCAGAAGACACAAACGCTCGAAGAACCTGTCTGAGCGAACCGGAGTAAGTTCTTCAATGTCTTCGCGAGGAACAGCTGGCTGGAATGGTTTCCCCAGATCGGGGATGAAAGTCGTCTGGGTTCTTGGTGATGCTGACCACTTCCCTTCCGGACTAGGGGTTCCCAGGAGAATGAATAAGATAGCCTGGATTAAAGGCTGCAGGGCTTCCCTGTCCAATTTTGTCCATTTCTTTTTCGTTGTTGTAAACACGGAAACTATGAATTTTTTTTTTCTTTTTGTTTGTTTCCACGAATATAGTGATAGCCTCCACTTCAAGATTTTCCTTATACAGTTGATCTGCTATGTTGAAAACAACTTTGGTCGTGTTATTATCATCATCATCATCATCATCATCATCATC
>NC_134781.1:77386556-77389056 GCF_046742065.1 Oratosquilla oratoria | reverse complement strand
ATAGTAGTCGGTGCTCACACATATGTGCGTGTGTGAGTGCATCTATGTACGTACTGTGCTTACGCACATACATGCACACATACATGCATACATGCGTACAAACATACAGACAGAAATAGATACATGCATGCATGCAAATATGTATACATGCATATGCACATATATACAGAAATAAGTACGTGCATGCATGCAAATATGCATACATACATGTGCACATACATACTTACAAATTTACATATAAACATATATACAATCTTATATACAAGCGTATATATATATACAAACATACGCACATTCATAAAAACATGAAACATTTAAGCAGATGCCTGATATAGTATATTATACTAAAATACACTTAATTCAAAACAATTGTAACAATGATATACTAATATAACCTAACTAAAACTAACCTAATGTAAACTAACCTATTCTACACTAATGAAACCTAACCTAACCTATTCTAACCTAACATAATCTTATCTGACTTAACTTGACCTAACATAATGGGTCACGTGAAGATGATTAAAATTACCTGGCGACAGGGAGACCAGGAGGTTAAGTGCTAAACTCCTCAGCACGTTAACATAATTCATTAATATGTTTTGATAGTTTAAATCTTATTCTTTACGTTTATTTTGTTTCATTTATAAATCAAGAAGATTAGAAAATTTCATTCTGCCGAAAGGCTGACTATGTGCTAACGTACTCTCGAATTTGAATATATTTTCGAGAGATTTGCGAAGGGTGTCATTTCCGGGTGTGTCCAGACCAGACGATTCCAAATGCTTGCAAGAATTAATTTTAGCCACCATACACACACACACACACACACACACACACACACACACACACACACACACACACACACATAAATATATATATATATATATATATATATATATATATATATATATATATACATGTATATATATGCTCAAGAGAACCTCTGATAGTGGTCGAAATATACATATTTTCTGTCCATCTTATCTCATTCTCCAACAGTGGGTTAATAAGTTTCATTTTACAAATGTGCTACTACATTATACCCCCCTAAACACACACACACACACACACACACACACACACACACACACACACACACACACACACACACACACACACACATATATATATATATTTATATATATATATATGTATATGTATGTATGTATATATATGCTGAAGAGAACCACTGTTAATGGTCGAAATATACAGGTTTTCTGTCCATCTTATCTCATTCTCCAACAATGGGTTAATAAGTCTCATTTTACATATGTACTACTACATTATACCTTCCTAAACACACACACACACACACACACATATATGTATATATATATATATATATATATATATATATATATATATATATATATATATAAAGAACATAGCTTGATGGAGTAGTGGTAAATGTTCCCGCATCTCGCGCTGAAGGTCCGAGATTGCGTCTCGCTAACGGCCTGAAACGGTTCCACTACCATTACTGCAGACCGTCATTCTCTCCCTTGAGCAAAACAATGGGTATGCCGGAGCAATATAAACCCTGAGGTCTCCTAAGGAAATGCAATAGTTCGTCGATGACGAGTCAAGCACGTGATCCAAGACGACTATAGAGAATCACACAAGAGGTCTGATATGAATGAAGGTACACCTGTATACATACACACATACACATATACAGATGTACGCATGCAAACATGTGTACGTACACATACATACACAGACACACACATACACTCACACACACACACAGACACACACAAAGGAAAAAAAGAAACTACGAAAAAGACATCAGAGAAAACTATAAAGATCAACCCAAACTATTCTATAGATATGTGAATGGTAAACTTGAAAATAAATAGGAAATGGTGAAACTACCCTATAGAAATACAGAATACACAGAAGATCTAGAAATGACTGAAGCCATGAACAATCACCAAGTTGGTTTTCACTAGAGAAAAAGTACAGAATTGGGCCGAAAGAAGTGAAGTGCGATCTTCCCCCATGAGGGAAATGACAATAATACAAAAAGAAATAATGGAGCAATTAACGAACCTTGAAGTTAGGGAATCACACAGCCCAAACAGAATTGCAAATTGGATACTAAAAGAATGTAAAGAAGAACTAATGGACAAAATATATAACATAATAAGTTGCTCACTCAAAGAAGGAAAAATACCAAAAGAATGGGAAAATACCAACATTGTACCAATATATAAAGGAAGAAACAAAGAAGAACCAACTAATTACAGACCGGTTTCCCTTACAAACACTGTAGTTAGAATGTGTGAGAAAATTGTCAAGAATAGATGAATAAAACACTTGGATGAAAACAGTATAATAAACTCGAGACAATTTGTATTCAGACAAGGAAGATCATGTACTACAAATTTAATCTGTTTCTACTCAAGACTAATAGATATAATACAAGAAAGGGAGGGATGGGCTGATTGTGCTTTCCTAGACTTACAAAAAGTCTTCGACAAAGTACCGCACAAAA
>NC_134781.1:77366556-77381556 GCF_046742065.1 Oratosquilla oratoria | reverse complement strand
TGCATCCTTCCCCAAGAGGACCACACATCATGTCGAGTACAAAAAAAGAAAGAAAAAAAAACATTTTATAAATAAAACGGATAAAAACAATCAAACGTGTGTGATCTAGCGTTCGTGTGTGTGTGTGTGTGTGTGTGTGTGTGTGTGTGTGTGTGTGTGTGTGTGTGTGTGTGTGTGTGTGTATTTACCTACTTGTATTTTACGGGAAGGGGAGCTACGCTCATGGTGTCCCGCCTTTGTATCTCGCAGTGTAGTTTGCTCTTAAAACCATGAATGGTTTTTGCACACACTATTTCTTCGTCCAGTTTGTTCCAAGTGTCCACCACTCTATGTGGAAAACTGTTCTTCTTCAGATCTCTTCTATAATTATGTTTTCTGAATTTCTTTCCATGTCCCAGTTTAACAAGTCCTCTCTATCGAGTATTTCAGTGCCGTTCATGATTCTATAGATGGTCAGTAGGTCGCCTTTCTCTCTTCCTTGCTCCAGAGTCGGTAACTCCAATTTAGCCAGTCTCTCTTCGTGTGACAAGTTTGAAAGTGCAGGGGCCATTTTTGTGGCTTCTCTCTAGATTCTTTCTATTTTCTTTATATTCTTTTTGGCACTGGGTGACAACCATCGCCGCATATTCTAGTCTAGGCCTTATCAGTGTGACTTAATATTTTTTAATCATTTCTCCATCCAAATCTGTAAATGCCACTTTTATTGATCTTAGCAAGTTATAGGATTCTTCGACAAGTCGTTTGAGATCATTACACCCAAAGCTTTTTTAGATCCCACTTTCTTTACCTCCTTAGTTCCAATTTTATATTGTCCTGATATTCTATTTTTACTTTTTCCAAACTCCATTATGCTACACTTCTTAATATTGAAGTCTACTTCCCATTTCTGACTCCAGTTCCATACCTTATTCAGGTCTTCCTGTAATGATTCGCAATCCGTTTCGGTTTTTATTTTCCTTAACAATTTAGCGTCGTCTGCAAAGAAACTCGGGTAACATTGCACATCATCACCCATGTCATTCACATAAATAGCAAACATTATTGGAGCCAATACAGATCCTTGCGGAACTCCACTGATCACCTCCTTCCAACCTGAATATTTTTCTCTGAGTACTACTCTCATCTTTCTACCAATCAGGAAGTCCTCCATCCATTTCAGTAGGTTCCCTTGTATCCCTCCTATATGTTCCAGTTTTTTTTTTAATAATTTTTTGTGTGATACCTTGTCTAAAGCTTTTTGTAAATCCAGGAAATCGCAATCAGCCCATCCATCCTTTTCTTGCACTATGTCTATTAGTCTTGAGTAAAAACATATTGAGTTCGTGGTGCATGATCTTCCTAGTCTGAACCCAAATTGTCTTGGGTTTATTATATTATTTCCTTCCAGGTGTTTTACCCATCTCTTCTTGATCATTTTCTCACAAATTTTGGCTATCGTGCTTGTTAGTGATACCAGTCTATAGTTAGTTGGTTCTTCCTTGTTTCCTCCTTTATATATTGGTACAATGTTAGCATTTTTCCAGTCTTTTGCTATTTTTCATTCTTTAAGTGAGCAACTTATTATGTTATGTATTTTGTCCATTAGTTCTTCTTTGCATTCTTTTAAAATCCAATTTGCAATTCCGTCCGGGCCGTGCGATTTCCTGACATAAAGGTTTGATAAATGTTCCATTATTTATTTTTGTGTTATTATCATCTCGCTCATGGGGGTAGATCGCACTTCATTTCCTTCATCCCAATATTGTGCCTTCTCTCTAGTTAAAACAGACTTGAAGTGATTATTCATGACTTCGGCCATTTCTAGATCTTCTGTGTATTCTATATTTCCTTGGCATAGTTTCACCATTTCCTGTTTATTTTTAAGTTTACTATTCACATATCTATAGAATAGTTTGGATTGCTTTTTGCATTTGTCTATAATGTCTTTTTCATGGTTCCTTTTTTCCTCTCGTCGCATTTTACATACTCATTTCTATAGTCTATATATATTTGCCATTTTCCAGTTTTTTTTATCTTGTGTGTGTGTGTGTGTGTGTGTGTGTGTGTGTGTGTGTGTGTGTGTGTGTGTGTGTGTGTGTGTGTGTGTGTGTGTGTGTGTGTGTGTGTGTGTGTGTGTGTGTGTGTGTGTGTGTGTGTGTTTACCTATTTGTATTTTAACCTATTCGTAGTATACAGGAAAGAAGTAATGCTCGTGGGGTTTCGTCTCTTATTCTCCAATTTCTCATTGTGTGTGTGTGTGTGTGTGTGTGTGTGCGTGCGTGTGTGTGTGTGTGTGTGTGTGTGTGTGTGTGTGTGTGTGTGTGTGTGTGTGTGTGTGTGTGTGTGTTTGTGTGTGTAATTCCATATATCCCTTCATCCAATGGATATGCTTTTTTTTTTTTTTTTTTTTTTTTTTCCAAAGTTCACTTTAATGGACTTGAAGTAGCAGAGACAGCTTTACACTGTAATCCCTTCAGGGGCTTTCCTCAGCTGAATAAAATCGTCTGGCGGCTGGCAGAAAGAAAGAACATAAAGAGTCGAACACAGACGCCAAACGATGAAGCAGACCTTTTCTCGAAGAAAAGATTCAATAAAATTTCATTTTTCCCCTAAACTCGAAGGACCCTGTGCATTTGTGTCCATTTAAGGAACTGCGACATCGTAAAGGCAGTTATGACGTCGGAAAGGAAACTACGATGTTGTCAAGGAAACTACAACGTCGTAAAAAGGAAACTGCAATGTCCTAAATGAAACTACGACATCGTAAAATAAAGTACGACATCGTAAAGGAATCTTCGACGATGTGAAGGCAACTACGACGCCGAAATGGAAACTACAACATCGTAAAGCAAACTACGACATCGTAAAGCAAACTACGACATCGTAAAGAAAACTAGGACGTCGTAAAGGCAGCATCGAATTCTTAAAGTCAACTACGACATCGAAAAGGAGAGAAACGAAGTGACAAGAGCCTTCCTGTAGGCGAAGAAAGAGGAGGACCCATCAGAGGACCTCAAGTTAATCCTTGTGGGCCCAGAACTGACCCCGATAGAGACCATTGGGATGTGATTGAATATCATATCAGGTGACGGGGTCTGGTGACCGGGGTCGTCGGCCGTTTGCCACAAGCAAATAAGCAACTTTTCGAAGGACGGAATAGCGTCCTGATACAGATCCTCGACTTCTCCTACTTCTGCCTTCTCGCAATTCAGAAATCCTGAAGTCTTTGAATCAGGATCCGAATGTTCCTTCTCTTCATGCGACTCAGCTCCTGAAATGTGTCTGATGTTTAGTACCACCCCACTTCCGAGGCTCCTGTAGTAGTAGTAGTGTTAGGTCAGCTTTAATGGTCTACTGCAGGACTGGCCTATCCCATGAGGTCTGATACAGCCTCAATACCTCACCATGTCAACATCCGGCTTGATAAGGTTTATGTATAGTGAGAAACGCATATGAAGTTTTGGTATGTTTAACGGCATGGTTGTGGATGTAATTGAAACCTGAAATTAGTCTAATCAATTCGACTATACTAATTAGGTGCTAGCATGCATTATATGTGACAATGGCCTACCACACCTCTGATGTCCGTCGTTATGGAAAGGGGTTGGAAAGCCACGAAAGCGTTTTTCACTTACCGGGGAGCGAACCCGGAACTTCTGTGTCCCGAGGCAGGAACGTTACCCACTGCTCCACGCAGGCTCTTGGAAGAGGGGCCCCTGATCTTCTATTCTTTCCCATACCTCCCTGTGACCCTCAGAAACTCTCCTACGACCCTCACCCGGGTCGAGGCCCTGGGTGTGGGAATCTCTGCTGTAGGCCCTGGATCACTCACAGACTCCTCCAGGTGCTTCCTGGGTAGTGTGTCTTCTTGGGTGAAGGTCCTCATTGTCACAATGGATTCAGTTACGCAATTAAGTCTCTGGGCATTCTTTTGTTCTTCGTTGCGTGAGCAGTGATGTCTCGTGGCACGGAAAAATATGTGGAGGACTGCATACATTTACAACACTGCATCTATATTGTGCGCTGGTGGCGTTACCGCAAGCGTGCTGGTCTCGCATTCGCTTAGTTGTGGGTTCGAGTCCCGCACTCCTCCCGGATTCCTAGCAGTGATTGTGTGTAACCTACACCAACAGTCCCTATAGCGTATAAGACAAAGGTAACTGTTTCGGCCGCAGCTACTCAGCGCCTCGTGGCGTAGGCTCCTCACCTTCCTTATCCAACATTCCAGGGAGTTATGATCACTGTAAGTCACGAGGGAATGGAGTGTCTGCTATGTTCTGCATGTTAACACTGTCGTATATTCTTCATACCAATACGAGCCATCACGATATGTGGCAAAAAGCTAAGAATCGCATAAAAAAAGATTATTCTAGACAGAACTAGTGCTTGTAGGTCTATTCTGGTTCTTCCATATGGTATCAAATCCTTCAATTTTCGCGGACCAGGTCAAATACCAAGATACCAACTCAAATCTTAGAATAAACACTGTTGTAAACAGCTTGTACAGTTATGGACAAAAGTCTCGAAGTAATTTGAGGGTTTCGCTGTATACGTGAGCATTTTAGTGACGATTCTTTGATGTATTTTTTCTATATAGTGTTCCTCATATAGACTAACGTGTTTTCCTATACAGGAACAATGAATGGTGAAAATTACAGGGTGGGTCAGAATATTTTGACCACAACCCCCAACTCCGGAAATGATTTAGGCACTCCGTGGGCCCACCAGCATATCAGGAGCCTATCCACAGTCTGGTTCAGAGGTCTTCAAACATTTATGCGACTCTGATTGTTGCCACTTAGCATTCTGCTTTTCCGCACAGTACTTCCTGTACATTAAAAAAGACTTCTTTAAAGTACAGAAGGTTATGCCAAGTACTCATCAGCGAAATTAATTTGCAGAGTGGAAGCCATAAATTGCTCCAAGAGATTTGCTTACGACTGTTGAAGATGTTTACAGCGATGTGTGTGGTCTGCTCCTCTGTGGGATGCAAATAATAGTGAGGTGCTTACACCAAGAGTCGCTGAGTAGCTGCGGCCGAAGCCGTCGCTCTTGTCCTATTAGGCGCTTTGGGGACTGTTGAATCAGGTAAACTAATAGTCACTACTGCGAATCTGATAGAAGTGCAGGATTCGAACCCACGACGAATTCGAGATCAACAAGTTTCCGATTATGCCAATAGCACGCCATAAGTGCTTGCTGCATGTAAAATGGAGTTCTAGTGAAGAAAATCGTCGCACAGAACATATATGTAATGTTATCGGGTTTTAACGTCGTGAGGGGAAATGTAAATGCCTATTCATGGGGAATCCATAAAATTCGGAAGTCTTGCAATATTGGAAACGGAACTTTTCGTTGCGGATAATAGAAATATCTGATTTTTTATGATTCCCGGTAGAGAGAACTTTCTGTAATTTGTTCCAACTCGCCCAGTCCGGAGGCCATCCCCACGCGAATAAAATTGCCCGGCGGGATGCTGCAATGCTGGTAGTGTTTCGATCTAGAATTAGACCCTAATGTCTTAAAAATAAAACCAGAAAGAATCAAAATGGCTTCGTGAAGGTATCTAGAATAAAGTATAAAAAGAAATAATGGTAACATTAGTAATGAATATATATATATACATATATATATATATATATATATATAATATATATATACATATATATACATATATATATACATATATATATACTTATATAAATACATAAATACATATATATATACATATATATATACATATATACATATATATATACATATTTATCAACCACAATGCACTTTAGTCCCAAGCCATCGACAGAGGAAGCTCCGTGGAGGCAACATGCAGAAATTGTTGATGACTTAGAATTAAAGTGCACTGTGGTTGATGAAAATGCATCGCTATTCACTGGGACCCATTCAGTGCTGTACATATATATATATATATATATATATATATATATATATATATATATATATATATATATATGTGTATATATATATATATACATATATATGTACATATATATATATATGTATATATATATATATATATACATATTTATCAACCACAATGCACTTTAGTTCCAAGCCATCAACATAGGAAGCTCCGTGGAAGCAACATGAAGAAATTGTTGATGACTTAGAATTAAAGTGCACTGTGGTTGTTAAAAGTGCATCGCTATTCACTGCTGTACATATATATATATATATATATATATATATATATATATATATATATATATATATATATATATACATATATATATAGTTAAGTTCAGCGGTCATGAAGCCTCAAACGCGGGTCCTTCTGGGCGTGAATCCCATACCCTACCATTTCGCTACTCAGAATTTATAAATTATTTGACCCACGTTCAAAGGGACCCGAGTTCGAAGCTTCACGACGGCCGGGATTATTTAAATTACATCGCTGCTACTAGCGATTTGTTCAATAATACAAAAGTGTGTGTGTACGAGTATATATACACACATTACATATATATATATATATATATATATATATATATATATATGTATATACATATATATTAGCTCCTCATAAGTAAAGGGTCATCCCTGTCTCTCATTACACTGTTTGAGTCAGAAACAATGCAGTAAGACACAGCACCTCCACAACAGGGCCCAATAGCTGAAGTTGGTTAACCCCCACTGCTTCATTACATGGCGGCCCTTCCATAATGATAATGATAGTAATGATTATAGTAATAATGATAATAGGATTAATAATAATAATAAAGATGATGAATGATGTAAGATTAATGATAACTAGTGATAATGGTAATAATAAATCATATTAATAACAATAACAGTAATAATAATAACAACAATACTCGGGTATTGAAGAAGACTAGAAAGAGGGTATCAGGTTAGCTGGGAGTAAGACCTGGTTTAATGTTCAGGAAGAGGTTAGACTGCTTTCGAGGCCGTGACCTCGGTTAGGGTCGGGTCACGCCGAGGTCAAAGGTCATATAGGGGCGCTCCCCCAGGTCCTGGCTCCGGTAATTTTCACTCGTGTTTTGGGTTCAGTGTGACAAACTATCTTGGTTTAGGGTTCGTGTACCCTCCCCCCTCCCCCCAGCACCCTTGAGTTCATTTTATTCTGGTTAAGCTAAGAAGATTTCATTCTGTCACTTGACGAGTTGTGTACTGTGAGGCTATTCTGAAAGGCGAGTTTGCACCATTTTTGTTTAATTTGTGCGTTTTGATCCACGCCAAGTAATTTCATTCAAATATCACTCAAAAATATGTTAGCATATTTGTGATATATATCAACGTCGAGTACGCTATCTTCTACAACTTACATACAACCTGGTATTGGCAAGATGCTTAGGTTCCTAAAGGGAAGAGTTGTTGTTGTTGTTGTTGTTGTTGTTGTTGTTGTTGTTGTTGTTGTTGTTGTTGTTGTTGTTGGCACTGGGATTACAGTAGAGAGCATTTTCAGAATAATTCACAATATCGTGGACCCTATAAAATCTGACCCAGTTCTTATCAGAACAACGCACACACACATACATTTGTGTACGTAAATAGCTAGATAAGAACATAAGAATGAAAGAGATTGCAAGAGACCATAAGGCCTACACTAGGCAGTTCCCGAGTAGTGTACAGTGAACAAATTGGAATCATAAATTACAAAATGTGAAAATATCATTGTAAAACAAATGAACCTTTCACTACCGTCCCTAAAAGATCAATATTATTGCGTAATATTCCGTATTGCGCAATATTAATGACGCTGTAGGGATGATATTGAAGAATGACACATATTGAAGACATCAAATGCGCACACCGAAAACGTGTGCCTCTTCAATACTATCCCTACACGGTCAATAATATTGTACAATACGGAATATTGCGCAATATTATTGACCATGTAGAGCCTGTTTTAGACTATTTAAATTATTATTTTACATAAGAATATATCAATGATGGATACTGCAAGAGACCATAAAGCCTACACTAGGCAGTTCAGTTTTTTCGTTCCTGTGGTATTCTTTCAATAAAGAGAGACTGAAGAAAATTTTTATGTAAAATATTACTCATTCCAAAATAGCAAATAAAAACTCCGACAGACCACTTTATATATCACAAGGTCGGATGTAGAAAAGATAATAATAAAGAAATAAACAAACAGCCAGACATCAATATAAAAACAAAAACAAAAATCAACTGACAACTGGATAAACTTCCGTGTTTATCCAAGTGAGTCTTAAAAATTCTATTTCTTGTTATGCATTCCATCACCTTGCCGAGAAGGTGGAAATAAATTCCCGCCAATATGTGTGTTGGATCCCAAGAGAGGAAGTCTAAAAAAAAAAAACGAAGTTACCTCAAAGTAAATGCTATCTATGAACGTATGCGATATTTGTACATCAAAGAGAAAGTAAATACTATTGTGTGTCTGTTTTACATACACCTTTTATGAAAAACACTTCGATGATATTGTGATAATGATAATAATAAAAAGAACGAAACAGACGCGCTAGGGTGGAGCGACTTGACGTCATGTCGTCGCAGCACCTGCGGCGACGCTAGCCGACGAGACTGATACTCGCGCTAATTTACGACGCGCCGCCTTGGGCAGCCAACGGAAGGGAAACTACTAAATCAAATCATCGCCAAGATAACAGCAGACAAATTTAGACACACATAGTTTCACGTGGATCCGTGGCACGCGTTTCGAAGTGGCACACGAAAGGACGACGCTGCGTCCATGGACGTAATGTGTACTAAAAATGTTTCCCAACGTAAGGCCTCAACGGTTTGTGATCTGTAACGGAATTTATGCTGAGTTTACCGTTCAGTCACTTCCTCAGTCCATGTCTTCAGTCTTTCAGTAAATCTGTCATCAACGCGTTCTTGCTCTCTCTACTTTCTACTTCCAACCTTATACATACATACATACATACATGCATACATACATATATACATACATACGTACGTACATACATACGTATATACTCGTACATACATATACGTGCATGTTTGTTCCTTTTTTCTTTCTTTTCTTTTAGATTATCTATTAGTTTATGTTTTTTCTTTTTCTAGAACCTTCATCTACATACTTTGATACGCTCTAATTTCCTCAAAATTCTTCCCATTCGAATCTCCCATACTCTTATTATTCATCTTAGCCTCCTCTGAATTTTCATATTCTTTTTTCAATTGGTCAAAATCTCTTCTCCTTTCTGATTTATATAAAATATTTTTTATGATAAGTGTGTGTGTGAGTGCGTGTATGTGTGTGTGCGTGTGCATGTGTATGTGTGTGTGTATCCGTGTGTGCGTGCGAGTGCGTGTGCGTATGTGTGTGCGTGCGTGTGTTTAGCCTTTTAGTGTGTATAAAAAATAAACAAGAAATATTTCCTCATTACACTAAGGGCAACTCTCCACACCGCAATTTATTTAATTTAGTACTACCCAGACTTTTGAACTTAATTCCTGACAAAAAGAAAAAAAAAATAAGAAAAAAATAAGAAAAAATATGTTCTCCATTTTAGGAGATCATTTTAATTTGGTTTTATTGGGGTTTGTCTCAAAAAAACTTGGGCCAGTGCGTGCCACGGCGGATGCTGAATTTCTCAATTTCAACATCAATTCTCGCTGTTTCGTTGCCATATCTACTGTAGATATAACTAAGAATATTTTCCTTAAGCAGCTTTAACTGTGCTATATCTATCTTATATATATATAAATTCATTTGTTGTAAAACCCAGTAATACTGCACATACAAGAAATCGTACATAAACACAAATCTAAAAGAAAAAAAAATACTGAAGAAGGGGGTTAATTGATATGAAGTTAACTAATACGGAAAGGGTTATCTCGAAAGGGGGATTTATTTTGTTTTATTTTATTTTATTATATTCTATCTTATTCCATTCTATTTTATGGTGGTACATCTGTTTTCACTTATAGGTACTACATTGGATGACTTCTTCTATAAGTTGAGGGAGGCGTATGTTTTGGGTTGTAACTTTACGACATGCACGGATCACTTACGCCCTCGTAAATCGTATCATAAATGTAAGACGTGTAGATACGATTCCTGTGGGCCAGAAGAAGCCACTGGTTATTGTAGTACATTCAAGTAGATGAAATTGTAACTTTACAATTATTTACAAGTGATTAGAAAATGCATTTATAATGATATAAATATATCATTCTGCATGAGGGGACGGAGAAGGGGGTCGCCGATTTAATGAAGCGGCCTTGCTGTGGATGTGCTGTGTCTTGCTGCACTGCTTCTGACCCAGGGCAGTGGGCGAGATGCAGGGATGACCCGTCATCCAGGAGGTGCCAAGATAAGAGGGAGGGAAGAGGGCGGAGGGGAGTGGAGTGTGATAGGGATGGAATGGGTGGGAGTGGTTTTTATGCCTTTGTTTTTTTGGCTA
Source organism: Oratosquilla oratoria (assembly GCF_046742065.1). Classification (NCBI taxonomy): domain Eukaryota; kingdom Metazoa; phylum Arthropoda; class Malacostraca; order Stomatopoda; family Squillidae; genus Oratosquilla; species Oratosquilla oratoria. The sequence continues at coordinate 77,371,180 of NC_134781.1, read as the reverse complement.
CCTCCCTTATAAGGGGGAAAAAGCCTTTGGTATATGTATGTATGTATAGATATATAACCACGGAAATAATAAGAAGACAAAACTAAAAAACGAAGAATATTAATTGAAACTCAGTTGACTTGTGTGAGGGAGATATACTGGTTTGATTATATTTGATTTATATATTCATCTTGAAAGTTCATAAATGGGAGGGAAGAGAGTTCCAGAGCCTCTACGTGAAGGAAAAAAGGAGCGTAGGCTAATGGTTGACTCACACAAAAGGTAATTGTCCAGAAATGGTGTTGTCAGGCCTTTCAGGAAATCTGGTACGGCTACCCTCCAGCTCGGGGGAGAATTCTTGAAGAGACACTAAGTGGAAAGAGCTCCTTAAATACATTGTGTGTGTATATATATATATATATATATATACATATATATATATATATATATATATATATATATACATACATACATACATTGTGTGTGTGTGTGTGTGTGTGTGTGTGTGTGTGTGTGTGTGTGTGTGTGTGTGTGTGTGTGTGTGTGTGTGTGTGTGCGCGTGTGTGTGTGTGTGTGTGCATGTGTGTGTGTGTTTAGATAGATAAATTAAATTAGATAAAGAAAAAAAAACGCTGACCAGCACTCAACCACATCAAGATGAGGACGCGAGCTGAGTCGGCTACCCACTGGGCCACCACAGACTCGTGTAAGGGCTACACAGGCTCGTACATTAATATTTTGCTCTCTCACTCTCTCTCTCTCTCTCTCTCTCTCTCTCTCTCTCTCTCTCTCTCTCTCTCTCTCTCTCTCTCTCTCTCTCTCTCTCTCTCTCTCTCTCTCTATCTCTCTATCACTCATTCTCTCTCTCACCCTCTCTCTCTATCACTCATTCTCTTTCTCTCTCTCTCTCCCCTTCTTTCTTTCTCTTTCCCTTCCATTCTCTCTCTCTCTCTCACTCATTCTCTCACTCTCTCCCACTCATTCTCTCTTTCCCTCTCTCTCTCTCTCTCTCTCTCTCTCTCTCTCTCTCTCTCTCTCTCTCTCTCTCTCTCTCTCTCTCTCTCTCTCATTTTCTCTCCTCTCTCTCTCGCTCTCTCCATTTCTATCTCCCTCTTTCCTCATCATCATAACTATGATTTGAACACGCCAGCAGTATCCATCTAAAAGAGAAAGGGAGCGACAAATAACTAGATAAACACAAGAAAGGGAGTGAACCCGTAGGAGAAATGGAGTGTATGTACGGCGGGAGAGAGAGAGACGAATGAAGAAAAGACGGAGAAGAAGAAGACGCGATAGAGGGAACCGGTATGTACCCGGTGCGAAACTCGAAGATAAAGATGTCAATGTCAAATGAAGACATTGCCGGTACCCCCCTCCCCAACCCACCCTCCACACCCACCCACCAAACCCCCCCCACCCACCCTCTCTCCCCTCCCGCCCTCCAGGCCCCTGCCCCCTTCCTCTCCCTCCCCACTAACCACCGGATCTCGCTGCCGGCCCGGCCGGGATGAACACAGGCCTTGGACCACCCAACGCGTCTTGTGAACCCCTCCCTCTCCCCCTCCCTCTCTCCCCCTCCCTCTCCCCACATCCCTCTCCCCCCATCCCCCTCATGCCGACTGGACTGAGCGATACAGGGGATAGTGTTGGGGTTTACAGAGAACCAGCAATAGAAAAAAGGATCACACATACACACAAACGCACGCACGCACGCACGCACATATATACATACGCAGTTGACCCACAAAATATCATATAAATATACAATATAAAACCTCATCAAATATACAAAACATATATACATATATGTACGCCAAATATGCATATGTATGTATATATATATATATATATATATATATATATATACATACGTATATATACATATATATACATACGTATATATACATATATATACATATATATATATATATATATGTGTGTGTGTGTGTGTGTTTATATATATATATATATATATATATATATATATATGCATGTATATACAAATGTATATTTATCATATAATATATATGTATGTATATACATATATTTATATATAGAAACCTATATATGTGTGTGTGTGTGTGTGTGTGTGTGTGTGTGTGTATGTGTGTGTGTACAGTAATATATATATATATATATATATATATATATATATATATTCATATATGTATATACAGTATATACATATATATATATATATATACACACACATATTGATATCTATTCGGCTCTTCTGGCTAGGATCGAGCCTAGGTCTCTGAAACCCTAAGCCCGCCTCTTACGAACTGAACTACAAAGGAAAAAACAGGACTGAAATTTCATTCAATACCTATACACCGTCCCCCAGTTATTTATGCCTTCACAGGTGAAAAGCAACCCAGCAGGGTCTGGAAAATGCTCCAATAAATATGGGACAACCCTGAGAAGGTACCTGTCCTAAATATGCCCTCAGTAGGTGGTCACGTCCACATGTACTCACCACGTTTTCTTTTATCATCTTATCCTTACCCCAAGAGGGCATAATAGAGCGGCCAGGCTGCGGGTATGATAAGAGAAGCTGTTATATTGCTTGCATCGTACCTCTCCCCCATTATACTTTATGTTTCGTTCCCTGGAGAAAAAAAAAGATCCACCAGGTTTTTCGTTATTGTCCTTTTCTTCCGTCTTCCGTTCTCCTTGACATCTCCGTTTTCTGTTCATTTCTCTCTGTTATGTTTCTCTTGCCCAATTCACCCATGGTAATTATATTTATTATACTCTTTTTACCTCCACTTTATCTCTCCTGCCATTATCGAATTCACCTCCACCATTCCATGTGGACTCCCATTCTCCTAGTTTCAGGTTCGAATCTCGCACTCTTCTCAGACTCCCAGCAGTGACCATTACCTACCCTAGTAGTCCAGACGTGTTAAAGAAAGGTGACGGCTTCGGCCGCAGCTACTAAGCGCCTCCTAGCGTAGGCCAACGTTCGAATCGACCAACCACCAGTAACTTCTGTTTGACCTCGAAGGCCAAACACAGAGGGCAAAAGTGACGACCCAGACCGAAGTTAAGCGTCCCCTGGGGTACGCACCTTCACCTCATTGTATAGTCTACCAATAGAGTGTTCAACGAATGGAATAGACTTAGTAACCATGTAGTAGTGAGCGTTGAAGTTATTGGTTGTCTTAAGAGAAGATTAGACAACTTTATGGCTGGGGATGATAGTAATGGACATGGAAATGCCTAGTGTAGGCCTTATGGTCCCTTGCAGTCTCCTCAGTTCTTATATTTGGTCAAATTCAAATACATCTCTCTCTAACGGTCTCCCTTTTATCTCTCAGCCTGGATCTCCAAGACCGCTTTTGATCGACCTTAACCTGTCTCGACGGAACTGTCCTTCATCCTATCAAAGAGTCTATTACCTAGAGCAAGTTGCCATTGTACGCATCCTGTAGTACACATTCTTCATTACCACTTTCTCTTTCTTCTAGCTCATATTTACATAGCCTTCCTTCTATCACTCCTGTCTATTTTGGCATTAATGTCTCCGGGGGAAATGCTCTCTGAGTTCTTTCTTCCTGTTCAACGTCTTTTACGTTCTTGATGCGTGTTGCATCCCCTAACACCAGCCTTTAACGTATAACTCCGGCTTATCTCCACGGGGGATCATAATTTCCAACATTGCCCTCTTCACCATAGGAAATCCTCCCCATGTTTCCATCCACGCCAAGTTTAATCTATTCTGTCTCCGTCGAGGAGGTTATGTTTTCGGTCGTGTTACCATGGGTCAGCAGCTTTATGCAGAAAGTTATGAACTTCTTTGTTCGAGTGGTGAAGTATGACAGAACGAACACTCCAGTAAATTCTCTCTCCCTCTCTCTCTTTCTCTCAATCTCGCTCTCCCTCTCTCTCTCTCTATCTATCTATCAATCTGTCTATCTATCTATCTATCTATCTCTCTCTTCCTACACACACACACACACGCACACACACACACACACACACACACACGCACACACACACACACACACACACACACACACACACACACACACACACACACACACACACACACACACACACAGCGATGTATGCGTGTGTGTGTGTGTGTGTGTGTGTGTGTGTGTGTGTGTGTGTGTGTGTGTGTGTGTGTGTGTGTGTGTGTGTGTGTGTGTGTGTAATGATAGTAATAATGATGATAATCCATACCCTCTTCACATAGACTCCTAACCTCATTTTTCTGTATACACTCAAACGCACCAAAGCTTTGTCCCGTAAATTACAACCCAGTAAACACATACAAACTAGCGCATACTCAAACGCACACACCATACCATAATATCCATCTATAACTGAAGCATTCCCTAATTATAAGAATTAACAAACATTATTTCTACGTTCTAAAAAGAACGAAGATCAGAAGCCAGAGAACGACAAACTTGTAAGCTTTCATTTCTTTACAAAAAAAAAATCACTTTAAACAGTAATTAAAAGCCGTAACTATCATCGTACATAATGCAGTTGCTTTTATGAATTCTTAGTCAGCAAGTTTTGAAGTCCCATTGCTTATGCACAAATAACTTATGAAGAACTTAGCTAAACCTGTATTGCCTTTTATGGAGGACATGAGTTTGTGGATGACGATTTTTATTTTATATATTTT
>NC_134781.1:77359056-77361556 GCF_046742065.1 Oratosquilla oratoria | reverse complement strand
CTTAGAAAAAAGTCTAGAGAACTCTAGGCCGGCTAACATCACAAGTGCTAGAAAGTTCATAGATGTCATGAGTCAATACTATCATTGTCAATATTATCGTCAATAGATACTGAACATATGAGAATCCCTTAAATGCCCTTTAAGGTAAATAAGAGGGTATAAGTGAAGACACAACCTTTTTACCCTTGCGTAACCTTTAAAATAAATTGCATGTCTCAAGGAACCCCTGCGCAAAAAACAAAAAAAACAAAAAAACACGCACCATATCTTTCTCATTTTATTTTCATCGTAATAATGGGTTAGATAGGATAATGTCTATATTACATTATTGCAATAACCAAGAATATGTTGGGCGTGTTTAATTATATTGCGTATATGAAATTGAATAAAAAATAAAAAGTGCATTAGGATATCTCGCTTGTTCTCGCGGAACCCTTAGGGACCTTTTGCGGAACCTTAGGGTTCCGGGGAACCCTGGCTGAGAAACGCTGCTCTAAAGGCATGTTCAAAAGCCTTGAACCACACGATCGTTTTTCGTGAAACGAATGTCACGTTTATTTTTCGCTAACACGTTCTTCTGAGTAAGGAATTGCCTTCTATTGTAAGGTAATTAATCTGTAGAAAAATACGCCATTCACTGGGTCACAAAAGTCACGCTTGTAGAGCGAATAAAGATAAAACATTTCAAGACTAATGACCATGACTGTAGGAAGAAGGAATTGCGTGTGTGTGTGTGTGTGTGTGTGTGTGTGTGTGTGTGTGTGTGTGTGTGCGCGCGCGCGCGAGGATGTACATTAAAGATGTACCACAACAATAGGTTTCAGAAAATAAACTGCTTAAAGAGAACGACAAATAACGTATTCTATGAACTATATCAATGTAACGAGTTATATATTCATCCCCATACTAAATTTGTCCCCCCAGACATTCACACATACTAATATGTATATACGCGCGAAAACAAACGCGGCGCCACCATCGCGCTGGTACTGTTTACAACGCCATATTTTGCGGCCCGTTGGATTTTGTTTGGCTTAGTTTGAATGCTTTGAGCGTTCAGTGCATGCGCAGGATATTCAAATTATCTTGTTGTTGTGCAAGTGTATGCCCGATTCTTCAAAAGCAAACAAATATTCACCGATTCAAATGCAAATTTGGTTATCAACCTCGGCAAATTAGTTTTCCGAGTAAAAATATTAAGGTAAGGCACCAAGAAAACAGCATTTTAATGTAAGAAAACAGTTTTTTTAACCTATTTTCTCCCGGATATGAGCAGCTCAAGATCGTTGGGTATTATACACTTGGTGATTTGTTGACCCATTGGGCCAGTGGTTTGGATCTTATTGATTATTTATAAATTGACAACAGTTGTCATGGCAACATGATAGGTGTTAGTAAGAATGTATAAGAAGAAGGTCCTGCAATGTTAATGACATGCTCAGGAGATTTGTTGACCCCTGATTTATCATGCCTTGCCTATTATATAATCTGTATCCCTACCCCTACCCCAACAATAGTACTTATGTTTAAAGTGGTTTCGGCGCTATGTTTCTCTCAATTATAGAACAGACTGATATCTGTGCATCGAGCAGAAGCATGTCTACCTCAGCATGGTCATAAGCATTAAAGTGAAGTCTTCAGAAAGTATTATGGGGGTTACGAGAATGGATAGAGTGAGAAATAGGGAGGTGAGGCGGAGAGCGGGGTATGAAAGGGAGTTGGCTGGTAGGGTTGATCAAAGAATATTGGAATGGTTTGGGCATCTGGAAAAATGAGTGGAGAAAGACTGGCAAAAAGTAGTGTGGAAGGCAGAGGTGGATAGAGTGAATCTGAGGGGAAGACCGAGAAAGGGATGGATGGATGGGGTAAAGGAGGGACCTTGGGTAAAAGGGGAATGTCTGTTGAGCAGGGAAGAGAGAGGGCAAGAGATATTTGTGAGAGGGAGGATCGTCATGTAATGAAGCACTGGAGTTAAATCAGCTTCGGATGTTGGGCCCCGCTGTGGAGGTGCTATGCCTTGCTGCAATGCTTCTGACCTGAGAGGTGGGCGGGGGACGGTGATGGCTCTTCATCCACAAAGAGCAAAGATAAAAGAGAAAACAAGTGAGTGGGTGTGGGATGGGTTAAGGATGGGTGCATGCCTTGGCCGGCCGACTCCCATATAAGGGGAAAAGGGCCTTTTGGTATATGTATGTATGTATGTATGTATGTATGCATGTATGTATTTACAATAATTGGTGAAGTCTGCTGTGCTGGGCGCTCGCAATGCATCGGTACCTATTTTCTGGGGGGTTCATTATATGCATATAGTGGACAGGTAAAATATATACCTCTACTTTCAGCGCATGCGCATAAGTGTTTGAGGTAAAGGTTTTAGCAACACAACAACATTTGATTGTTTGTGGTCCAGAAGACGGAATTCACTCTTGAAAAGAGTCTCTGCAAGTATGAAAGCACCTGGATATCTATCAGAGTCAATCAGCTGTATTGCCCTGTTGCT
>NC_134781.1:77191556-77349056 GCF_046742065.1 Oratosquilla oratoria | reverse complement strand
AAAGTTCAGAGCCCCTAACCTAGGTAAAGGTCAGGTGGGTTAGAACGTCAGGTTAGGGCCAAGGTAAAGATGGAAAAACTGTCAATTTCTCGTAATTGTTTCCATAACTTAGGAGGTTCGAAATCCGAGATATTTCTGTTCTGATTTTGAATTATTTATCGGATATTACTTTTGTTCATTTACAGAAGGTACAATTTTTTTTTTTATCTTCACTTGTTTCTTGCATACCATGCTTGTTCGCGAAGCTGTGTATGATTTATTGGACTTTTCCTGTTTCTCTCCTCTTTCACGTTTTGTCTTCTCCAGAATTCATTGGAGTGGAGTTGATAACTCGACAATTTTTTCGCATGTTAGGGTTCGTTCGTGCCTGCATGTGTCTACGTGTGTGTGTGTGTGTGTGTGTGTGTGTGTGTGTGTGTGTATTCACCTCGGATCTGCTGCAGTCTCTGTCGAGACAGCCAGACACCACCCTACGGCAGTGAGCTCAGAGCTCATTATTTGCCGATCTCTGGGTAGGTGTGAGACCACTCACACACCACACACCGGGACAGCAAGGTCACAACTCCTTGACTAACGTCCCGTACCTACTCACTGCTAGGTGAACAGGGGTTACACGTGAAAGGAGACAAACCCAACTTATCTCCGCCCGGCCGGGGAATCGAACCCCGGTTCTCTGGATTGTGTGTGTGTTTGCGTGTATTTACCTAGTTGTATTTACCTAGTTGTATTTTGCGGGAAGGGGAGCTATGCTCGTGATGTCCCGCCTTTGTATCTTGCAGTGTCTAGTTTGTTTTTAAACTCATGAATGGTTTTTGCGCATACTATTCCATTGTCCAGTTTGTTCCAAGTGTCTAGTGTGTGTGTGTGTGTGTGTGTGTGTGTGTGTGTGTGTGTGTGTGTGTGTGTGTGTGTGTGTGTGTGTGTGTAAGTTTACATTCGAATTGTACTGAGCTAGATCACTTTTGCAACATTCCGCCATTTTTAATTCAGATAGTGTTCCTTCTGTTCTACATTCTCTTCATATTCTTTAGTGTTCGTAAACACGTACTGGCCAGGTGCACCTTAGCATGAAAGTGTGAAGACGTGCATTATTTGTGTATTTATCAACACTTCGCATGTACTGTACTTGTTTGTAACTGGATGTGTGATTGCTCCTAATAAGCGTTCATGCAAGTTTTATTTTCATTTTCGTTCCCTGTATTCCTCTGTTTGTACTTACTACATGTTACTATTTACTCGTCTATTCTAGTGTTCATTTGATGTTTGCATTGATAGATGTTTCCAGCATGGTGCTGTATGTTTATATTTACTGTATGTTCTATGATTCCCTTAAGGTTTGGGCCTCTACTATCTCAGGTGGCAAATATTCCATTTAATAATTAATCCATCATAGAATTTTTAGCTGTGTCCTTTTAAGCTTTAACTTATGGAAGCATTGATGTCCGTCATTCTTCGATCGTTTTGATAATCCATTATACCCATGAGAATACACCTGAATATTTATACACTTGTACATATGTACATTTGTACTTATGTACACTTGTACATATTGCCATCCTTCTCTTCTTTCCCCGTATGTTATCATTCTTGCTTCGCTAGTCTCCTTCCAGACAGTCCCTGGAAATATGGAAGACATCTTTATTATTTGTTTTCTAGAATATGTCTTATCCCAGTAACGATACATATCTTTGTATTTTTCTAATATGAGATTATATCTCCTAGAATATAAGTTCTATACCAGCGACATACAGTATATTCTAGGCTGGGGTTGTCATCGAGTAGAGATTTCGCGTTTAATATTTGTATTATGGCTAATCCCAGACAGTTTTAGTCTGCTGGGATTAAAGACCATTTCGATTAATCCACAGTCGTTGCGTAACTCTCGCCGACCTTAGACAATTCAATTCCACTGCGAGGATCCTTTTCTCAATTTGAATGTAATCCGAAACAATACACATAGTGTCCACTATTATTCTGTTTTCCGACGTTATTACTATTTGTTTCTCTTGTTAGATTTCTCCTTTTTCCATTTTACGATTTGTTGCTATTGGCGTATACGAATTATGTGTGTGTGCTTGCGATACATTTACGCACTGTGTATAGTGTTTTGTATCTGAACGAAATATTCCGTAAATGCACCACTTTCTAAACTGGACTTAAATGTCAGCGACCTTGACAAACATGAGGCTGTCAGACCATAACATCTAAATTTCTACCCAGAGTTATATAACTCCTTTCTACCTTATCCCGTCCCCCCTTACCCCAGTCCGTGATTCATTTAAGCGCTTTCTCCCCCCGCTGATTCTAACCCGAGGGATGTACTACCTGCTCCCAAACTCTCTTATGACTTCAGAGAGACCGTCCCTCCTCTCGCCCATACCCCGCGTCGAGCCTAAACGGGACAGATAACAGATAGAAACGCAGTTTGCCCTTCCCTTTCTAAAAACAGTTCCTCTAATTCGTCCGTGTGCTTATAGAGGAGAACTGTCTTTTTCTGAAGATCTTTGTGGACGACTTAGCCTTGCCAGGACTCTCCCAAATCAGGGTCGCAAGCAGTACCATAGCAGACTACCGAGAATAATCCAATTTGCAAGTTCGTCGCTTGAAAGCCAACGTTACCCCCCAAAACGGAAACATGCAAATGAACGTATTCCTTATAACATGGAACACGTAGTCTTGCCTCGTTATGCGCTTTCCTAAGGTTAAGGTGTTTTCGTCGAAACTGACCACCTAGTATATTGCTCAGACTTCCCCAAACAACCTAACATGGTTGGTGGGGCCCCTTGTGCGGGGGGACCAACCCAAGTGGAGGAGGACGCGTGTGGTTTCAGCCAGACGTTGTATCGTGTTGCCAGACGTACGAGCATAGGTAGGGAGGGGGTGGTCGTGGAGAACACACACACATACATACATACACACACACACACACACACACACACTTTTAACACCTTGTCTATTTGTGTGATAGATTTATAGGTCTATTTATTTGCTGCTCACAATACATCCAAGTCGAATTAGTCTCAAGGTTAGTTGTTTATATGATAGGTGTTAGGATACGAGTGTAGTTCATAGATGTAGCAAAATTGAATAATCATTATAAATCAAGACCTTCAGATAACTTAAAGGAACCAACAAGATCTGTCCCGACGTAAATTGACATGAGGATCTCCTGCCTGTCCAAGGAAGCTTGAGATCAAGTTTATCGATGTTGAGTTCTTCGGTGCTTGGTAGTGCGAGAGTCGTTACTGTTAGGAGCGACAGACTCCAGTCGTCTCAGTGATGATCAAAATGTTCATTTGAACAAATAGACTCTTATGATATCCATCTAGGGTTTCCCCCCTAACCCAGTGCGAATGAACTATGAATCCAACCCTTACTTCTCCGGAAAATCTCATTTGATTAGCTTCATATTATGACCCGGAACAGACACGGCAAAACTGCGCTGTTTGACAAATCGTTTGGATTGCCTCGAACCGTGCTTAAACAATTAAGTGGAACAGTACAGATGTCCGGTTTGCATCTTTCGATTGATCCGTTTTAATATTACATCTTTCGATCGATTCGTTTTAATATGGTCATCCCGTTTACTCGTTATTTGAACGAACTGTTATAGATAAAGTTTGGTGTACTCTGGATCTAGCTTGGATCTCGACGCTGCCATTCCTCTCCGCTCTCCTCTCGCAGTTGACGTCCAACTGATATCGCCAAACCTTATTTCTCCTTGCTAATTCTGTTAGATAGGACTGTCTTGGTCCATATACTCGGGGAGATATACATCTATCTGTTCCTCCCTGAAAACAGATGCTTCACGAAGACGTACGACAAGTTGCATAATATAACGAGACCAGCAACAGAGCCTCCGCAGCAAGAGTTCAATGGGAGATCTTCCTCGGCGCAATGTTCTTCATGGCGCCCATTACGAACACCACCCCATGCTCATGACATTTGACTTGCAAGACACCATCTGCCGCAGCCGCGTATTTGAAAGAGCCGCAAGAGATGTGACGAAGAGGTGTTCCAATTGGGAGCTGGGGGACAAAAATCTTGTACGCACTCTGCCCTCGGAGCAGAGACCCCACATTTGATATCCATAGAATCTGAAATGTTAGGTCTTGTGGAGTCTTGTTTGCGTAGAAAGGGGAGGTCCTCTGAACTTATTTTGATCTAATTATCTTTGATGCAAGATTTATGAATGAACATGCTAGTTGTTGGTCTGGTGCGTGCTCCTGCCTTTGCCACTTGTGCGGCCGCATTGTGGGTGGCCTACTAGGCGCCAACTCGGTTGCTATGACGACGGGTCTGGGCCAATCAGAGGAGAGCCGAGGGGAGGAGCTACGCTCGGGCTCCCGCCTACTTTTTGTATTAGGAACCAAGCTCGGCCTCAACTCACGTCGTTAGTTCATCTTGGGTATACGAGTGTGGTGGTACGCCGAGGTTGGGACGATGTGTCTCTATGTGTGCGTGGTGTGAAGTGGTTTTTTAGCAATACAAGAGAGTCTGAGGAAAAATGTTGCCCAGAAGCTCTCGTGTGGGCATCGGAAAGTTTGAATTAGTGGCGGCGAGCGCACTAGATGTTCCAAATTAGTGTCACAAAGCTGAGTGGAGGTGCTGTTTGGATATGGCAATCGCTATGGTGGGGCAAGAGAGCTACCAAGCTGCCAGGACTCATTCCAGTTCAACCAAAAAGCCAGACGAAGATCTAATAACACGAACCAGTTGGGCGGACGCGCGAACAGCTCTTGCTCAAATCAAAAGGGTAATTATTTCATTCATAGCTGCTGCCTAGCTACTTTCTACTGGTTCCTAACCTCGCTTTCGAGCGTATATGTGAATTTTTAAGTCAAGTTTTGCTCCATGACTGTTGTTTAATATTGTTATTTGGTGGCGTAAAATTTCGTCTGCTTGCACAGGCGTTGCCTGTGCGCAAGCGGAGGAGGCAATGAAGGATGGTCAACATTAATACTTTTTTAACATCCTGCAAACGTTAGACCCTCAGTTGACTTGGGAGTGATCGGAGGTGCCTAATTCTCATTTAGTTCAACGTTTTTTCCTGACGATAATAAGTGGTATTTGGGTCACAGAGTATTTTCGTGGCTTCCAGTGGTTCCAGATGGATGAAAACATATATATTTTTAATTAGTATCTAAGCTAATTTCGGTAATAAGCAAATGAGGTGCGGGAAAACATCGACCTCTTTATACGAGCTGATATTGCCGTGCATCTGAAGATTGCGTATGTAAACCTTGCCCGGTAATAGACTCGAGTTAGATCCTTCAACTTCCTTATTGTGGAATATTTGATCAAATACAGTTTAAAGGAGTAGGAATTGCTGTTTCTAGTATCATGTTTATGAAGTATTGCTCAGGCAGCTCGTGCTTACGCCAGATATGTGAGGGAAGTTGGCGTGGAGGTGGGAAACAGTCGTGCCTTTGCATTTTGTAGCCTACCCCAAGCCTTCCTGGGTTAGACGTTTTCCCATCTGGGCTATTGGCAGCTGCTGGGCGGCAGCCCGTACAGTACGCAGAATCGTTTTCACGCCAACATAGCAGCTGAGGGGACCAAGCAACAGTGGCAGTATAGTATCATTACTATCATTATTATATTCATTATTATTGTTATTATTATTATTATTAATTATTACAACAGTCCAGGTTCCTCGCCTACGGTCTGTTGCTGTAAGGCTCGTACGAAGTAAAATCGCAGAGAAAATTCTGACCTATCCAGTTATTGTTTTTACTATGCACATCCGTACAGAGTAGCGGATACCTTTCCGCATAAGGTAGCACACTTGACAGAGAGTAGTCTCTCTTTATATATATATATATATATACATATATATATACATATATATATATATATATTTAATTGTAGGACCTTTAAGATATTTCAAGACTGACCATTTACTAATATTTCAGAAGGGCATCACTGAAGCGGGAATAGGAAAGAAGGGAGATGGAAGAACGCATGAGACGAGGAGAGAGAGAATGTTTATTTGAAGGGTTCACTTAACTTTTTTTCTTTCTTTCTTAGACGAAATGTAAATATGGTCGAGCGCGCGCACTTGGGAGGGAAGGTGGAGTAGGATAGATTCCGTGTGATCACTTGGGATTGGATTTTTTTTTTTTTTTTTTTTTTTGCAAACTATTTTGGTCAGATATTGACCTGAATATATATGTGTGTGAACTTGAAAGGGCCTTATTAAACATTATTAAAGAACAAAATAGACTAATCATCTTAAGTAACAGATATGTCAACTTTCATTTGAATGTGACATCATCGTGAGTGGTCACGGGAATGGAAGATATCGTAGCATTCCGGGTGCGAGTCACCACCTTTGCCCGAAGTGGTAGGCGATGGGGGAGCAACTGCCCGTCATGTGCACTGGCCGTGTCCTCTTATCTCCCTCTGCCGCTCAGTAATAGGAAAGACCCAGAGTTCGAATTTCAATTCGATCTTGAGGACCGATCATGACGTCACCCCACGAAACCCCTTCATCCCGCGTGATTAAAATCGGACCGCGATGTGCAAGGGGATGTTGGTGTCACTTGAGCCAGTGGATGTGGGAGGGGAAGGAGGAGGAAGAGGAAGGGCGCTGGTACGAGGCCGGCGTAGAGAGTGCCGGTTCGCGAGGGGAGAGAGAGAGAGAGAACTGGAGGTTGACACTGACGAATTGCTTGTTGAAGGTGGGGGAGATTTACGAGAGGGGAGGCCAGGGGTGGTGGGGCGTAGGAGTAGGAGTGTTAGGACGAGGAGCACAGGAAGTGGGGATGCGGGAAGGGAGCCCAGGAAGTGGGGTGGATGGCACTTTGGAATGAGGGTCGGAAAAAGGTACTGGGGATGTGAGGAAAGCCGAGGGGAGGGGGTCTGTTGTCCCGAGTTTAATCCCCAGAACCCAAGAGTCCCTCCCCCAGAAATGAATAAAATCGCCCGGCGTCGGGCAGGTGATCGGCATTAGGGAGAATGGATTTTTTTTTTTTTTTTTTTTTTTTTTTTTTTTTTTTTTAAATGCGGAGTGCATCATTTTATTGTAGCACTCTAAACATAACCCGAGTAACCGTGGCACATGGCACTTCCATTCTGACTTCTGTTAAACTGATTTTTATTCATTTCTCTGACCCCCGCTACAGCAGAAATGAACAAAATTGTATACGAGATGGCCCACTGTATCACTTGTAAGATTATGACCTGGACTTGAAAGTACAGAGGACATTAAATAATTTTAATTAATTTATTTAGGAATTTAATTCCACAGCTGCATGTGTCCTCACTGAGTGCACAGCAATAATATACAAAAAAAACGACACGAACACTATATACCTGGGGTGGAGGACCTGCCGCCGAAAGCGCGTGAAGATCGCCGGGTTCTCCCGGTGCTCCGGTGTTCCGCCCCGTTGGTTCCTGGTGCCGACGATGACGCGAAAAATGAGAAGTCGCGAAAGTTTAATACCGTGCCCCGTAATCTGCCTCCCTTGACCCCCTCAAGTAACACATATTTTTCTTTTCTTTGGGTGTATCGTTGGTAATCACTATGAAATTGTATTTGGTGTTTCTTACCTGTTTAACTTACTAATACGGTAGAGCTTTAAAGATTATATTCTTGCGCATTCTTCGGCGCTAACCTAAGGCCAGAAGTAGACGGCTCTGAAGACTGGTGCAGAAGGTGTATCTGACGAAGGCGCTGAAGACGAAGTATAAATCTGCTGGAGGCGAGGCCCACTACGTAAGGAATGTCATGATGGGGAGATTTCCTTTGTCCTTTCATCAAGTCAGACAACTTGTGGACCTTCGTCGTTAACCCTTTTGGATTTCAGACTTCGAGTCCTACTCGATGGAAGTATCCTAGTAAATATGGGTTTACCTGAAGAAATCGGGTGATGATCCCAAGGGGACATCATTTCCACGTCGGCGTCGTCGTAGTCATTCTCTTCATCTTCAGAGGACCTGACATGCTCTTGGAGATCGCGACCTGTCAGTCCTTGCCGGTGCTTGTTGACGTGTTCTTCAACTCCACTCGACTCTCCTGACCAAAACGATGATCTTCTTGACCTCAAGAAAAAGACCTTATTGACCTCTGACCTCGGAGCCCTCAATCAGGCATCTGCAGTCGCGCCTCAGCGTTCGGTTCGCTTCGTCGAACTACCGATGCTCGGTGATTTCAACGCTGGGGTCGTCGTCGTTTATGGCAGAACGGATCCTAGCGGAGGTCAAACGGGTGTAGCAACGAGGTCGTCATCTACGGAAGGAAAATAACCTGGACATTTTTAATTTTCGTCAACAAGAGGCTGCGCGTGGCAAGGGCCATCTTCGATTATTTATCAGTAGAACCTTCAATGGCAGATTCTTCCTCTCGAGGTTCCCCTTGGCATTTGGGACGAAGGAGCACTCGAGGTATTCCCTACTGATAAGTTCCACCACCGAGGCCTTCTCATTGTACCTGTAGTGCAAAAGTAGACAGTTAACGTTGTTCGTCAGCCTCCGAGGTATCTGTTCAGTAGACGACTGCAGCGTTGCCATCACGGGACCATGAAGCCGGGTGTCCGCTCTGCGGTCTTCTGGCCGGCGTAGATCCTATTGGGAATATTCTTCCAGCACGAGGCCGTTTCGTAAGTTCGACACCTGCTTTGAGAAGTACCCCCGTCTGGGCGATCTTCAGCTCTTCGGAGAGTTCACGGGTTGCGCCCGCATTAGGAGAGTCTGCCACGACAGTTATCTAAGGTTCTTCAGATTAAAGCGCCTCGTGAAGTTTACCAACCATCCTTTGCTGACGATGAACTTCTTGCGACCTTCGACGGGAAGCTAGGCGCTGCAAAACTCAAGGAGGCGATTTGATCACATGACCCAAACCGCGCAAATTGAGAACGCGTTCGAAGAAGGCGCGTTACGCGCGGGTTACCTCATCTCTTCTTGACCACCGGTGATTGCCACTAGCCCTGGCTCTCTGAGTACTTTGAACAAAGGTGACGACGGTTGGTGCAAATTAACACCTCCTGGTGGTAACACCTCAGCCTATGACCGTTTTCTTCTTCAAAAGAAAATTTGTCTGGGTAATTTAGATTCTTTTGCGGGTAGTCACTTTTAGTATCTCGTAGATATGTTGAATATATTACTTTCAAATTATTTCATATACTGAAGACATTTCAATGTACTTTGAAAATGTTCACTTATTTATTTTTCTTTATATTACTGAACGTATGGACAACTACGTAATCAAAATATCCCTAAAACTCACCCGAAATGTACTGAGAAGGGACCCAGAGTGGGGGTGGGGGAAGGGACCTACTGGGAGAGAATTCTATTTTATATTAGTGGCACTGCAGGAAACAAGGTCATCGGGGCTGTGGCACGGCCCGTCTGAGTGTCAAGGCTCAGACTGGGGAAGATGTGAACTCGAGAGATGTTACACGCACACCACGAGCGTAGCTCCCCTTCCCGCAAAATACAACTAGGTAAATACACACGCAGCCGGCGTGACCGTGGTACAGGGCTTTCTTGTATACTCATGATGATTGTATTGGTAAAACAGAATCACCTGACGGCAATCAGCAAAAAATGCATAAACTTGCAGAAGTTTTTTTTCATTTAAGTTCTCTCTTCCTTTTTTTCCCCCACCATGAGAATAGCCTAAACCAGTATCACGAAAACTTTGTAACAAGAGTTGCAGTGCTAGGCACTGCGTGTGTCTTTGAGTCTTTCTGGATCTCAGACCTTTTCGTTCCGAATTTAAGAAAATTTCGAATTTGAGAGATTCTCAACAGAGAGGAACTATCTGTATCTGTACGAGGTTGCTGTGCTGGAGGAGCGACACGTGATGGCGAGGCCCTGCGGGGTGTCTCAGGGTCTTGTTGGTCAGGGACCAGGTGCTGGGCTGGGTTGTCCGCCGGTGAGACACCCGCCAGGAGAGGCCTTGTGCTTTATGACCCTCTCGAGGGCGACCCTTGCCAGTCGCCGTCGGATCCTTAGTCTCGAGGACAGTAAATGTGCGGTGGTGGTGGGTCCTAGGTATGCCAGGAATGCCTGGACACAAGTTAAAAAAAAGATTTAGTTTGAGAGGAATGGTCGACTTGAACAAGGAGTGTAAATCTGTCCCTGGAATCGTGATGTCTTGTTCTCGCAGGTACCGACGTCTGACTCAGGAGCAGCGTGGGGTGACCTGGGGAGGGGAGGCTAAGGGGGATGGTGTCCCCCTACCCCCCTCCCCGGCGACCTGGGTAACGGCGTAATCACTTCTCGGGCTCTCTCTAACGACGGGGAGAATGGCTTGAGGGTTACTACCTGATAGAAAACTAAGGGCAGCCCCCTGTTGGGCCGCGATGGTAGAGTGAAATTTCCACGGTAGCGCCGCCATCTGCGCGTGCGCACACACACACACCACGAATGAAGTAATCAGAGATGGTTTGCATGAGTTCAGGAAGAAAATGTATATAAAGATAATGTTGGTATTTCTACGCACATGCACACACACACACACACACATGTATATGTACATACATGTATATAAAATATATGTGTGTAACATATAGAGTACATATGTATACGCACACGCGCGCGTGCCATTACATGCATAAATACAGACATACGTATATACGCGCGCGCGCACATTCCTTTCTCCTGAGAGCCCAGCCACTCATTATACAATTCTGTTGCCTTCTTCCCTCGAGGTCTTTACCCCGTCCACCCCTCCATAGACCGTTCGTTCAGTAACTCCCCAAATACGGCGTTATGTATATCTTTGTAGCACAGCACCTCTCCTACCCCCATCGTTTACCCACTTGTCTCCCAGACTTTTCACACGCTAGGTGCTCTGTGTCGCTTTTCAGTGCATTTGGTGAAGAGAGAGAGAGAGAAGAGTTATGTAATGGATGCAGCGTTCCAATTGTCCCAGGTCACTTCCTACTTCTTGCGAGAGACAAGGATACTACCAAACATGTTCCCTTTCGTGTTGTGAAAGGGGGCGGATTGGTGAGTGGGGATAGCAACAAGACTAGGGACTCCATCTGCCCCCCCTCTCTCTCTCTCTCTCTCTCTCTCTCTCTCTCTCTCTCTCTCTCTCTCTCTCTCTCTCTCTCTCTCTCTCTCTCTCTCTCTCTCTCTCTCTCTCCTCTCCCCATTGTCTCTCAGAGCGGAGTAAACTTAGATTCAGAAACGCATATCCTTTGTGTTTGAAATTCCTTGCTGACTGCTGCCTTTTTTTTCTTTTCTTTTTCCCTTCTTCTCGGAGCTCTCGGCTCAGGGTTGTCCTTAGTTCGCCCCTCCCCTCCCCTCCCCTCCCCTGTGCTTTGCACCTTCCATCTCTTTTGTCTTCATTCCACCTAAACCCTCGGTGGCCCATTTCCTTGCTGAGCCACGTCATGTAACTCTTCAGATTCCTGAAGTCCTGGATCGTCCTTCCAAAGGCCAGCCCTGTGCCCGTATCTCTCTCTCTCTCTCTCTCTCTCTCTCTCTCTTTGTCCCTAACTCTTTCGTTATCTCTTCTTCTTCTTCGTTTTCTTTATTGTGTTCTGTATTAACCAAAGATTTCTTCGCAAAACCTGCTCCTTGCCAGGAGTATTTGTCCTTCGTTCATGTTTACTAACCTTTTTCTTTACTCATGAGGCGCCGTAGGGTCGAACCTTAGGCCATTAGCCGTTCCACGTGCACTTGACTCCCACCAGGTGATTTTATTCGCCGCCAAAGAACCCCTCCCCCCCTACACACACCACCCCACCTTACCCGACGAAGGGGTCGAATTAAACGGAGATGCATGAAACGCTGGCGACATCGGGAAAGAAACGAGGACATGCCACCCAGCGCGAAAAGGGGGCTAATAGGCTTTCTAGTGTGATGACTTCGTGTGGGCTAATGGCACACGAAGCCCCTGAGTCTGTTTATCGTAATTGGAGAGTCAGGTGAGAAAACTGAACTCCCTGTCAGTGGTGGTCTAAACAGTCTCCCGAGACAGTTCGTCATGTTTTATGTAAGATGAGCGTCGGATAGCTTTGAAGGCGTCTGCTTTCTTGCCTTCAGAACGGAGGGCATTCGAGAGTCTGTTTGGGCTAGGCGACGGGGGGTCTCTCTCTTCTCTCTCTCTCTCTCTCTCTCTCTCTATCTCTCTCCAATCAGGCTCAGTATCATGTTCTTAAGAAGTAAGGACATCATCAGTCCTTAATCTCTGCCGCACCACTTTGCAAACTTCTCCATCTAGTTGATCTGCCTTTAGTCTAGGCTCCCTTTTCCACGCTTGCCATCTCTCGACGTCCAGTGTGTAATTATTTTTCTGAGAACTTAGATGAGGACGAGTATTACCAAACATTTACTTGAATTTCCACAATACCGTCATACCGACGGCGATACTGAATAGAAAATGGGTTATTTTTTTAACTTGGCGATGACCATATCATCGTTGAATGTGACTGTATTCTCGTTTTCGTGTAACCTCCTTAACAAGTCTCCTCTGTGTCCTCCCCCAACAGGGTCGCGCCACAGGAAGCAGAGCGGCTCTCTGGTTACGGACAAAGTTACAGTGGCACCTGTTTCAGTTGGGCAAGTTCGCGCAGAAGCATGGCGGCAAGGTGCTCTTCGTGGCCCTCCTCGTCTTGGCCACCTTCTGTGTTGGCCTCAAGAGTGCCACGATCGTCACAGACGTCGAGAAGTTATGGGTTGAAGGTAAGGCATGTCTAACCTGTTGTATGAATGTGTTTGTAGTAATAATAAATAATAATAATAGATTTATTGAGCAGTGGTATACTGAAAATATACATTTTGTGCTGCGTGTGTGTGCGCGTGCGTGCGTAAGTTACTTCACCACAGTATCGCCCCGACCCTCCATTCACGAATGAGGGCCGCTCACTCAGCCTTACACACACATTCACGAGCGTGTGTGTGTGTGTATGTTTATAACTTTTTTTATACAATCTCTGTTACTGGAGCTTGAAGGAAGCATCTTGCATCCAAATTACAACGGAAAGAACATTTTCGGTAACTTGGTATGTTGGATTCCAGCTGAAAATGTAAAGTACATAAATTGCGTAACCAGCTGCTGCAGATGTCAAGGGTCATGGCCAGCGAATCCATAACTTAAAATGAAGGGATGTGTTGGCGATTACCTTTGCTTAATTGAAAGGATCGGCGCGAGGGTTGGCTGGTGGGCTGAGGGGAGAGAAGCTTATCTCTCGAACTAAAATCCACTGGGCCTAAGTCGAGGACCAAGGCCCAGACCACGTAGTAACTGGGTTTAAGGGGTCGTGAGTCCTTTGGTTATCCGTCTGCAGGATATGAAGTTGTATAGTTCATGGTGGAGGGGGTGTAGATCTGCTTGTGTTTTACTATGTATGCGTGTGATCACCTCAATTGTATTATGTTCAGGACGTCTTGGTTTTTTTTCGTGGTTGTATTTGACTATATATGAATATCACACACACACACACACACACACACACACACACACATACGCGCACACACACGTGCGCGCTGGGATGATGAGATGCCTTTTTCTTTCTAGTTTTTGTCAGAGGAGTGTCCTTTGAAGATTGACAAGTGCTATATGTCACTGCCCGGATTAAGGTGCTTCATGTTTTCTTCCCTTTTCACAGCTGACAAGCTTTGTCACCAGCAGCTAGATTTAGGAATGGCGTGCATCAGGGTGGGTGGGGGTGGTTGCTGTAGTTATCGCGTGTTTTTGTCATGGAAGTTCTCTGCTTTGCTGTGCTTACTCATGTCTTACTAGTGTGCGCAGACTTAATTGGGCATTGTTCTGGAGTTATTGGGAGTGAGTAGCATACGCCAGGAGGAGCTTAATTGCGGCCGAAGCCGCCATCTTTGCTCTAACGTGCGCTCTGGGGACTGCTGGGGCAAGTAACGTTCACTGATGGGAATCGGAGAGGGGGTGCAGGATTCGAACCCACAACCTAAGCGAATGCGAGCCAACTGTTCTCAGGAGGTGCGTGTTTACTTACGTGCCATTCACCATGGTCTTGGGCCATGTGCTAGACTCGTGATCGGCAGCTGTTATCCTTTAGAATGAGCTCATAGCTCGTAAACATGATCTGTTGGTAATGCAGTGATCTAGCGCACACACTCTCTCTCTCTCTCTCTCTCACACACACACACACACACACACACACACACACACACACACCACTCCCCTTGCTCAAAGGGACAGAAACGTCTTGTCGGCTCTAACTAGGTACTTCAGGCGTAGGAAGCCGTGACGTTTCCAACACCACCACCTAGCTATGATTTTTACAATTAAAATTCTTGGGATTAGAATCGTTATGTAGTGCCATTAAATAGTTGTTCATTGCATTTGGTAGTCTTGTTTGAAAAACAACAGACTGAATTTACGAATGAGTTGTGGCATCTTGACAGACGCAACCGTAAAATTTGACCATTTTTTGCCCCCAAATTTTTTCTTCTCATTTCGCGTGTTTTGTCATGAATAGTTGTCATACATTTTGTTATAGATAAGTAGATATATATGAACGTTTACAGATGTAGTATGGCTTGTTATTTACAGCATAATGTTTAAGAATAGCAAATGTTGTCGACATTTTGTAAATGTTTAGTTTTGTGGCTGCCATGAAGACCCCAGAAGTCAAATGAAATATCCTGAAATTAAAACAAAACCTTCCAAGTAGAGATAATACTTCACGAAGTTAATAACGATGACATGACCACGACATGTCTCTGCGTTAGTTTACATTTTGAAAATGGCGAACTCGCCTGAATGGTTCAAACATTCCTGCTGTGTTGACAATGGACATCACTGGATCTCAGTAAATATTCTTACTCGGAAAGGATTTGTACTATAGATTCGTTAAGGTTCCATTTGTCTGACGTGATTTGATAAGCCTAACAAGTCACACGGTAAATAAACACATACAATGTACCTAAACGTCTCTCCCCCGTCCCCAGGATAGCTTGCCTTTGTCGCAAGGCAAGTACGCATGCTTCATTCCTTTCGAATAAAATTCTAGTATTGTTTCGCTCTGCGGAGAGATATACGAGCATTCGTCGTGTTCCTTCCTCGTACAATGATTCTTTTGTGCTTTGCCATACATGTTCAAGCTTAACCAGTTCTCTTCCATCGTCTGTGGCGTTAGAATTTAAATGTAGCGGACAGGCAGCCACGGAGACGCGGCGCGGAAAGACGTCCGACCCACTGAGCATGCGCAGTGCGTCTCTGTCAGATGCCGTCAGATTATATTTGATGTTGCAGGAGGTCGTCTTTGTGTTGCTTTAACTGACAATTTTTCTTTATCAGATTTGTAGTGTTCTGTCAGTCTCTCCCTCCCCCTTCCTCCCTTCCTTTTCTTACTCATTCTCTCATTTCTCCCCTCTCTTCTCTATGCCTGCTGTCTTTTATCTATTTAGATATTTGCATATGGAGCACACACTATTGTTAATGATCTCGCATATCTATCCATTAAATACACAAACAAGAAGTATGAAAAGAATTGGTTATTAAATCGACATTATTCCTGTAACTCTGAAGAAAGAAATAAAAAAGTAATCTAAAGATAAATATAAATTATAATAATGTAAGTACAAATAAGAAAATAAATTGTTCAAGCTGCGTTGGCCTCCCACGAGGAAGGTCCAAGACCAAGTGAATGGACCGTTGAAGAGGAGGAGGCGGGTGGGGAGGGGAGGAGGGGTGGTGATGTATAGAGTCATGAAGAAGCGTTCTGACCTGGGATGAGATTAGTGAGCTAGTAGGGTGTATATTTCGACATATGGAAGTAAGGTCAAGTATCGGGAGGCGAGTAAACGCCGTTTTAGGGCGAAAAGCTACGATGGGTTTGGTGAACGTTAAATTTTGAAAGTCGAAAGAAAATGTGAATGTAATGTTGGAAGAAGAGTGAGAGCGTTTTTTTTTTTTTTTTTGTAATATCAAGCGATTCTCATCAACTCCTGGTTTGAGACGAGACTCCATTTTGCTGTCGATTTCACCCCTTTATTAACCAGAATAAAGCCCCAAAAATTCATCAATGTCGAAAAAACATAGGAAGGAGAGAGATCAGATTTGAAAGGACGGATAGGATACATCAATTCCAAACCTGATGACAGCCCAATGCCCCGGCTTCTCGGACATGTCATGCAAAGGAGACGGCTACTAAGCGCCTCCCGTCGTGTGTTCGTCACCAGCGATGACCAAGCTCGAGTTACTCCCATTGTTTGGGTCACCGTCAAGGAGAACCGCCTCATTGTGAACCGTCAGCTCTCACCGAAGTCACACCGAAACTTCTGGAAGAGCCCGAAGGCTTTCCCACGCTTGTCGGTCCCAGGGGCGTTTCGTTACCTCTCACTCCCCCAGGAGACGCGGTGACCCGGCGCTTCTGCACGGCGCCCTTCCTGGAGACCTCCCCCTGAGGGTGAAAGTTAGCGGCGGCGGAAGGAGGTTTTGCCGCTGATAATGATTGCCCTCCTCCTCCCCTTTGTTTTCGCCCTTCTCCTTCACCCCCCACCTTTTCCATATCATCCTCTTGCTATTCTTTGCCACCATTCCCCTCTTCCTCCTATTCTTTGCCGTCCTTCCCCAGCTTCCTCCTCCTCCTCCTCGTCATCATTTTTCTTACTCTTCATCCGGACGCTTTCCGAAGAGGGAGGGGGATGTTCACTGTGCGAGGAGAGGGTGTTGGGTGGGGGGGGGGGTCGCACTGGCCATGCATTGATGCATTCAGATGGGTTGCGGAGGTGGCCCATCAGTATGGATTTATTTATTATTATTATTACCTCAGGGTTTTCTTAACAGGAACCCCCCACCCCACATGATCCACATCGTCCTGAACGCCAGCAGCACACACAGTTCGGACCCAGATATTTTTTTTTATTAGAGATCGGACTTATCAGGGAACCGAATCATCCCATGTCTGCACTTTCATTAAGATTCTTTTTCCTCCTTCTTCTATTTCTTAGAATCAACAACCAGTATGCCCAGCCAATGGAATCTACCCATAGACATCTCAGCTATTTCCAGCATAGGGCTTTCCCAAACAAGAGAATGTCTTACGTCACTTGATTATGAAAACGACACACTTTTCTTTCATATTTTCTGTGGTGGTTAGTTTGTATGTGTTGTTTAGTGTGGTTGTATATTTATGTATTTATCTATTTACTGATTTATGTTGCTCGCTTATTATCGTTTTCTTAATTTTGTGCATTCGAAAGCTGTTGGGTCGCTCGGCCACGGGGCAGTGAGTCGTCATCTCTCGCCCGGCCGGGCAGCTTGGGGCGCTGGACGGTTCACGGCATGGCGGCCGGCGTGAAGGAACAGAGTCACGCTTGTACATGGGCGGTGTAGTGCTGTGGGGGGTCCTCTCAGCGTGATGCTGTGGAGGATGGGAGGGGGGGGGAGAGTATGCACGGAGTGGTTCTGTAGGGGGCCGTGTCGGTGGAGTGGTACTATGGAAAGTGTGTTGTGGTGATGGTGGAAGGGTAGTGTGGGTCTGTGAGACGTCATAGTGTTGGTGTGGTCACAGTAGGGTAGGGGGTAGGCTGAGTGAGGGAGGGCTTACCAACTCACTAAGGAAAGAAGTCTGAAGTCACTTTGGGAAATCAGTGTTGTTTGTATGGCGTTGCTATGGTGTATGGTCTTGATATTGTATGGGTGCACGTTGTGTGTTAGGTTTGAATGACTGGTGAGTCATATCACTTCGTGGAATGGTGGTTGTGTTGTGGTGCAATGCTTTAGGTGCGTGTGCTTGGTGAGAGGAGCAGAGTGGTGTACTGATTAGAAAATTGTTTGGGGAGTTATCCGTGAGATGCTTGCCTCCACGCGTCCGCGGCTCTCTCCCGCCTCTACTGAAGGAGGACTGGGCGTTGTGAAGTAGCTCCTGTGACGTCTCTCTTGCGACTGATGATGGAGGTGCGTGCGATCTCGTGTCTGGACGCTTGGGACCGAAATCGCCTGCTTTATGACGTCGTAACTCTGGCCGCAAATGATCGAATTTTTGCTTTTGAAATTTATTTTTACTGGCGTGTTGCGTGGAGCTATCGATTTTTTGGAACAGGTCTGTGGACGTGCAACCAGAACGAGATATGTAATTCGTGAACATTGTAAGTTCAGTGAAGAGCTATTTCTTAACTCGCTCCAGAATGGCGGCGGGCTTCAAATGATTTTCTTTTTCAAAGCCACGTCCTGCGATTTTATTCATCTGAGGGACGAACTGTGGACAAGATAGGATATTAGTCGTGTGAGGTGCTCATATGAAGATTTTGTATCCATATATCAAAAGGAAAACCCATAATTGTGTGTGAATAATAATAGTAATAATAAAGATTGTGGTGATGATGAAAAGAATGAGGACCCACATCACATCGAAGTCATCTCCTGGAGGAAGAGGTGTCTCTTTGCGAAAGAATTCAAATCATGAGGGAGAAGAAAACTCCAATCTCCCAGTAGAAGCAAAACGTACTGATTGACAGTAATGGGGCGAGAAAAAGAAGCTTATAACATGACATTTCGTTGAAGGCTGGCTCTTAAAATTATGAAAAAATATGGCGTCGTTGTCGGTAATATCCAAACGTTTGTCGCCAGACGACAACGTTGTAGAATGCCTCTGTGACGTCACATCCGTCCATGGAGCAAGTGACGCAATTGAGTCTTATTGTAACGGTTTTGTCGGGGCCCAGAGGCGGCGCTTAGCGACCTGAGGACATTCGCCGAACGAACTTGATAACTGCTAGTTCAGATACTCATCTTTGTTGGTCTAAGGCTGACCCCCAGTGCTTTGGAGAAACTGTTTACGTAATGTATTTACATATTTATTTTCATTTATTTACATTTTTGGAACCCTGTGAACACTGTGCATGACACATTTTAGAGACTTTACTCTGACAAAAGCTAGACGATTATATTCAAATATGTACTGAAGATGTTTATTTATTGTCCGCAACCTTGAGAGAGTACGTACCGAAGGACAAATGATTGAATAAAATCGTCTGTGGCCAGGCAAGTGAAATAAACGTGTAGATGTACCACCGTGTTAAAGGAACTGACTGAGATAATTCTAGCTCCCTCTCAGATCGGGAGGAACCCCAAGACGAAGAAAAAAGAGAAACAAACAAAAAAAATTGTGTCTGCCAGGGCAGGAACGACGAGTATGCCAACATGAGGGGTTGCCTCCTCCTCCTCCTCCTCTTTCTCTTCCTCCACGTCTTCCTCTACCTACTTCACCTCCACCTCCTCTACCGCCTCCCCCTCTTCTTCCTCTTGATCATCATCTTCTGACAGACCTCCTCTGCCTTCCCCTCTTCCTCTTCTTATTCTTCATCATTTTCCTCTTCTTCATTTTTTATCATCTTGTCACGGTTCTTCTTCTTCTTATTCTTCATCATTTTCCTCTTCTTCATTTTTTATCATCTTGTCACGGTTCTTCTTCTTCTTATTCTTCATCATTTTCCTCTTCTTCATTTTTTATCATCTTGTCCCGGTTCTTCTTCTCATTCTCCTCCTCTTCTTCTTCATCTTCTCCATCTTCTTCTTCTCCCTCTCATTCTTCTTCTTCATCTTCTCCCTCTCCTTCTTCTTCTCCCTCTTTTTCTTCTTCTTCTTCTACTAATTCTTCTTCTTCCTCCTCTTCATCTTCTTCTTCTTCTTCTTCTTCCTATCCCTCTCCTTCTTCACCCTCTTTTTCTTCTTCTTCTTCTTCTTCTTCTTCTTCTTCTTCTTCTTCTTCTTCCTCTTCTTCCTCTTCTTCTTCCTCTTCTTCTTCTTCATCATCATCTCCCTCTCCTTCTTCATCTTCTTCTTCTTCCTCCTCCCTGTCCTCCTCCTCCTACTACCGAAGTCGCCGCAAGAGCTTTCTTATAAAAGGACCACTTGTCCCGAGATAATTAGCCTCTCCTTTGCCTGTTCCTTGCCCGCGTTTACACGAATGGTCTACTCCTTCCATGCTACTATTAGTGGGGAACTCGAAGTACGCAAATACATTTTGT
Source organism: Oratosquilla oratoria (assembly GCF_046742065.1). NCBI lineage: Eukaryota > Metazoa > Arthropoda > Malacostraca > Stomatopoda > Squillidae > Oratosquilla > Oratosquilla oratoria. Next base: position 77,329,142 of record NC_134781.1, on the reverse strand, counting down.
CGAGTATTAGATATGTTTTTATATTCAGTAGTAGATAGTTGTTCTTGTTTAGAGAAAAATATGTTTCTACGTCATAGTGTGTCGTTATTATAAGAGACGTCATTGCTTGTGTTGTTCGGGTGTACTGTGATACATCATAGCTGTATCAACCATCGTAATGATAGCCTAAGCACATTCATAACCCTCTATGTGTTCAGTTTGTGTACTGAGATACCTCGGTTGTTGTCCTAGTGTACCGAGATGCTTTGCAGTATCCTTCATCGTAACCTTACATCAGTGTGAACATGCAGGGCTGCCTCTGTTCAGGCAGGAGTGGCGAAGAAGTGTAAACCCCCAGGGCTCCCATTCACGGCTGCCTTGGGGGTGCTTGCTCGCGTGCGTGCGTGCGTGTGTCGTCTCGGTAAGGAAGTCGTCTTTGCCTCGATAGCCTAACCTACGGATTTCATTCGCTGATAATGGCTCCACGAATTTTGGTCCCCCTATCTCCCTATTCCTGTAAGGGCAGGCATGGGGGAGTAAGGGAAGGGGGTGGGAGGAATGTTCAGGGTTATCTCTTTTCCAGGGTCGTTTTAGGATATGAATAAAACCGGAATGTGGGTATTGTCGTCGGAACGGTTTGAGTCTGAGTTCCTTTCGCTCCCCCCTTGCGTGTATCTGCATGATCAAGGCTCCGTGTTAAGGGCGTAGTCACCTCCTTATACTCGATTGCTTGCTTGTACTTCGGAGCTTCTCTGCATGTACGTGTTTGTGTGTGCTTACACAGTTGACTACAGAACTGTGTCGTTTGTCAGTTCATTTCGCGTGGGATTGTGTATACGTTGGGAGGATGCTGGTGTAAGCGTGCGGCCTTCCTCTCAAAAAGGAAAAGAAGAATATCCATTGGCCGAGGCATCACGTGTGCCCGGGATCTCTTCTTACAAGTCTTAATCATCGTGGGGTTTTGTTCGTTAATTACTTACGGGTGACTCTGTTTGCTTCCAAGACGCCCAGGCAATGTCTGAATCGGCCGGCGAGACTTCGTCTTTTTTCGAAGTTGCTTCCATCCCCACCAACGCTCCTCCTCCTCCTCCTCCTCCTCCTCCTCTCCACTCTTGGCTTGTCGAGTCCCGATTGTGTTTGCCTAATTGGTGTTGGTCAGGTTAATGACTATCGGTCCATTGGTGTTGTGTGGTGAGTGTTTGAGTGTTGAGGCGTGGTTGATCGTTGAGTTTTTGCCACCAAGGGGCTTCTTGCACTTCTTTCTCTTCGCTTCTTTGGGTTGAGTTTATGTTGGTGAGCAATGAAAAGTCTCAGTCTCTCTCTCTCTCTCTCTCTCTCTCTCTCTCTCTCTCTCTCTCTCTCTCTCTCTCTCTCTCTCTCTCTCTCTCTCTCTCTCTCTCTCTCTCCCTCTCTCTCTCTCTCTCTCTCCCTCTCTCCCTCTCTCTCTCCTTCCTCTCGGCGTGCAGTCGTCATTTGCTTATAGGTGGGTGGTTGCAGTCGCCTGTGTTTGGATAGAGGGAGTAGGTAGTGATGTTTGTGAATTGTTCGAGTGGTTTCTGTGAGTGACGTATCCTCCACGCGGGTGTATTGAAGCTTTCCACTTTGGGTTTGAGTCGAATTTGATCGTGCGTAACACATTGTTACATGTTATAGACACCAAAGCAGGCATGCACTTGTAGGCGCCTCGAGTTCACGCATGCGCAGAATAACCATACACCTATTCGTACAGTCGCATGTAAGTCTAACGCTAAAACACGTACACATGTATGTGTGCATATATACACGTGCATGTTCGGAGAGAGAGAGGGAGGGGGAAGGGGGAGAGGTAGTAAGATTAGCTTAATTCTTCAGGAAAACAGTGCGCAGAAATGTTACACACGCACGCGCGCTCACACACACACACACACACACACACACACACACACACACACACACACACACACACACACACACACACACACAATAAACAGACCGTGTTTGATTTTCGGCTGAGCGGTACTCACCGAGCCTCAACCCTTTTGCCCCCCTTCCTCTCTCCACCACGACCGCGTCATCGCGTCGCCCTTTCTCTGCCCACGGAAACAGACGACTCCCAGGGACTGCCACAGGTTGCCAGTGATGCCCCCCCCCCCACACTTCCCTCTCTCCCTTTTGCCAGTTCATCGTTCCCATCTGCATGTACACGACGTTCTGTGTGGGAAGGTGTAGCGTTCTGTATTCACATTCCCGTCCCGTAGAGCAACTGGGCAATACGCTAGAACGTGTTTGTTTGTGTGCGCTTTCGCGTGTGCGTGCGTGCGTACGTACGTACGTACGTACGTCTGCGGCGCCCGACGTGGGCAGGGTGCCACTTCGGGGGTGCCGTAGCACTTGGGTGGTCCCGGACCAGCACTCCACTGGGCTCGCAGCTGCTGGAGGGCTTCTGGGGCTGTGTGCTTGTTCGCACCGCTTCGGCTATGTATGTTGATGTAGCCGCTGTTTTTGTTGAGAGGGTGGCTGTGTTTGTTGGAAGGCCTTCTGTTTTGTAAGAAGGATGTCGGGGTTTGTTGGAAGGGTCTTGGTTTGGTGGGAAGGACGATGTGTTTGATAGTTGGTTTGCTGTGTTTTTTTTAGGGAAGTAGTTGGTTTGTTATGTTTTTTTAAGGGAAGGTTGTTTGTTGTATGTATTGAGGCGTTGTGCCATTGGTCGTTTCATTAATTGTACCCAGTTCACTTGATTGTACTCAACCCACATTACCCTGAATGCTAACCGTCACCTTCTAATTGAATAAATTCGACGAAAAAAAAATATTCAGGTCATTTAGTTCAAGGCCAGTCCTTAGTACGAAGTATAGTACTTCCCTTTTAGAAAAAAAAATCCTGCTATTTCGTAAAAAGATAAAATAAGCAAGTAAATTAATAAAAATAAACATATAATGTGTTGGCAAGGAGAGGGCAGGCCAACTTGTGCAAAACGCCCAACTTGCATATTTTTCTAACAGACCCCAAGCAATTTCATTCAGGCGAGTCGACCCCCCCCCCCCAACACTGCGGGAGGTTTACGAATTCCTTGGAAGGAGATTTTAATTACTAGGTTAGGCTGACGAAAATACAACACAAAGCTCAACGCCAAGTTTACATTATATAGGCATGACTAACAGACCGCCATCTTTCAAAGAACCGTCTCGGCCTTCTACTAAGTAGAACCATCTGGCGTTAGACTGAATGTATGTACGTGTGTGTGTGTGTATAATATAATATAATATATATATATATATATATATATATATATATATATATATATATTGTGTGTGTGTATGTATATGAATTCGAGACCCAACACTGTACCTCATATTCACTTCAAGTACCTAAGCTTTTGCTGCGTTGTGCGACTTAAGCGCGCTCTAGTTGCCGCCAAAGGGTTTTAGTCAGATGAAGGGAAATCCCTCTCCCCCTTTGCTGTGAAGGAGTCTGTCTCTCTCTCTCTCTCTCTCTCTCTCTCTCTCTCTCTCTCTCTCTCTCTCTCTCTCGCTCGCTATCTCGAATGAACGGGTGGTTTGAGTTTGATTGCTCAGTTCAGCTAGTGTAGCGCCTTTTTTAACGATGTTCTTTCAGAAGTAAGTCTGATGCCTTCACAACAGTTATTTCTGTCTTTTTCGGCGGCTTCAAACGTTGGTATGCACGTGGGTGGCACTTATTTCTATTTACTTTTTAGCAGAACCGAAGCGATAGCCAGTGCACGTGGGTGGCACTTGTATATGCAAATCAGCTGTTCTGTCTCGGGAATTAATTTCACTATATGTAGACGAGATATTCTGCGGGACTCGTCAGGGTGGAAATAATTGTTTTCGTATGGTTGTATTGCCCTAGGCGTCAGAAATAATTTGACATTCGTCAACTTTAATCACTGCCACTCGTGTTTATGTTTCTCTCTCTCTCTCTCTCTCTCTCTCTCTCTCTCTCTCTCTCTCTCTCTCTCTCTCTCTCTCTCTCTCTCTCTCTCTCTCTCTCTCTCTCTTTCTCTTTCCCTCTCTCTCTCTCTCTCATGGTGTTAGTGCCATACATAAGACATGGTTATGTTCTTGTGAAAGGAACTATTATGATCACAAGATATGCTGTCATAGGACAATAGGCTTTCAAAGTACAAGACTATATTTAGAGTTGGGACGCAGAGCCTTGTGGGTAATAGATATACACGGTACCAGTTTGGAATGGAGGATTCGCCTACTCTGTAAGACACTCTGTAGGTTTGAATTTCCATTACTGGTGCATCGAGATTTTTGATCATTTTGAAGACATTTGTTTCGAGTTGTATCATAGTTCATTACTCCCATCAATAAGGAAAGAAACTCCTCGACAATTTGTCGCACGGGATGATCGTATCTGGTAACAAAAACATGTATTTAAACGAATACTTTTTGTTTACTTCTGTTACCTAGACATTCACTCTCAAACGCTTGTTGATTTGAGGCAAAATTGAAACCTGTCTAATATCAATATATCCCCAAAAAGTGTCGAAGATCCTATGTTTCGAATTTTACACGAAACGTTTTGCCATCCCTCTGAATTTGGTCCATCCTGCACAGAATAACATTCTATTACAGGACGACATTTTCACATTCTCTGTTTTAAATGTTTACACCCAAAAAGTGTATATTTATCTTTGTTGTCATTTTAATATGTGACACGACAGAAATCGTGTTGTCCTATAGAAGGTGCAGACTGTAGAATCTGCAGAATTATAGTCTGTAGAAAGATCAATATCCCAACAGTTTACGTTTGATATTCTAATTCACTCTCCCGAAATCTTTAAACCCACCCACCCTTTCCTTAGGCGGAAGATGGCCCACAGCTTGAGAACCCATACTATTAGTATTATTTTCATTTAAGTTTTCTGCGTATTTTGTCTTAATTGCAATGCATCGCACAGAATAAAAGTTACGCTTGCGTGCCCACTCGTTGTCGTCGCTCTCTCGTATTTTCATTCAAACATATTGTGCAACGGTCGTTTTTGCCCCCCTGTCAGTGGGTAAGCGTGTATCCATTTGTTCCTGTTTTCTCCCTGTTGTTTCCTCAGTCCGTGTTGATTGCGGCATCGTTTGTATTTCTTCGTGGGTGATTTTTCTTCAACAGATTCGTTTTGTGTGGCATCTCCCGTCCTTTTGCTTTTGTTATCTATGCGCTGTGCGAGTTTTTGGTTCGTATATGTTAATGTTAAATTGAAGTTTAAAAATCATCCTCTCATCAGCCTCTTCTCTACAGATTCTGGGTTTGAGTAGTATGTAGTTTTGTGTTTTACTTAAGTTTTGTCATCGTTCTGGAGTTTCAACTTTGTTTTCTTGTTTTGACTGTATAGTGTATTCGTAAATTAGTAAAAGTGTCCGATAATGCACACGTGCTGTCTTTGTTATATACTCTGTTTTCCATCTTGCTCCTATTGTTCATATTCCTCCTGTCACTCTTCCTTATCCTCCCCCTCCTCCTTTTCCTGTTACTCATTTTCTTCCCAGTCTTCTTCCTCCTGGTATCATTATTTTTCGTATATATATATTAGTTTTAACACTAGCACAAACAAAATCAACGGATTTCATTATGAAAGAAATAAAGGTTACCATCATTTCAGCTATGATGAGTCCTAATTTTATTTCATTACTAGGCACTAGAAGATGCACATGCACTCCGTTATCGGTTGCGAAAAAAGAGGGGAGTACTTTATCGCCAGACATGCGCTTCGTAATAAGTGCACAACGCCTCGTCACGCTTTGCAGACATGACGTCATAGCGAGCGTAACTTAAATACTTCGCTTTCTCTTTAACAGTTAATGTTGTTATTATTATTATTATTATTATTATTATTATTATTATTATTATTATTATTACCATTACTGTTGTTGCCATTATTATTTCATTATTATTATTATTGTTGCATATGTTAAATTCACTAATATCAGTGCTTACATGGCCATTTGCATCACCGATGTTTGTGATCTTCCCCTTCTTGCTCTACCTCCTCTTTCTTCCCCTCTGTCTCCTACCCCTACGCCTCCTTCTCCTCGTTTTGCTCCTTCTCCCCTTCAGGCCATTGTTCGTTATATATGTATGGGAAATGGAGTCTGATCCTCCTCCACAATGCACCACACGTTTTATATATATACACCTTTTTTATGGTCGTAGTTACCCATTTATTTGTATCGTGTAATATATATAGTAAAGGTAAGGTTGATAAGAGTATGACTGACGGTTGTTAAACTTTGACTCGGTCATCCTGTGATAACATTTTCGAAAAGAGTGGAATCCTGTCTCGCCAGAATTGACCGAGTTATGCTGACAGGTGATGCTGAACGGGTTCCTTATAGCTACTTGGTGCAATATCTGCCCTCTTTCAAATTCCCTTTTTCCTTCTTCCTCCCTCTCCCACGTTCATGTTATTTATTTGCGTGTTTGTGTGCAGCTTGTAATCACTGCATTTTCATGGAAAATCTGGTATATCTGCCGTCGTTGCCATGTCTAATGTAGTTCAGTCATTACTAGTTGGTAATAACATAATGTTCTTCCATTTGTATAACTGTATAAGATTATTGTCAGAAATTTGTGATACACTTTTCTGTTTCCAGTTGATTCAGAAACTTCGCATTTATTTGTGCTGTGGTGGTTTGTGTCGCTAATGCACATGTGGGCCTCACGCATGCATAACCATGGCTGTGATTTGTCAGAATGTGTGAAATAGATCCATTACCAATCGAACAAATATTAGATATCAGAAGTAAATTGAATTTCTTTTCCATCCACAAAGATAAGGTCAGAATTAAACTGACGATACCTGAGTGTGAGTTTGTTGTTTTCTTGCATATACTCGACATGTCTTCATAATCTGAAGAAAATTTCACTGGGAACCAAATGTTGCGGCCAGGGGCGGGGTTTCGGGTGGGGGAGTGGTGATAGGATGTCGTCAGAGCAGTGGCCGACGCAGCCGAGAGAGTAACCGGTCTGTGTGCAGCGAGATCACATAAAACCGATAGCGTGTGCACGGACGTGGTTGATCGCGGTTACGATCGGGATCATCGTGACTGTCTTTGTAAGCAATTTAGATGTTCCGGTCTGCTGAACCAAATGACTCAATCTCGGAGCCGCGGCTGTGCAGCCGCTTGGCTGGTGGCAGGTGCGGGGCCACCTCCCCTACTTGGGTGAAGACGTTGGAGGTAAGGCCTCCATGCGAAAAGGCATTCGCTTCTCCAGATGTCATTACCCGGGGTGATTTTATGTGGCGCAGTATTAAGAAATTATGTCTCGAAACTAAAACGTGAAGAGTATCATTGAAGTCTACGTCCATTTATTGTGTAGCTTGTCCAACAAATGAAATTCTACAAACTGATCCTAACAGACGAAATGTATGTGTGAAGTCACAGTATATGAACGTCACAATCCTGTGTAAGACATAGTACAGCTACCGGCTGTTGAAGCTGCACCACTGCCAGGGTTATGTTTACAAGTATAAAGGCAACGGGTAAACATTCTAAGCAGGAGAGTAGTGGCGTAATACATACATACGCAACCCCGCTTTTGTCCACACGTACATCCACTTGCGCACGCCCGTTTCTTTTGTGTCAGCGTCAAATATCCTCGTTGAGAATACATGTTATACAATTATGATCCCCGTATTGCTGCGCGAACAGACTTCCATGTCCACTGTAAAATGAGTTGCCACCACCCATTACCTTCGCAATTAAATTATGCATGGGAAGGACTTTGAAGATGTGTATTGACATCTCCAACACCATAACAAAATTTAATTTGGGTACGAGTACCTCAATCCATTTTGCTACTGAAGAGAAAGTGGACACCATTTTAAGTGGGATTTCCATCGAGACTCTTGCCCTGGTTCAACGCCACTGCTGAATAGAACTGTCTGGTATTCATTGCCCAACCCCCAAAAAGACAAAAAGTACACAGTTGTGAAGAGTTCAATTGATCATTCTAGGCCTTATCTTGCTGGTGAGCGGGAATGTCGGAGATGCAGTGCAATCGTGAACGTTCCCTGAAGCAGCTAATATTCTAATTTTGCTCTTACACTCCTAAATATTTTTGTAGTTTACAATTAACTCAATAGTGTCATTCAAAAGTGAAGCAACTGTAATCAAAATAATATGGTTAATATCGTTCAAGAATATGGCAATATCTGGCAACTGCACATACACAGTTCGACATCCCGGTGGAGTTGCCAAATCTCACCATGCGAGAACTATGATAAGGGAAACATTTTGATTTCAATCTCGCATTGGTAGAGCACCATAGAGGAGCTTAAGCATGCATTCCTCTCATCTTACATAAGACAGAAAGATCACGTAGAAGTATGTTCCTATTCCACAGACATCTGAGACCTGAATGGCCAAATGTATTGTATCCAATAACTAATTTCTTTGAGCTGATTTCTTTGGTGCGTACAATGAGACACTCGGATTATGTCATTGAAGTCATCAGTTCGAAACCGTTCGAGTGGTAAGTAAAGATTTATATGAAGAGCAGTATTCACCCATACACCTCAAGAATTCCTTCCCTGTACTTATATGGTAAAGGCTCTGGCAGTAGGAATAATTCCTGCAAATGTATAGCATTCATGAAAACCCCACACTGACTGAAAGTTGCAAATGTAAGCTACTCTTGACACAGTGTATTTTGTAACACTGTTGATGTACAGTTGGCAAAATGTCTGCTTTGCCCATCTACTCGTGCAATATAGGTGATTTGACAGCAGAATATCTGAAAACAGATTGTATTGTAAATTCTGAGTCACATTTTGTTTCGTGTATACTTGCAATATTCAAATATTGCCAGAAGAACATCTTACAGTTCCGGTGAACCACATAGTGTACCACTTGCCACGTATAACTGACACTTGAACCTCACTTGTTAAGTATATTTGCAAAGCAACTATGAATTTATATTGATTAAAATTCCATATTTCAAATAAATTCACATCAGTGTAAAAACAATCATGAGAGTTATGTCTATTCAGAAATGGGTTTAGTTCGGAAGGAAGATCCAATTACTTTAACATGTTCTGCACTATAAAGAAATGGTGTGCAATAGGATCCTGTTATATTGCGTTGCATACGGTACAGGATTCCATGCAATAAACATTGTCTTCGTGTCAACTAAAACACACTTCCATATATTACCGTTATTAGTAGTATTCGCACTGGTAAAGCAGCGTTGTATAACTGCCCCTAAAGTTTTTTTTCATCTTATATTAAGAATTCTGCAAATTGATTCGCAGTTATGCATTATAGTATTAGGGTGGTTATAGTTTCATATTACTTTTATGTTAAATTTCCCATACCTGCGGACGAAGCTATCGTTGTTGCATGTGTTTGGGGCAGCCGGAACAAGTATTCAGCAGTACAAGAAGAGGATGACAAAAAATAAAAGTTACATTCTTGTACAATACGATAGGTATATATTGGAATTCATTTAATTACTTTAATGCCATTTTTCAACTTGTATAGTTCAGGATTAACGGCTCGGCGAACTTATTGAGATTATCGTAGTAACTGCAGAACTTTTTTGATGCGTTCGAGTAAAGGTGGCGGCTAGCATACTACTTGCTTTTCCTACTTAGAGTAGAAACTACTTCAAATACAGTGTCCTAGACTTCCGTTAGAACATTTCAACATAGTACAATTTGACGTTTAGAAATTTGAAAACAGAAGATCATAACCGAAGTAGTTTCTACCCAAACGAAGTAGCAAAAGCAAGTAGCATGCTAGCGAAAAGTTCCTAGTGTGCCGCCACCGCTGTGTACCGTTGTCGGCGTCGAGCACTCGGAAAGGCGGGCAAACACGAGCCCAACTATAATTTACGTGGTGACATCAGCTCCCACCCAACGAACTTGTTTTTACATTAAGCCGCCTCACTTATATCTAATAAAAATGGTTTTTATCAACATTGGAGGGGAGCATGCAAGATATACTACGGAGTAACCGCATTGATTTTCTTTCCCCATATGGAGTGAGGTCGTTAAAGTGAATGCGAGTGTTTTGGTTGGTTTAAGTACGACAGAGTCATTTTACATGCTATGGTAATTTGACCGTTTTCCTTTTTGGCTGACAACTTGTGGTTATAGTTTGATGTTTTTTACCAATTTTAAAGGGCAATTACCCGGATTGTAATCGGTTTTCATTTTTATTGCATAGTGATTAGTCATATAAGAAGACTTCTGTTAGCAAAACAGATTTGCACAACATTTTGCCCTTTTACTGATATTTACAAGTTATTTATTCCAAGTGCTGACAGGCGACTTTATTCAGCTGAATTAAGTCACCTGGTGTAATTTGGAATAAACACCCACGACACCTTGAAAGGGTTTGTAGAAAATATGCTGAGAACAAATAATAAGTTTGCTAATGAAACATCGGTGGGCTTCAATATCATATCTTCCTTTACAGTAGCAAGGTAAATTTTACCATATTTAATACAGGTACACAATAGTTTGTTTGACTTCATGGGGGTGTCTATAAACATGGAATACCGGTAACCGGGTAAAGGAAAATAAGGTTAAATTCCAAATAACATTTATTTATATAAATTAAGGGTGGTATCCTAGTTGTTTGACTTCGTGTACTGAAACAATTCTCGTTTCAGTATATAGTGGATTAGCACCACACTGAGATCTCTGAATAATGAAGTGACATGCATAATCGAGGGAAGATTGAAGACAGTGGATATGCGAACTTGGAGTAAGGCGGGTTTGACGCGGGACGGTCTGACCAGGTACCATGTCCCCCCACCGGACCGTCACGGAATCCCTCTCCGCCCCACTGACGTTGCCATGGCCGGTCCTGAGGGTTACCAGTGACCGGGAAGTCATTAGTCCTAACCCTGGCAGCGGCGTCTGTTTGAACCTTCTTAACGTCTTAATTTTCTTCCCCCAAATCCGCTGCTGTTTCGCAGGTATCTGAGATTGCACTCGAGATCACACACACACACATGACTTGTATATGAAATTATTCTTGACTCTTCAGTTTATACAACCAGGACAGCAGGGAACAAGAGATCGTAGTTGTGAATATACAGTAAGTTTGGTGAGAGTGATGTACACATTGACGAAAAAGTAAGATCACGAATAAATAAATTGCAGTCTCCTAAAAGCACTACTACTCATGTAGAACTGACGTTGGCAACATTTAAATGTCATATAATAACTATCAACAATATCTTTAACTGCTGCGTTATTCTGTGGAGGATTTGATAAAATATCTTGGTACGTGAATACGAACCGTCTAAGAATGGTGGTTGATCTTAAGAGGAGGTTTACGATTGCCCATTCTCGTAAATCTGCGTGAGCCGGTGTCGACAACGAGCCTGAGACGGTCAGGAAGATGTCCCATGCTGAGGATAGCATTCTTCCCATGTTTGCAGAAATAAATTATAGGATGGCTTGCAGGGGTGATATCTCTTTCTAACCACGCTTTCTTGATTTATCCAATTTTGAAGAACCTCGCACCAACGTGTTCTTCCTATGCGTTCGACTCAATCTTTTCTAAAATGTCAAGTTACATAATTCTTTGTAACTGTTTCAGAAAAGATCAGATTGGACTGCACATTCAATTAACTTGTCTTGTTTAAGTTTTTGAAGTTCCATTTTCACAGCAGAGACGCCTCAAGTCATGCGGTGGTGGGTTGTAACAGAAATACCACAGGAAAGTTTGGTGGTGGGGTTCTGTACAAAACGAATTGCTGTTGTTGCTGGCGGGAATGCCAACAGGGAATTAATGATCGATTTTATTTTCGGTGTAAGACCTCAAGGTCCGCGTGGAGTTACATTAGAATAAACTGTTTAGTTGAATGTGTATCCACAGCCAGCCATTATTTTAAAGTCATAGTCTAACATGAATGGTTTAACTGTAAAGTTATTGTGCCTATGGCAACATGTCCCGTCCGAATCTCGGAAGGAATTTCGTTCATACATTTAAGAGCCAAGCTTGTCGCGTAGTTTTCACTCATAAGATGAATAATTCGTTTGTAACATATTGAGCGTTAGTATTACACAACTATATCTGTCCAAATATTTTTATTTGTGTTATTTATGTGCACACTGCCCGCAAAGTGTTAGTATGTGTGCGTAAGACAAACATGTGAGAAGTGCACATAACGAGAAACCAACGTAGCGACCTTGTTCTTCCCAAGGGCAGTCATTGCTCCTTTCATAGGAGGGTTTTGTCTTCCTTTCACGCTCCCTCAGCTGCCTTCTATGTCTCCAGTGCATAGTGTCTCTGTTCAGCTTGATCCCGGCCCTGGGTTCTGTTTCTTCACCAGGGGAAGCCATGGAGGCATTGAAGTTCTTTGTTATCTGTGGAGAATACCATGGTAATTATTGTTTTCTTCTATACGTTAGTTGTTTTCTTACTTCTGCCGTCGTTTTCTTTCTCACTCATTGATCCTACAGAATTCCCATCCCTCCGCTCCACCTTATCCGTTTTCCTTTACTCCCTGCTCTATCCGCTTCATCTCCCCCTCCCTTCTTCCCTCGTCACTTACCAACCGTCTTCCGCTATCCGCACGAGCCGTTGACACCCTCCCCTCCTTTAACACCCGTTCAGCGAGGAATGCTCTTTACACCGTCGTACGCCAAGGCTTGCCACGAAAACAGTTCATGGCCTGGTCGTCATTCCGTTAGGTGACTCGGTTGCAACATTTGAGTTTCCTCGTGCTTTTTTTCAATAGAAAGTGGATAGTAGAAACGTGTACGACTAAAAGAAGAAATTACAGTGACCATAATGGGACACGAGATAGTAATGGTAATGCAAAAATACTAGCAAATTGTAATTATATTTATACTGTTTGAATTGGCATGGGCAAAGCGGATGTCTCACTCATGCGTGTGAAGAAAATTGAGATATAGCTTGATGATCTGATACAATGTGCGGGCTTCCTGTAGGCGTGATCCTAACGGATAGGATATCATTATAGCAGGGTATTATGGCTTGTTGCTGATGTCCTCATGGTTATGAATGTGTTAAAAGGATGCACCCAAGAAGTTGCATTGAAACACCATATATATATATATATATATATATATATATATATATATATATATATATATATATATATATATATATAATATATATATATCAGGTAGTTATTACAAATATTTTGTGGGTCTTTGCCTTCTCATTGCCTGTTTAGTGTATGTCTTTCAATTTAGGATCTGAATATAGGAACTGAAATATTTAGAACAAAAAATTCGGAAATTGGAACATCCCGGATAGAATCACTTTCCAATATATATATATATATATATATATATATATATATATATATATATATATATATATATATTCAATATTCATTCGAAGAAGATAATTCCTAATTGTGGAGATATTCCCGATAGAGAGAACTGTTGAATTAAGTAAAGCATTGCATGGGATAATGGCAAATAGTCCAGATAGAATATCTGAATGAAGAAACTTGTTTTGAATATCCTAAAACAAGAGAGTAACTATATAAAAATTTCTTAATCCCACATTTATGGTTTTATTCTATTTGGCTCCCAGAGCGTGACTAATGTTCAATAAAATTACGTCAAACTCTTTTTAATCACTTTGTTCTTGTCATTGTTATTGTTGTTGAGGTACGGTATATCGCGGGCAATATGCCATTAATGGGATTTCCTCACCATGTTTATAACGGAATAACATGATAGTTATAGCTGAATTGGATTAAGAAATATAATGCCACGCTACATCGTATGTTTTTATCGCATTTATCATTTTGTTTATTCATTATTATTCTATATATTCATTTATTTTTGTTAATTGCTTGATATCAGGCGCACATGACTACTTTCAAAATATAAAGATCTGGCCACGCCCGGTTTTTAATCACAAGACACCAGAAGAGCCTCTCCGGATGTAGACTGAAAAGGACGCCCGGACCCTCTTCCACCCCCACCCCCCCTCCGGAGCCGGTAACGCGAGCCAACCGGATGACTATTTCAACCGGGTATCGGTCATAGGGGTAGGAAGGTGTCTGAACCATCTAAATGTCGTCTTTGGAGGATAGAAAAGGATAGTTTATTAGGAGCTGGTGCCTTCAACCAACTATAGAGCCCACCTTACAAAATTTTACCTCTGAAGGATTGAAAAGAGTAGTTTGGTAAACATTAAACATTTTGTTTGTGGTGATTATCAAAGAGTTGTAGAAATTTTATAGTCAGTTATTGCGTACCGAGTTCTCTTGTTTTAGAGAACTATGTTTGAATTTTCTATGGCAAAGGAAATTAGAACAAGAAAGACACATCATTGTGAAAATATGGTGGGAATGGTTCAAACTAAATTCTAAAGGAATCTGGTGGGAAAGGTTTGAATCAGAATATACAGGAACCCAATAGCCTGTGCAAGTTCTTTGTTGATATTAAAAAAAAATGATACTTCATACACTGCCGAAAAGGCGTCCGCCAGTGATCTCTGTAACTAAAGTAAACCAGAGAGCTCATTCATGACAATTGACTCCGACGGTCGTTACTACCAAGAGTGCACACCGGAAAAAGCCGAGGTTCTTCCAACACTTCACCAACCCCCCTCTCCCACAACCCTTTCTCTCCGGTTGTCAGAAGTGGGGATGGTACGGCTATAAGTGTTGTAGGAAGCTGGAGAGGGAAGGTTCTGCATGCGATAGAAGTGAAGAGGAAGAACTTATAACGGGTAAGCTTCGGCAGTACGTGGTCTATCTCCTCTGACGTCATGCCGCTCCTGTCGCCTCTAAGGCGCTCGTGTTGGTTAAGGTTAGCTATTTCTTAGTTATATATATATAACTTTCGAATATAGGAATACTTCGGGCTATACAGACGCCCACTTGTTGGCAGAGCAGGATATATATATATATATATATATATATATATATATATATATATATATATATATATATATATATTAAGAAGGCAAAGACAAATTACTCCCTGGGAACTTTAAGAGCTTTGATACGTTCCACACAACCAGAGGAAAGATTCTATTTTATGCAGCATTGTTATTATGAAAAGACAAAAATTGTGTATACAGACCTGCCACATGCATCGTGACGTAATGTCGTTTAATTTAAGCGAGGCCGACTTCGGAACGCATTTGGCCCCGCGGGTCTGATCACGTAGGTTCTTATCATCAACGAGAATCTCGACGCCAAGTTTCTCAACGCAACCCCGGCATGAAACCACAGCTGACGTGACCATTGGGGGAAATAGGTTCCACTTGGAGGGCTGAAATGTTGATTATGACATTCCACGGTCACAGGGAAAGGGGAAGATAGAACGGCAGTTTCGTAAACTTCGTGGAAGGGTCGTTGGACCTGATGAAGAAGAACTGGTGTATGAAGTTATGACTTCCGGTAGAGGGTGTGTCTCTTTTGTGATGTTACCGGTTGTAGATCATGAAAATTCTTACAGATTGCTCAAGCCGCTAAGGAGGGCTGGAGTCCATTGATTGTTTCTTGGTACAAGTTCGCGTTTTGCAGAGGCTTTGGCCAGCACGCGCGGGAGTGCTTGGGTAGGGTGAGGAGGGAAGGGGAAGGTTGTGATGCACGGAGAAGACTTGAGCTTTAGGCACGCATTGTATGTGTTTTGTGTGTTCGTGAGTATGATTGTATATTATGTAAAAGGTGTGTATGTGTTACGTTTATGTAGATGAACGCGTTTGCAATTAAATGTATATGTTTTTTGGGAATGTGTTTAATGTGCGTACTTACGTGTGTGTTTTGAAAGTCATGCATGTGTAAAACATGGCTCTGATCTCCATTTTCTTCCTCACGTTTCACGCAGTTACAAGAGCTCCTTGTATTGTCATTACATTAATTGGGCATTCGCCACTTCCACACTTTCATATCCTCTGGTTCTTCCTCCTTCTCTTCCTCCCCTCCTCTCCTCTCCCTCTTTTGTTGTTTTGAGCGAAGATGTATCACTCGCCGAGGTTTGTCCCTTCCCATCACGTGACCAACCACCCTCCCCTCCTCCCCTTCATATGTCTCCCTCCACACCACTCCACCATATGTTAGGGGCTCCACCTATCGCGGTTTCCTTCTCTCCGCCACACCCGAACTTTTAACCTTTGCTGTGTACTCGGTCGTTGTGTATGTACAGGGGCGATCGCTTGCGTGTGCAAACATATTTATGACAAGAATATGATCAAGACTTGCTCAATCCAAACGGAAGGTGGCCCAGGCTCAAAATTGTGATATGATCAATTACGGTGGGGGTTGGAGGCAATGTTCAGAGCCCCATGAAGGGCGTAATCACAGCCGTGAATGTAGTCGTCTTCACTACGCCGAAGTCGTCTTCACTGTGCCGAAGTCGTCTTCACTACACTCGCCGCGACGTTTGCGACGCGCCCTGCCAACGTCCCCATCGTTTTAAAAGACCCGACCGTTTCTTACAGCTAAGGTACACGTCATCCCTGGCGGCAGGCCTAAACTCTCGCCATTTATTTGCATGTTCCGTATTCCCATTTGTACTCCGTACTACCATGCAACGTCACCTTACTTCCTTTGTGATCTACACCCAATCCTCGAACCCTTTCTTCCTCTTCCACCCTCGCCTCTTAGTCTTCCTTCCCCTCCCCTTCCTTCTCTTTGTACTCGTACTCTTTCCCGTCTTCGTGTTATAACTACATCATCTTCCTTCTCTTCCCTACCTACTCCGTTTTCTTTTCTTCTTGGCGTAGCAATCTCCTCTAGACTCACCCGCAGCGAAAAATCCTCTCATTTTCAGTTTAGCGATTGTATGTAATTCAAGTTTGGCAGTCGCGAAAATATATACCTTTAAAATTAGATATTTGTTTAGAGGTAAATATGTGTGCATATCTATGCACCTCCCATAAGGGATAGGCCAAACTATAAGTTTGGTTCTCAGTGACGTTTTGATGACTCACAGAACGTTTACCATATCTAGTGATAAACTGGAAATTGGCACGCACACACACACACACTCGGTGGCGCGGTTGTTAGAGTCCCAGACTGTTACTACAGCGGTCCGGGTTCGAATCCTGCCCAGTGCTGAAATAATTTCAGTATCGCTGCGCTTCGAGTCGTTACTCCAACTCGTGGGCGGAGCATTACCCATAGATTGGCCATACGAGCTCTGAGCTCTCTTCTGAGGGGGAAATAATCGATCACGAGTCCAGCACGTGATCCAAAGACCATGGTGAACACACACACACACACACACACACACACACACACACACACATATGTATATATATATATATATATATATATATATATATATATATATATATATATATAACTTCGTAAGAAATATATTCCAGACCAAAATGCTTGCTGACTACCATTTCATATATAATTTCTCATATATATATATATATATATATATATATATATATTTATATATATATAATCATATGCATTTGGCCGCCCATGATTTTATTCAGCTGATAGAAATTACTACATTGAAAGTTACACTCGATAAATCCAATGTTGTTTTATGTTGGCTTGCGCTAGGCGATTTTATTCGGCTGGGAAAAATCTTCACTCCCGAGCCAGCGGCTCGAGCTACACTATTAGAATTGGAAATCACACATAATTGCATATACCCATGAAATTGGGTGTCATATACCGACATTAGAATTTTCATGCCTCTACATAGTTATTTATTCCGTACAGGGGTTTGTTCTTCCCATATATGGCTTACGCATTTCGCGCGTTTGATAACCTCGCCAAAGGTCTAGTGCCGCCGCTTCCTCGCCTTTGCTCGCTGGCCTGGTCCCGTACAACTGTCAGCTGCGTTGCATCCATCTCCCTTCTCCTCTTCTTTTGTCATTTTTCCTGGTCGGTTTCGTAAGTTTCGTGATTATTGCCTGCATCCTAACCTTGGAGACTATGTGATAATTCAAAATAATCGTATAGTGTATATATTAACAAGTGGAGAATATATGTGTTTATTTCACGAGTATTCGTGTGTTCTTGTCTTCCATGGCTTTGATGTTCTCTAGACACATTTACACGTGATGAGTCCGCCTCTTCATAACTTGGTTTTAAAGAGTTTCCCGTGTTCTGGCATTTTATTTTCAATTCGTATTTTCACAAAAAAAATTGTTTTTACAGTTCTTTCAAGAGTTGTGACATCTTTGGAGCCAGGGTAATAATGTGTGTATAATATATATATATATATATATATATATATATATATATATATATATATATATATATATATGGTTACGTGGTTTTCTTGCATTACAGCAACTGATGTGCGGACGAACATTTCTTGAGTTTATTACAAGGTACGGCTCTGCAGTAATTTGATGGCGAAACCGTTCGAGCGTGGACCTGGGGTTCGTGGTGGATTGTTACATGTACCGGTCCACCAGAAATCGTATTGGATTTCTCGTCAATCTGATTTATTTTCTTAGCATGTGAATTCAACCTGGTCATTGAACATACTTTGGATGAAAATATTGGGAGATGTCGTTAAGTAATGAAAGTAGGGAGTTAAAAGTTTGCATCGAATGGGTGATGTACAGTGGGTACAAGAAAGGTTGAATACTATACGTTCCTTTCCGCATCCTGTCGGAACGCTACATTCCCTAGAAGACAGACTGAAGTGCGGAGGCGCTGGGAGCCTACGGAACCGTGGAGGGAGGGGATAGAAGGGGGGAGTGAGAGGAGGACGAAGATGCAGAACTGTGGGTTCATAATTGTTACTGCGGGCGTTAAGGCTTCTCGGTTTGTTTTGGGTTAAAGTTCACTCCGAGGTTTGTTCGAGCAGCGAGTGTGTGTGTGTGTGTGCGCGCGCGCACATGTGCGTATGTGTGGGTTTGTGTGTTAGGTGAAGGAGGAAGGTGAGAGTGGGGTGGTGGAGGTGGAGGAGGAGGCGTTTGGGGTGGGTAATGAGCTAGTTAGTCCGCATACTGTGAGGTTGGTTTTTGGAATCTGTGTTATTGGAGAGGCTGGTCACATTTAGATTGTTAGGAACTTATGCACACTCAGACACATAGGACTGGTCGTACGTAAGAAAAGAGCGGGACCAGAGAAGCCAAATGGCTTCAGTCGTGCTTTGGTTTTGCTCGCTCAGAAACAGGTAAGCCCTGGAATTTATTATTTTACTTTAAGGAAACAAAGGAAACTGACTTCAGCAGAAAGAGAATATGCATTTACCTAGTCTGCATACAGCTGCAGACGATGGTAAGATTGGATAATTGAAAACGAGGAAGGAAATTGGCAAGGTGAGCGAGTGAATCAGTACGGAATGAAGCCGGAGCGGAGTGGAAGCGGTGGTGAGTGCGGAGAAAATGAAGACATCAGGCGGGATACTCAAGGGTGGGTCCCACATGTCGCCGCGGGGCCCGACCTCCGTGCTATGTTGTCCTACGCGCTCACACACGACCCTTAGTCTCATGCCCTCCTTGCCCGCAACCCTTTTGCTGAACGTCTGAGCTAAAAGGGCATGAGTGTTAGCCGTTTTCTTTGGCCGGCGTGTCTGTCTGTTCACAAGATGAACTGATCATTACCAGGAGAGCTCACCTTGGTCTTTCCGTGGACGAGTGGCATACGAGCGAGGTCCATTCATACACGAAGAACCGCAAAAACCGACTCTATTGGCCACCGCCGATACCCACCACCTCTCTCTTCTACCTACCTCACAGCTTGCCATTTGTACAGGGTACATGGTCATATATATGTATTTATACATATGTGGCCAGTGTTATACGTACTGTGTGTGTATGCACATTCACACGTACGTGCACGCACACACATGCACACAAACAAACGCGCGTGCGCGCAGGCACAAACAGGAAATGACAAAGGTTAGATTGCTTACTTCTTCGGATATATTGAAACAATGTTTGGGGCAGTGTACGTGTTTACACCACACACACACACACACACACACACACACACACACACACACACACACACACACACACATATATATATATATATATATATATATATATATATATATATATATATATATATTGCTCATGCTTGTGTAATTATACATGCACATTTGCACGAGCGTAAACATTATTTCTATGCATATTACATTTATTCATGTGTAAGTACATACGCAGGCATACCCATTAATACTGTGTGTATAGCCAGACATGAGACTGAGAAATTAATGAAGTAATTTGCAGACCCTTCTTAAAACCTAATTAAGTAAATGTTGGTCCATAATGAACTTTTTCTTGAATACTTTGAGACTTTCATTTATGGGATGCAGCGTGTGTGGGCGTGCGTGTAATTAAGTATACAATGTGTTTGTGTGTGTGTGCGTGTGTTTGTGTGTATATGAGCGCATGCGCGACTGAATATGCATGTCTCGGATTTTTGTGTAGTATATGTTCATGCCGTAGAACGTTTTCCCATAAATGGTAAATACTTTCATTGTAGTACGTAGTTAAGAACATACTTATATTTTGGATGATTGTGTGAAATCTATCTCGCACACACACACACACACTGCATACCCAGTGTACATCACGTTGCACGTGTACTTGCCTACGTATATGTCTCTGTCTTTCTGTGTATATATAAATGAGCAAGAAAGCGAGTCCACAGAGAGCAGATGCACAAGAGGTCGCCCTGCGTGCGGTCCCCGCGAGTCTCTTCGTGCGTGTGGGCTGCATACATTTGTGACAGCGCGTGTGGGCCTGCTCGTACTTGCGTGCGTGCATGGTGCGCATGCGTGCGTGTGTGGCTTCCAGTAGTTGCGAACTCGTATGTTAATATTTCTGGAAGATACGTGCTTGTTTGTGAGTCGAATGTAGATGTGAACGTGTACTCTATATGGTTGTCAAACCTCCATGAATATAGGCATAGGTTGCCAGGACTTGCAAGCTGCCACGCATATTTGAAGATGCTTTTATATAATTCTGCACAGTAATTGCAGGGGTGCATGTGCCCACCATGCACGCGTGATAACTTGGGCTGGCATTTTCTGTTTAATCTTGGGTTTACAATAGAGTAATAATGTATAGTTTTGGGCTGCCTGTTGACGTGTGGGTTGTTTTTAAGAACGTTTGTTCCTCCGTAGACTTCAACGTGCCTTTTTCACGGAAACCCGTATATTCGAACTTTACAGCCCAAGCTTTTGATTGGTTCTGTAGTCTGCAAATATGATATTTCCTCTCGTCCCAATACTAATCGAGACTTGTTTTGGTTTTGGATTATAAATTGTACATTAGTTCAGTGAGCAGATGTATATGATTGTAGAGATTGAAATCATCCATCGAGGAGGCTTCACGATTTCTTTCCGGAATACACCAACGTCTGTTGGATTCATCTCCAACTTATGGAGCGCTGTCAGGGAAAACTTCGAAATCTCGCTTCACGCTGGTACGCTCACTGGTAACGCAAAACCACAACATATTTGGGTTGGAGGACTTATGGTAGAAGCCCAAGATAGTGATATTTTTCATACCTAGACACGAAGGGCAAACCAACAACAGTAACATCGTTGTCTGGCTTCATCCAGAGGAAAGTATTTAAAGGTTGTTTTTACAACCAAAATTTTAATTATGGTCTTCAGTATTTGGATCAACCTTAAGCTGAATAAAATTGATCGGGTATAGCAATAAATTAATTCCACCAAACCCGTTTGTTGTGGTGGAGGGATTATCCCTCAGCCTAATATATATATATATATATATATATATATATATATATATATATATATATATATATATATATATATATATATATATAATTTTTTTTTTTTTTTTTTTTTTTTTTTTTTTTCTTTAGCCTAAACAAAACTTTACAGAATAATCCACTAGATAAAATAGTTTAAACCTCGTTTTACCACGTTTAGGTTTGGGATCCTTTCATAAGAAGAGAGGAGCGCACTGGGCTGAGAAGTCATCAGACAGAGGGAGTCGGGTCGAGCCACAACTAGCGCGTGGCGGGAGGAAGCGTTTTGGGTAGAATTCTGTTAAGTATGCTGCGCTGTTGATGAAGGGAAGGAGTACATATGGACTCGTGAGAGGAATGGCTTGCGTCAGTACTCCTCACGTGTAGGTCACGCTAATAATTCTCACTGTAGATTCTGCCAACAACTAAGAACCGATACGCCAGTAACTGGGTTAGCCTAACTCACAAAAATAGACTTGCGGCAATGTTTTTGGAAAGCGGTTTAAGCCAGTTACCCAGGAAAGGCTCGCGCTACTCTAGTGAATCGTGTTAGTAACTCACGAGAGTACCTCGTGCCATTCATTCAGACGAGTGGATTGTGCCGTTCATTCTAAAGACAGGAGTTCACGTCAGTAACTCAAAAAAGTGGAGTGGTGGGTCTTGCCAATAATTCAAGAGAATCGCTTGAGCCATTTATTTACTCATGGGAGCTGCTTGCGCGAGTAACTCTCGCCCTGTAGGCGAAAGTTGAGGTGGGATATTTCTCAAGGTGTTCTCAGAGCCAACGGTCGGACGACGCGACTGGAACGTCCTACCACATCGAGATTTTTGATGGCAACCGTATTCCCAGTAATGCGCGTGCAACGACTGACTGCCCCTGTTGCATGTTTCATGTTGTGTGTTGCATGAGCTGTGGAGGGTGTTGTAGTGTTGACCGTGGTGTTGGATGTGGCACAAGGATTTCTTCATCTTACAGTATAATCAATAACGCAAGGTCTGGTGTCTCAGAGGGGCGCGTCATGAAAGGTGCTGTAACAGTCATCTTTTTCGATATGGCTTTAGCACCAAGTCTTAACCTGTACTGAATTTAAAACATCCAGATGTAATGAATATATACTCTTGGTCTTATGTAGTTTATTTTTATAAAGATAATCTTTCAATGTAAGACAACAATAGTTTAGAACAGTATCCAGTGCTCAGCAATAGCAGGCCTCAGGAGGACTTGTGTAAAAGGGAATATTTCTTGTTAGTATCAAATAAGCTCGCTGTTTTCGTTCACTAACTTAGATAGGACTGGCACGAAGCCTCGTTGCCACGGGCAGTACTTAGGGAAACGACCGGCATTGTATCTGGGTACTGCATATTCAACAGGTCAGCATCGCCGTTAGTGCAATAGGCCGGCTGAACAACAATTAGGCCCGTGAAAACACATTAGCACCATTGACGGTGTCCGTATAATACGTCCCCGTCGCCTTTGCGACAACTGGTAAGTGAGGCTAGTAACACTTTTCATTTTTGTAGTGGAAGTGGACAATATCGACAGTGTATAGCAGCGTTTCTCAAACTTTATACCCTTGCGTAACCTTTAAAATAAATTGCATGTCTCAAGGAACCCCTGCGCAAAAAGCACATATACCATAGCTTTCTTGTTTTATTTTCATCGTAATGGTAGGTTAGATAAGATGATGTCTATATTATAGTGTTACAATAACCAAGAATATGTCGTGCGTGTTTAATTGTATTACGTATGTGGAGTTTAGATAAAAAATCAAAAGTGCATTAGTTTATCTCACTTGTTCTCGTGGAACCCTAAGGGACCTTTGCGGAACCCTGGTTGAGAAACGCAGGTGTATAGTAATAGTGCAGTGTATGAACGTAACAGGGCCACTATAGCTGGGGGATCCAGAACAAGAACCTTAGATTGCCAAAGTTAATGTGCGCGAATTTGCCAAGAGCGTTACTCCTACGGCGGGTATGATATCTTTGTTCTGTGTTGAATCACCACCAGACTGTAAGAACCGCCATCAAGACAGAGTTAAAACGCCACGAGGAGAGACCCCTCGGATGCAGCTTGCATTGCAGATGACCAAGTGAGGCAAAAACTCTTCGTGGACATTGCCAACCTGCCAACAGTGTAGCCGGACATGGAAGGCATTGTTGTCAAACACTGTAGGAACAACATATTACTTCTGGTAAATAAAACTATACTGACAACAGTCGGTGAATAATGCCACGTCTTTAGTAGAACATCCTGGGCGCCTTTCCTGTGCACTGCCAAGACACAACAGCAAAATATTTTGTTCTTTGCCTGGAATCTGACACAGTAATGCAGAACTATCAGTTGTAATCATACCAGTATTGGTGCTGGAACTATCACTGGGTATATGTGAAGTAGGACGTTTTAGCTGATGTATTTACAGGATGATTATGTAAGGAAACATCCGCGAATGCTTGTACATTGGGTGTTTATCTTCCACTCCCTCCCCCCACTCTCTTCTCTCTCTCTCTCTCTCTCTCTCTCTCTCTCTCTCTCTCTCTCTCTCTCTCTCTCCCTCTTCCTTTCACCCTCTGGTGCTTACGTTATCCCTTCGTTACTCTATCTTTAGTTCTTCCCCTTTCCTCCTCTCCTCTCTCCCCGTTCTTTCTCCCCTTTCTCTTCCCCGTCTCTCTCCTTTCTTCTGCCTTTCTCTCTCTCTCTCCTCCCTCCCTCCCTCCCTCCCTCCCTCCCTTTCTCTCGCACACACACACACACACACACACACACACACACACACACACACACACACACACACACACACACACACACACACACACACACACACACACACACACACACACACACACACACTCTTCCTACCCCTCCTTCTCTCTCCATACCCAGCACACTTTCTTTCCCTCCTTACTCTCCATCCATCACCATTCCTCCTCCTCCTCTTCCCTCTGATTGTCATCTCCCCTTCTCCATCACTCTGTCTGTTTTACACAAAGCTCAGTCTTCTGTCGTCCAGACCAAAAGGAGGTAGGAGTGTTGGAATGTCGACGGTTGGCAGTCGGGGCAAGATTTCTTGTAAAAAGGCGACAATTTGAACGCGTCAGTATTGGGGTGCCGGATTTAATGTCTCAGGTAGCCAGGTGCGCTAATAAAGAAGAACAAATAAAGTTCACCATTCCAAAGCAGTTCTAACGATGAGTCACTGAATTGATTAGCCCGAAAAGTCGTTTGCATTGCTGATGCTGGAGCATGTCGTATGGTCCGAGACGACTGCACTCTCAAGACTTCAACTAGCTAACTAGGTAGCCGGTGAACCTGAACAAGTGAACTTGCAAATGCGTTTTCACTGTTAGCATTCACCCGGCGACACGGCCGGTCCCAAAAGGAAGGGCCAGCAGTCTCTAGCATCTCGACTGGCGGACAAATTTGGCGAAAATATGAAATTCCCGCCAGGGGATAAAATGGTGACTAGTTGAAAATACGGAGGGTGAGTCAGACCGGACGTCTGTCCATATGAGTTCATTCGAGCCTTCGTTATGGAAGAGAGATGTAACAAGTCGCCAGCCAGCCGCAGACCTGGTCCGGGAATTGTGGAAAAAACGCGTTATTGGGAACTTTTACATTTAGGGTCTTCGCGTGTTTGGCATAAGCCCTAAGGGAGGCTGGGGTCATGTCCTGGAACTTCTTGTGGATGCAAGGTGTGAGGGACGGAGGGTGGTCCTGGACGAATGACCCCCAGGTGGCAGTAGACTGGGACTAGGTGTCTCTGTGTGATCACAAAGCGATAATGGCACCATCTGCTAAAAAAAAAAAAAAGTACGTGTGTGTGTGTGTGTATGTTGGTTCACACCCTGGATGTCGGTGACATCTGGTGACGGTATTTATTGGGAGTAGAGTAGCATGTATAAGGAATAGGGAATGTGGTGACGAGGGTTGGTGCTGGTCATTGCAAATGGGTGTTAGGTGATAGAATGTGTTGGAGGGGGAAGGGGAGACTGTCTGTGTTTACCAACCGGGACGAACACCGACAAGAAGACGAAGTGATTCCATATGAGGGCAAGGAGGGAGGGAGGTTGTGATTTGGGCAAAGCCATAATTTTCCATATCTAGCAGCGTGGCATAAAGCCATAAAATGATCGTGTTACTTGATACAAACTTGTTAGAAAAAAAGAAACACCGCTAAGGACTACTGTACAGAGGTATATTTAGTAATCAACATCGTTACGGTGCATCTAATTTCAGAATCGGATTGTGCAACAGCACATGGTGATTCTTGACGTAAACTTATTTGTAAGGTGATTTGTCGACGCAGACGTTGATCGATTTGAAACTGATCACTTGGCTTGTTACGATTTGGCTTAGATAATGATAAATGGATGTGGATTGTATTTGACGACTCTCCCTTTACTTGTTCGCCATCTTAACGTTCACTTGTTTAACGTTTGGGCTTCTTGGAAGTCTGACAACTTCTTGCCTTCGCAATAACTTTTAACGCGTTGGCTTCTTGCATAATTTGTTTATTTATCTTCCAAACGCCTGATCTTCATTCAGCTTCCAGACGAAAATAGCGTTGTGTAAATGCTTCTCAGAATTGTTCTCACGTGTTTCTGCAATTATTGCATATTCTTTGGTATTAAAAAATGAATAATACTATAAATAAATTTACCCCCTAAATGCATTGTGACGAACTCACCGAATCCTTGCTGCATTACCCGTTTTCTATGACTATACATTCCGTTCACTTGTCACTCAGTTCTTAGGCGAATGAAATATTCTGGAGTTAACCGCAACGGCATTTTTAAAATTATACCACATGTTTGAAGTGGTTAAGTATACCACCTGCTTGAAGTAGTTAAGCAAGGTAGGTTAAGGGATCCACAATATATGTTTTATGATATTGACTTATTAGTCGATGTCGAAAGTACTGGAAAAGGATGATATTCCTGCATTGGCTAGAACATGCAAAGTTTGCCTCCTGGTTGAAGAAATTGACATTGTGTGATACATATGACGCATACATTTACAAGGCCTGCTTCTCGACGAGATGGTGTTTTTGTTGACCTACTTATTAACAGACCAGATCTTCTTGGTTCTTCCTGACGGCCTAGCCAGTTGCGGTGTCGGCCTACCAGCTATTGATAGAACTGGATTTATAGGCATCAGATTTGCTCGGAATTTCAGACACATGGCAATTGCTGACTTGTTTGGCGCATAGGAATGTAAGTTGAGAGGGTGGAAGGGTGAGGAGCACCTGGGATTGGGTCCCGATCGCCCAAGAATATTTTCAGACAGGGGTCCATCTGGTCTTAATTTTGCATTACAAATTTTATGTTCACAGCCGCGACAGAATTTATCCAGTCTGCCATGGTATTGAAGAAGGTAAACCCGTTTGAGTACTTGCACTCTTAAGTTTGTCCCTGATATCCCTCGGCTTTGTACGTGGCGACTTGCTGGGCTCTTACGGGGATGTTTGAAGCCTTTCTTTACTTGGAGTGGGGCGTGGTGGCTCGGCTGGTTAGAGTGCTTGGACAATCGATCGAAAGACATGGGTTCGATTCCCTCCTTAGCGCTTTCCTGCTAATGTAGGTGGTCTCGTTCTTATTGATTTATTTTACTCTCTCTCTCTCTCTCTCTCTCTCTCTCTCTCTCTCTCTCTCTCTCTCTCTCTCTCTCTCTCTCTCTCTCTCTCTCTAGATACCTTAAGGTGGATATGAGCTGGAACTTTACAAGGAAAGCCAGGTTGGCAAAAGATGATAATGATCTTGGCACAAGTATGCCCATTTTAGACTGACGTTACTGTACACAAGAGCACGCGCGCACGCACACACGTGTATATATATATATATATACATGTATATATATACATGTATATATATGTATATATACATATACATATATATGTATATACATATATATACATGTATATATACATATATATATATACATATACATATATATATATGTATATATATATATATATATATATATATATATGTATATATATATATATATATCTGATGTCCCATCGCACTTGCATAGTCACCAAAGTGGAAGAAAATCGTCTTGCATTATCCAGAATGAAATCGTTAATGTGTATCGCCGTAACGAAAGAGGTTAATCGATATAGTGTTAATCCTTTTGGCTACGGTGACGTTCACTATAAGCGGAGTTAAATTGTCTGGCGCGAAAATTAAGACCCGCGGACTTGGGCACCGTGGCGAAAGAGTTGAGATGACACGATTGAAACCCATGGCATATCAGAACTATGCAATTATATATTTCGCTGTTGTTGCATTAATGTAATTTTGTTGGCCAAAAATCAGTTTAATTATAAGGGAGCAGTTGTATGTAAATATATCCAAAGTCCTCAACAACGGAAAATATATTTGCATAAGTTTGGCATGCCGTTGGTTAGATTCTGTTGCCCGCAATAGCATATGTCAAAGAAAGAATTCCTGACCACACAATAAGGAATGACAAATTTTCAGTAATCAATTCACGGAGTCATAGAGATGAGGAAATAGACTCACAGTATTAGATCCTGCAAACACAGAAAGGGAGGCAAAAGGAAGGAGGCAAGAAGTAATTAAACACCAAAATTGGGATTAGATTCTTTTGTGTTTGATACTTATTTTATAAACTGAGGGTCTGGTTTTTGGCTGAATAAAATCACCTGGCGTATATCCCAGAACATGTGATATTGGAGAGAAAAGGCTCTTACAAAAATGACCTTTTTCCAATCTCTCAAAGGCACCATTTTGTTTGGTCGGCTTTCTGGATGTGTCAGCCGACCAGACAGCCCAAGTCTTCGGAAATTGCCCTTTTGGAGTTCTTCAAAGGG
This sequence comes from Oratosquilla oratoria, assembly GCF_046742065.1. Lineage (NCBI taxonomy): Eukaryota > Metazoa > Arthropoda > Malacostraca > Stomatopoda > Squillidae > Oratosquilla > Oratosquilla oratoria. The sequence goes on along the minus strand of NC_134781.1, from coordinate 77,300,721 downwards.
AACATTGTTTCGAAATGAGTAAGAAAAGTACCACGAGGAAGAGAGAGAAGGGTGGGGTGAGGGAGAGAGAGAGAGAGGAGAATTGTATAGGAATCTTTTGAGTTACTCAGACCGTACGGTTTCTACAATGTGATCATCCCTTTCTTCAAAGAGTTAGTGAATGGCGTGGGAGAAGGGGTGGGGGGGGTTAGAGTTGAGGGGGTTGGGGTGGAAGTGATGTATCACACTGGTGTCCATCGTTCTCAACATGACGGGAACACCCACGAGGATGCATCAACTTTTTCAATCCGGTGACGCCACTCTAGAGGGAAGAAGAGAGGTTTTTAGTCTGTGAGATTGAGGTTTGATTATTGCGTCACTGTGTTGAAGGAATGAAACTGAAATCATATGTAGACACGGCTATGACGTCTCTTGAGTGAGATGTAAGGGGGATTTTTATTTTTTTTTTATTTTGCAAGAATGAAAACCTCGAAGTATGTCACTTTGCCCAAAGGTAACCCCCCCCCCTCTCTCTCTCTCTCTCTCTCTCTCTCTCTTCATTTGTTGCCAGGAAGTTTTTGCTTCATCTTGGTGGCACGATAGCCAATATTTTAAAGCCAATTTCCATTAACCCTTTCCGAATTGGGTGGTACTTTTTTCCTTGCAAACTTTCTGTCGCCAAGCTATTTCATTCATCTCCTTGGGAACCCCCTTTACGCGCGCGCGCACACACACACACACACACACACACACACACACACACACACACACACACGGTTAGCATACTTTAGGGTTGGGATGCAGAGAAATATCTCTTCTTCCTCTTCGCACTCCTTCCAAATTGTAGCCTCGCTCGCACCCTTCAAAATCCAAAGAAAGAGTTTTTGTTCAAGGAGAGACGGAAGATGGTTGATCTGGTCTTAGAATGACGACACGTTGACAAAAAAGAAAATGTGTTGTAGAACGGAAGTGGACAATAATCTTGTGCCCAACGGTTAGAATGTGGATTATTTCTTCAAGTTTGAACATGTTCATCGTAGGAGTTGAGCTCTACATTGCTGTATCTTGGTGGAACTCTGTTTTGAATGAAATCGTGCTATGATTATTTTGTGAAAAAAATGTACGAATACAGAAAATATATACTGGTTGATAAGGCTCATTAGTAATTTCCAGTATTGTGGAGAATATATATATATATATATATATATATATATATGTGTGTGTGTGTGTGTGTGTGTGTGTGTGTATGTATTTACCTAGCTGTATTTTGCGGGAAGGGTAGCTACGCTCGTGGTGTCCCGCCTTTGTATCTCGCAGTGTGTGTGTGTGTAGAGAGAGAGATATAACCACGGAGGTATTTCCACGGATTGAATATAATCACTTAGTATAAAAACGAGGTTCAGGCTCTTGCCGACACTGCTTGTTTGCTGAACTCATTAATTCTTGTCCAAGACAAACAGCCGGACCGCAAATTTTGTCACCAATCTTGCGTAGTCGTATATGATAATGAATGATAGCAGAGATCTAACATTTGAATACAAAATTTATCGTTATATTACATTTTGCAACACGTCAAAGAATCAGCTGTCGACGCTCCATCTATCAGAAAAAGAAACTCGACACAAATTTCTTGACCTTCGTAGCTGGGTATACGTAGGTATTATAAAGAATATAACCAGAGCGGGAACCTTTAATTATATTGTTTTATCTAGCACCAAGATATTTTATTCGGCTGATGGGGTGGGGGGAACACCAATGTGTGGTAAGGAGTTTATTTTGTGTAAACAGACCCATGTACCACTTGCCCACCCTTCCCCCCACTCATGCGGTGTTGTGTAATGAATAGTTTTCACGGTCGGGTGTTCTTACATGAGCCGTGCAACACCATTTCTGCAAAGGAAATGTCCCGGACCCCTCTACCATTTGCATCTCCCGTAGAATATAAATTTCCCTGCTTGCCTGGAGATAGAAGAGTGAAGATAATTGATGCAAACATGGACAGGGGTTTCGTTGAGGGGAGGCACACTTGCATGAAATGATGATCAACGCGTGGCAAATGCTCGGTTCCCAAGAATGTGGCGACATGACGTCACAATAGAGAGAAAGGGAGAGGGAGAGGAAAGGTCGTCAGCTCCATCCGCGCTGGCTCCGTGATATCCCGTTTCCCTCTGTCTTGACCTGTCGCCTGTCCTGCCAATCTCACCCCTTTCTGTGATCCCTCGCTTTGTGTCTGGCGAATCTTCCTCCAGTCTTGCCATATGTCATCGGAGAAAGATGATCCCTGACTGAGACATTGAGGGAACCAATAGTGTATATATATATATATATATATATATATATATATATATATATATATATATATATATATATATATATATATATATATATACACACACACACATGGGTGTGCTAATAAGAACACATGTACGTGTGTTCACTTATGCAAAGTAGACCACTTGGAAAAAAAATAACGAAGCAGAGCGCTTTCGTGTATTACATCCAGTGCAAAAGGTACTTTTTGCACTGGATGTAATATATGAAAGCGCTCTGCTTCGTTAGTTTCTTTTTTCCGAGTGGTCTATTTTGCATACGTGTGTGTGTGTGTACTCTATGTCTGAAAAGGGACAGGGGATGGTTTCAATTCTGACGTCAAATTTATCTTACGAGGTGGGAAGAAAGGCAGGGTGGGAAGTATGTAAAGATAAAAAGAGGCGAACAAACATGTTGGAAGAGCATGGGAAGTTAGGAAAGGGGGGGAGAAGGTGTGTGGGGGAGGGGGGAAGGGAGTAAATTGCGGGAAGTGTATACATACAACCTACCCCCATCGTGATGGTGACTTCCTTTCCCAGACTTTTCTCCCGACGCCTGTTTCACTTGCGGCCGTTTGCTGGCAGCAGCTTCCTGCCATACCCCTTCTCTCGTTCCCTCCCCCTCCCCTCCCCAACGAGCAGGCGTAGCTCTCTCTCTCTCTCTCTCTCTCTCTCTCTCTCTCTCTCTCTCTCCTCTCTCTCTCCTCTCTCTCTCTCTCTCTCTCTCTCTCTCTCTCTCTCTCTCTCTCTCTCCGCCCCCATACCTGCCAACTAGTTTACCACCAACTTCGTAATCTGCAACCCATTTGCCCGCGTACACGGCACGCAAAGTGGAGTATGTGCATGACACGTGCTTTCGCATGAGCGTAGGATGCACATGACACATGTATTCACATGGTCCTTGGGTCCACGGCCACATGACACACGTGCTCACATAAGCTCGGGTTTGCGAGGGCCACCCACGTTGCTCCGCAGCGCTGAGATAGCATCAAGAGACGGGTGAGGTGGTCTTTGGTTATTTATCCTCGGCCTTTTTACACGTCCTCCCTTTGGCGTACTCTTTCTTTGATGGCTGCTCTTCCTTATCTTTCTCCAATTGTAAATTCACCTCCTCCTCCTCCTCCTCCTCCTCCTCCTCCTTCGCAGACACTTCTGAACCCTCCCATCCCATCCCAACCCCCCTCTGCTCTCCTCTTCTTCTCCTCCCCCTCCTCTTTATTGCTCTCCAAAGGGAAAAAAATAAAATAAAATGCGCACGCGTGGTCTAATCTCACCCACAATCTACATCATCACCCACCACGTCCTCGTACGTACAATTATAATATCACCCCCCAAACACCTCACCTTTTCCTGATCTCTCCAGGCACCCATTGTACCCCCATGCACACATACATCTCCCCCAGTCACACCCACACCCACCACCTGGCCCCACAGACCACCACAAAACGCCCATGCAACCCGGCTATTTTTCAACGGCTCCCTTGTTACTTGTCCATGCCGTTTATCTGCCAAGGAGTTTTGTCTACGTAACAATGTGTGCGTGTGTGTTTGTTTGTGTGTGTATGTGTGCGTGCGCGCGCGCGTGTGTGTGTGTGTGCCCTAAGTACACATATGCGCACGTGCTTTTAGTGTGTGCGTGTTTTAACCTAATTGTAGTATACAGGATAGAAGCTGCTTGTGTGGGGGTCCCGTCTCTATGCCTACATCGGTCAACCTTGCCGTGTGTGTGTGTGTGTGTGTGTGTGCGTGCGTGCATGCATGCGCTGTAAATACACGTGTGTGAACGCGCGCGGGTAAACTAGTACGCGTGTTTGCGCTTTTTGTGTGTGCGTGCGTGCGCAACTGTGTATATAAGCTAACAATTATAAGCTGCTTGGCTCTGATTATAGATGAAGTACCACCTGGGCAAGGATGTGACAAGGATGAATGTTAGTTGTGTTTTGTGTACGTCTTTCGTGAATGTGTGTGTGTGTGTGTGTGTGTGTGTGTGTGTGTGCGTGCGCGTGGTCGTACTCACGCAGTGTGTACGTTTGTGAGTGGATGTATGGTGCGTACTGGTATTTGAATATTCATAATATGACTAAGGCACATACTGCAGGTTATTTTGTTTTGTGTGTGTGTTGTATATTAATATGTATGATCTCCCTGTGTACCGTGTTCATGTTTGTATAAGCTTTGTCTGTGTGTTCATAAATGCAAGTGTTGATAATACACTGGATGAAATATTTGAACGTAGTGTACACAACATTAGCGCTTGCTCGTGTGTGTGTGCGCGCGCATGCGCTCTTGTGATTGTGAGCGTGTGTTACCTACGACATGAGGACTCACCATCTCGCTCGCTTGTCTACTCTAGCATCTATTGCTGTGCAAGTTGGAAGCACAGGGCAAGTTCCCCTCGCCTTAATTGCCCCTATAATGTGTGTGTAACGGAGATATATACAGGGAGATGAACAGATTGAGACGCAAAAATATGAGCTCTGTGCAGGTATGAAACTGACGAAGGAGTGGAGACGGGAGGAAGGGAATTCGTTTGATTTATAACCGTTTTTTTTCCTAGGTTCATCATGTATACCGTGTTGTCACCTACACACGCTTAAAGCAGAAATGATAGTTATGTTTACGCGCTGCAAATGAAGATGATTAGTATTAGCTGTAATGGTTTGTGATCTTTAAAAAAAAAAGTACTTTTCTAATGGGATGGAGCCATTGGATTAAAAAAAAATATTTGCTAATCATTATTTGTTGGTTTATTTATTTATTTCCGTCTCATGAGAACAATCCCGGATTGTGTATCTTTACTTGGACCAGACCAGAGGAAAACGATCAGTAACTCGTTCCTCTATCAACAAATTATCACAATTTGTTTTTATGTCGGATTGGGAACATTTAAGTAGTTTTATATGCATGCATGTATATGTATATATATATATATATATATATATATATATATATATATATATATATATATATATATATATATATAACATATTTCCTAACGATGTTTACGTGAATTTAATGCCTGGTTGTAAACGTTGATACACGTCTGCATACGCATGTATCTAGTGAATATAATCTTGCAGAAAAAAATAAATTTCGAATTTTTTTTCCAAAGTTTCGAACCTTGCATGAACATGAAGTAAGCGAAAAGACGAAGCCGCTGTCCACACATTCAAAAATGCCATTGATCAGAGAGCCGAGAGAAGAAAGGAGAAAAAAAAGGAGGAGGAGGAGGAGGGGGTGGGGGTTCGTGATTCCTCAGCCATGTCTTGCTTCGAAGCTTCAAATGAATCATTAATTACGAGGGGCTTTTCTTCCTCTGTGGAGGTTCATCACGGTGCCTTTTGCCCCTCGCTAATGCGGAACATTTTCCAACCGAAGCGAAGCCGTGCCGGAATAGTCACACGATTGTGACGGGGGAGGGAGGAGGGGGAGGGGATACGGCAGATGGTCGTCGTCGTCGTCGTTGTATCCTGAACTCTTTCTCCCCTCGCCTGTTCTACTCTTACTTACGCACTCACTCCTTTACTCAGTAACTCCGTCTGCCCTCTCTCTCTCGCTCTCTCTCCTCCCCTGCTCCTCTCTTTCACTTGCTCACTCCTTCACTCAGTAACTCTTTATCTCTGCCCCCCCCTCTCTCTCTCTCTCTCTCTCTCTCTCTCTCTCTCTCTCTCTCTCTCTCTCTCTCTCTCTCTCTCTTTCTCACTCTTTCTCACTCACTTAATGAAAGGTCTGGTCGATACTACTTATTCTCCTTCAGTGGAGTCCTCCATCTTCCCATAAACGCAAAGATCGAGGTGTGTGTTCAACCAGGAAAAGAAAACGAATGAGAGGATTCAAAACCGGCTGTGCAGTTGAACAGGTATTGAATGCACTGTCATCTTACATGGTGCCGGCCTATGGAAACAGGTTTTTCGTACGCGCCTGCCGCTCTCTATCTTTGATGTTCTTTATAGCTTTGGTTAATGCTAGAGAATGGTGCAGATTGAATTCATGGGTCAAGTGGTCGACTACCACGCCATATGGTTTAACGTTTCCTGGTCTTCGTGGAGCGATAGTTTGCGAGCGTTTTGTTGTCAGCATAGTCGTTTTAGCAACTCGTGCTCTGTTCTTGTTCCATGTCGTCCACCCGGCGTCCTCTTTTAATTTATTTTACTCCCTGGATGCAGGAGGAAAGGGGTAACTATTCCCCTTACTGATATTTAGAAAAACAAAATTTTTCAATTATCTATAACGATATTCAAGTCTTTGAAACACGGCAGGAAATAACAGTAAACATGACTAGATAGATAAACAAACCAATAAATGCATGGAATAGAAATAGAACCGGCCAAGGAGTCCGATAAAGGACACTTCCTTTGGGATCCTGCACTCTTCCATATTATGTGTATGTTTGCGTGCGTTTATTTGTTTACTTTATACAGACACCTCGTGGAACCGAAAAGTGTTGATATGTTATTATTATCATTATAAAATTTATTGTTATTATTATCACTACTATATCATTATCATTATTATTGTTATTTATCATTATTGTTCTTGTTATTATTGTAATTATTATTCTGTAATGAGCCCATTTCCACCTTTATGTCCCACTGCAGTACCATTCTGTTCTCAACGGGGAGATACATCCTTTATACCTAACTGATTTATTTTAATCCAATTTGGGAAGTCTTGTATGTAGACTGAATAGAGTGGTTTTGGGCGTGTTGGAATGGCTAGGGTTGTGCTAATGTAGTTTGAAAACCAACGTTAGACTAGGTTCCAGTGTGCGTGCGTGTGTTGTGTGTGTGTGTGTGTGTGTATATATATATATATATATATATATATATATATATATATATATATATATATATATATATATATATATTATGGGTGTGTAAATTAATATTATGTAGTATAAATTCTACCCGCCATGTGGTTGAGGGTCGCTTCTTGGGGGGTTGTATGTCGACTGTTGAGACAAGTCCGCTGTTGCCACTGTCTCACCATTTTTTGTTTGGGCCTCAGAGACTTATTATCGCGATCTCTCGTTCAAAGACGACCGACCACCCCCAGATCAGGCCGCACCTACGACTCAAAGGTGTTCTGTGACGTTAAGTGGGTCCTGGGCTGGGTTTGAAGTGTCCATGGGGGAGAGAGTTTTTCGTCGTTCGACGTTGGCGATAGTGATTTGTTTATGGCAGATGTTGCCAATCAGTGATTAATTAACTGTACATATTTTTAATTCGTTTGTGTTGTGACTTTGCTAGGATTTATTATATTTGCAAACCACTCCTGGCGTTGATTTTTTTTTTTTTTTTTTATAATTTTTTGTACTTCTGATATTTGTGAAGATGATACGATATCTAAAATTTTGCGGGGGGAAAATCGCGAATCAATGAAGGTGGTCCAACGACTGACCTTGTGTCGTCTGTTTGGAGGAAATGACGTATTTCCCCTCCACTTGCCAGGACATGTGGAGGGATGGAGGCGGCCACGAGTGGAGTAAGTCTGTGTGGTCCATTTTGGATTAGACACCAAAGAGCCTTTTGGTCCGGTCCATTGTGGGAGAACTGAGGAGGAGGCGACTGGGCCCAGAAAACTGGGGATTTGGGGTAAAGGAAACCGGATTAATAGTTCTGAGTCATGTATGTGAACACGACACACACACACACACACACACACACACACACACACACACACACACACACACACACACGCCCAGGACTGAAATTATTTCAGTATTGCTGCGCTTCGAGTCGTTACTCCAACTCTCGTGAGCGGGGAGTTGGGGGCGTGTGCGCGTGTAAGGTCGCAGCGTTACCCATAGATCGGTCATAAATGCGCTCTGAGCTCTCTTTCGAGAGGGAAATAGCTGTCGATCACGAGTCCAACACGTGATCCAAGACCATGGTGAATCTCCCTCTCTCTCACACACACAGGGACCCCCTGACATATCTACCCACGCGTATTTGAGGTTCGTCTGTGCACATTTAGTATTTAATTGCAGATTGCGTGTAATTGGCGAGGGGCGTTCCTTCCTTGGAGATTCCTGTTCATGTTTACTATCGGTCATGCCTCTGATTGATCTCTACGCCAAGGAATTTATCATGCGCTGCTTGCACGCTTCCATTTCTGGCCAGTGTATACACTCGGTGTATCCGGACATCTTTGGAGTGTGCTTTTATCCTTATCCTCCCTCCTCCTCCTCCTCCTCCTCCTCCTCCTCCTCCTCCTCGTCCTCCTCTTCGCCCTTCTCCTCCTCCCCCTCTTCTTCATTTCTCTCCTACTCCTTCCCCTCATTCTCTTATCCCAGTACGTGTCCCCATGTGTGAATGCAAACCACACACTCCTAAACACACACACACACACACACACACACACACACACATTATATATATATATATATATATATATATATATATATATATATGTGTGTAATACACATACGTACATGCATATGTATATACTGTATAATGTATTTGTGCATAAGCCACCAATAGGATTTCTGTTTACCCATATTGTCTCTTCTACCTTCGCCAGAGGGCGGTCGCTTAGAGCGAGAGTTGGCCTACGTCTCCGCGACCCTCGGAGAAGGCGCAGGGAGCACCAAGCAGATGATGATCCAGACTCCCCGTCGGAAGGGCGTCAATGTTCTTCACCCGTCAGCGGTTCTCGCCCACTTGCACGTCCTCAAGCGCGCCACGGAGGTCGAAGTCAACATGTTCGACATGTGAGTACCTTTCGGTCTTTGTCTCGAACTGTGTTCGATAGTTCCTGGTCAGGTTTGTGTGAACGGCGGGAAGCTGGGGTGCAGGATCTAGGTAAAGGTGTGTTAATGATTAGGCACGCTTTATCTCGCCTTATCGCCAGCATTCCTCGTGGTTTTTGTCCACCTTATTTCTGTACGAGGAACTAGAATGTATATTTTCTTTCTTTGTCAAATTTGCTTTCTATGGAACTTTTTTAAGGGGGGAGGGAGTAATTGCACCAACTCCAGAAGGACAAATGAAGGGTTGAGAATCTGCATTAGGTTATAGAAAATGGGTGAGTGAAGGTGCGAGGTGGGGGAAGAGGTAATTTACCATCATTTTCACCCTTTCAGCACCTTTGGGTGAACATACAGATTTTGTTGCAGCAGGCGAGGCAGTTTTTTTTCATCTGAAAGGCGAAGCATGACCTGACCAGTCGGTTGAACAATATAGGATAATTATCTTCCTGAGATGCACTTGTCAAGAGAATGAAATGTGGAGATGCAACCATACAGTTAATTTATATCTATTGTGTTGTAATATTCAGGAGGGTTAAGATGAAGGGGTATGGTGAAGGATTGCATTTTGATGATACGGTAAATTTTCTTCTTCTTTCTTCTTCTTCTTTTTCTTCTTCTTTTTCTTCTTCTTTTTCTTCTTCTTCATTTTCTTCTTCTTCTTTTTCTTCTTCTTCTTCTTCTTCTTCTTCTTCTTCTTTTTCCACATTTCAAAGTAGGTAACTCCAGGTCTTTACTGAAAGTTTGTTATCCTCCACAAAACTGATAAGATAGATCATATTTTAAAAGAGTTAAATTTCATATTATGTCCACAATTTTTATTTTCTTTATTATTATTATTCTTTTAGTTCCAAAATGTTTTGTAATGCAAAGCTATATCATCAGCGTCATAATTATTCCTAATGTTATTTTTGTTTATGCATTGTTACTACTTTATTAGTGTTACTTTATTGTTGTTTTACATTGTGTGGACAAGAAACGAATAAGAATTGCGTGGGCAGTCGGTTATTATTATTATTTTTTTTTCTGGACATCCTTCTACAACTTTCTCTTTGTTTTTCTATTGTTCTTCTTTTGTCTCGGCGTGTCATGCATGCTCCTTACCCGAGTCGTTTCGCGCCAATTTACATAATCTTCTTGTACTTAACAGAACTTGGAGCTTGAAGGATTTGTGCTACGCGCAGAGCTTCCCGTCCTTCGAAAACTACCTCATCGACCAGGTAAGGACCGTTCTTCGATTTTGTGTTTGTATCGCTTTCCATCCGAACCATCCTTCTATACATCAAGTTCTTTTTGTTTGTACCAGATTCATTTAGGGTCTGGCTACATCGTATTAGGTGTAGCAGTCTGCAGGGCGTTTATTTTAGGTATTTTGTATCTATATCTGCTTTTTCTGTGAGGTACTGAGAGTTTAACTCCTTTGCGTTTGGTATCTTTTGTTTATTTTTCTTCACTTACGACCTAAGTGGTTTCTGTGCGAGGTGTTGTGTGTTTTAGTCTCTTTATGGTAGGTGTTCTCTGTTATCAGCCTGTCTTACAGAACGTATTTTTCTTCTGTAGTGTCATTTACTTATTCTTTATGTTAGGTGCCATGCGTTCATGCCAACTTCTTTCCAAAACCAACTGTTCTAAGAGGTGGTTTATGTTTTAGCTTAATTCCTGTGTTTTTCTGTTGTATTTTTATCACATTTAATATTAGTTGCACTGATACAGACTAAAATTTTAGCGTTAGCGACAAAGCTGAAGTTTCAGACTTCTGAATAAAATTGTTTGGTCTTAGAATGAGCACAGTTCGTGATATCGTCGTAGTGAATGGGGTTAATCTCCTCAGAATTTCATCCTGTCATTAATTTATTTTATTTTACATATGTGTACATGATTGTTTACTATTTTTATTTCATTTTCTATGTATTTTATCTAAGTATTATTATTATTATCATTATCATTATTATTATTATAATTATTTTTGGCCCTCCCCAACCCCAGATAATCAGGGATGGTACACATATTAATAAAATACCGTAACGTAATCTAGAACAAGAAAAAAGCCGACACCATAAGAAAGAGGACCTAATTTAGTTGCCCCCCCCCCCGTTCCCTCTTCCCTGAATTGAATGTAATACTCTGACACCAATTAAGCTATAGTGAACTGGGCGCGTTCCTCTGCGTTCCTCGATGCGTTCCGCTTTAGTTAGGCCCCTGTTAGCGCTCCCAAAATATTTAAAGCTTAAGAGACAGGTTCATACCGAAATAAAAGTCCGGTAGGCCACATACTATCCCAAAGAAATATTTTGTAGTTTTAATAGTTTGGGAGCGCAAACCGCGGCCAAACTAAGGATAACAAAGGAGAGAATGCCGACAGGAGACCTTTTGGTCCATAACTAGGTCGGATGCGGAACAATTATAATAATGATAAATAAATAAAAGAAAAGGAAAATTATAATATAAATAATAATAAAATTAATAAATGCATAGGTATAGTTAAATAATAAAGAAACAGGTAAATAGTAAATAATAATAAATTGACAGATAACTGATTATAAATAAAAATCAAGCAAATAATAATAAACAAACAAATAATAACAAACAAATAAAAAAGTAATATAAAATAAATGACAGTCATTATGGAACGCGCCCAGCATCTGAGTTTGAGTCAAATCTTGACCTAAATTACGATGATAGTATCGACATGTAAGCTGCCCGTTTTCTGAAACGACAAACAATATCGTTGTGCTTTAAGGAAAACGGGACGACGATGGATCGGCAGGCCTTTGGGTCGATTTCCAACACGCCGATAGAAATCTTTGCGATGCCAGTTTTTGTCTAGACGGTCCTCATGGTAGGGAGTGGTATTGGTAATCTTGATTGTCCCGAAATGGAACTTATTGTGGAGAGAGCCATTAAGTAAGATCAAAAACAGATGAAGCGGATGGGAGAGGTGAGATACAAGAAGAAGAGTGGATGATGAAACTTTCGTATAACAATGAGAAAATGATGAGTTGACAGTGGAAGAGAATTTGTGTAACATAACGTGATTAAGCGCATGTGATATATATATATATATATATATATATATATATATATATATAGAGAGAGAGAGAGAGAGAGAGAGAGAGAGAGAGAGAGAGAGAGAGAGTTGGATAATAGTGTGGCTCGTTTTCACATTGGCAGAACTAAACATGGTGCGGTTATTTCTCCTCTTCTATCTCGAGCAGTGACGTAATCAAGGCCCAGAATCAGGTTCACAAGCGCATCCGAGGTAGAAATATTTACTGAATGAAATGACAGGCGGAAGCCCAATCAAATATTTGATAACATTTAAAGCGAATTAAGACTTCAGCATTAATAAATTATCCGAAGTTGACTTTTCACTTTGTATTCCCAGTGTGTTACCACGGTAGAAATGTGCAGGAACGTAATGTCTCGAATATTACATGCATTAGATAATTACGACCTTAATTTAGGCCTGATTTCTGAAAATAAATGAGAAAGATGAGATTCCTGTTCCTAACGAGAAGTCTGTGTATCTTTATGTATTTTTAGTCTGACTGTAATAGATGAAGTATAATCAGTTTTATAACAGTTCACAACGTATACTGAATGTGGAAAAACATCAGCCCAGTTCTCATAATCTACACTAGATCGGACTAAAATGTCTTGATAATTTCTCCATATATTGTTAAGTGTATAAAGTAGTGAAAATAAAACTTTAACACTTTGATCGTTTGTGTTGATATTATCTTTTTAAGTCAAGTAAAATCGAGATGACGGCCAGTGGAAGAAGAAAAAAGACAAGTTTAATCAGGACGAGTTAGAGTGCGACAGTTTTCTACGTCTTTGTTACCAGCTACGACAGTTGCGGACAAACACAGTGGTGTTATTTTCTCAATTGTATGATCCCAGGATGAGAGTCTCTGATTGCTTGTGAAACTGAATCCAGAAGCCGCATAAGAAAGGCTCAAGGATGTAGAAATAACCAATTATATTTTTTATTGTGAATGGAGAGAGAAAAATGCATAAAATAATGATTGCAAATTACAGTGGCCCCGTACTGGAAAAAAGTTTGTATGTTGACGATCAACATTGTGATGATAGATGATATGTCTTCGGAGCTGTTGATTTTTAGGACAGGATTTCGTGTAAGTGAGTAGTTTGGGAAGCTGTAGCTCATTCTAGTCAGAGATAATTGACGAAAGGAAGTTCTTCTCAACACATACTTCGAGGGAAGATTTTCAAATATAACATTGGACTCCACTGACAAGGTCACAAGGTCTTGTTCAGCGTAGCTTCCTGCGAGTGTCGACATCGGCTATAATGTCGACATTAGTCATTTTTTTTAGAGAGGAACTGTACGAGATAAGAAAATTATGTTAGTTGGAAAGATTGCATCGGTATTTACGACGCTGTCGACATTTGTCATCTTTTTAGAATTATTCGGGATAAAATTATTTTAAGGTGGGAAATGTTGGAACGACGTTGAGTCATTTACGACTGTGTTGAACCCAAGGAATTTAAATTTATTCCAAGGCAAAACGGCTTTAATCAGTTGAAGATTACCTGAATAGGATTTATTCAATTGTAACTTTGGAATATTATCCAAATTAACGCCAGGCGATTTTATTCAGCTGTGTGAGGGACTGGACTTTTGAAGGCACGAGGTTTCTCCCAGTTGAATAATGCCGTTAAGCATTAGGCGGAGTAAAACTTGCAATGTCCTTACAAAGACCATCTTTAGCTATTTGAGGATTTTTAAGATATCGTCAGATATTAGTAGCCATTTGCAATCAAGAAAATCATTAAGTTCTATTTATTTTTTGTTAAATAAACAAAATCGTTTACATATTATCCAGAATAAAATTTGTGTGATGAGGTATCATCATACCTCATGCCTATATTTATAATATTGGCATATCCTGACCTGAGATAATTGCAGAAATTGTGTATATATATATATATATATTATATATATATATATATATATAGATAGATATATATATATGTTGAGACAGGGTTGAGCTCTTTAATTTTGTTCTGTTTTGTCCCTCTTGTCTTTATTTACCCATTTTTTCTTTTTGCTCCAATTTCTCTTCGTTCTATCTCTCTATCTCTTTCCACCCTTGTCTCGAGGAGAATGTTCACATAGCCAATTTCACGGACACAAAACGATTTTGTAGTGAAAAACTTTATCGTTTTGTTTTGATAAGAAATGATCTTGAAATATTTGGGCCAGGACCTTCGGTGTGTGTGGATAAAGGGAAAAAAAAAAGAAACATTGAATTGTACGACTAGATCGAATGAGTTGCACGATGTCGGACATAGATTAATATCAGAGCGAAAATAATTGCTCAGTTGTTCGGGTCGTCCTCGTCGTGTCAGTAGGCTCAATATATTGTCCCTTTTTCGCGGTTGCTTTTGTGCGCGGGCCCAAGGGTCGTGGGGGCCAGACCCAAGGCCTCATAACTTGACGAAGTGGGTGGTGCATTCCGTGAAGGCCTTGTAAGTGTAGTCTTTCCTTAGCTTCATTGGTCATTGCTGTCTAATCATATCATCCGTATCACTAGTATTATGATTGATACCAGACGTCATATTATTAGCGTGTACGTGTGTGTGTGTGTGTGTGTGTGTGTGTGTGTGTATTCACCTCGGATCTGCTGCAGCCTCTTTTCGAGACAGCCAGACACCACCCTACGGCAGTGAGCTCAGAGCTCATTATTAGCAGATCTCTGGGTAGGTCTGAGACCACTCACACTCCACACACCGGGAATGCAAGGTCACAACTCCTTGACTAACGTCCCGTACCTACTCGCTGCTAGGTGAACAGGGGCTACACGTGAAAGGAGACAAACCCAACTTGTCTCCGCCCGGCCGGGGAATCGAACCCCGGTTCTCCGGCTTGTGTGTGTGTGTGTGTGTGTGTGTGTGTGCTACCGCCATTACTAATACCATCATTATTACCAACACGACGAAATTGTCCCCTTTTTTTGTCATGGTTCTTAAGAAACATGTCTTGGAAAACTTGCATAAGGTTAATGGTAGTCCAATTAAATGCGCACTCGTAAGATTAACAGCAGACTATATCCTTTCTTCTTCCCACCGCACGCGCGCGCGCACACACACACACACACACACACACACACACACACACACACACACACACACACACACACATTATCCATTTCTTCAGCTGGATGGAATCACTTGGAGGAGATAAAGGAAGTATGTTCATTATATTTCAATTACGAATCAGCGAAGTCTTTTCACGCTTACAGTCGGCCAACTCCCTTCATAATATGGCCACATTGAAGTCATTTTTCCTTATGTATTCTTAGAATTGCCAGTGTAATTGGAATGCCAGGATATAGGCAATTTCTTTTGCAGCTGCTAGTCTTTGTAAAGGGATGTTCGAGCCATTGATGAATGTTATTGTTATCGCACAAATGATACTTTTACATGGTACATAAATACAGAAACGGACGAAACTATTAGGCGGCCATTCCCTTTGTTTTTAGGTGGTGCATCCATTAGATACGGATGAGACTAGGTTCGAAAAGTCTTTAAGGTTTTTGGCTGCTAACGTTTTTCAGCGTCCCCGCTCGCTTTTCTTACTGGTTTGACCTTAAGGTTGAGACTTGCTGCTGCTCCCGCCCGCCGCGCCCCTTCCCTCGGGTGCGAGCAAGCTGCTGGGATTTCCGTAATTATTTGTTGAAAAATGTAGTGCGGTAATCAGAGTGAAGTGCTTGTTCCACATAAGAATACGCCACGTTTTTACCGCCAGCGGGGTAGGCGATTAAGGGATAAGTTTCCGGAGGAGAAACGATTAAACATGTAATCCATCTCTCCCTCCCTCCCGCTGCCTTTACGTTTTTATATTTTTAAGATTTAAGCAGTTAGGTAATATCCATTTTATTTTCCACTTGAAGAATCTTCACGTGTGAATTGTTTGTAACACAGTGCTTTTAATAATTTCATGATAATAAACGCAATTTTTTTTTATATGTTTACAGATTTTTGAAAAGTTACAACCCTGCGCAATCATCACGCCTCTGGACTGCTTCTGGGAAGGTTCCAAGCTACTTGGTCCCAGGTTCCCAGTCGTCATCCCGTAAGTAGATCCTCTCCTTACACGTTCCAATTATACACCAGATTAAAATCGACCATCCACAACTAGAATGAATAGCTTGGATAATTTTCTGAAAAGATGGTGGTCGTTTTACAGACGTGGCGTACATGTAGGATCGTATATTTTGGGACGAGAAGAGGAAAAGAACGCATGTTATGATGCATCTCTGCATGTATTTTTTCCTTTGCTACATTGGTGTCCTTGAGAAATTGTATTCAGTACTGGCAACATGGCCGTATTGCAAGAATTCAATTTTTCACCAAGAAGAAGAAAAGGGTGCTAATCCCCGTTGTAATAAGGAGGCTAATTAGTTAATGTCGAAAGCCGAGGGATCAAAGAGAAAGAGAAGATGGAGGGATGTGTCATGCATGTGACTGGTGAAGACACATTATTATGATAAGATCGGACCTCAAAGGGGTCTGAGATCTTGTTGAAAAGGAAAGAATCGAGTTTTGTTGTGGTGGATATATGTTTGCGCACTTGCGTGCTCTGGTATTTATTTACCAAGGCAAATGAAATGCGGTGCGTTTGTCGGAGACCGTGACATGACGAGCCCGCCAGCCCGGAGAGGAGGAGGGATTGGGAGGGAGGTGGGGGTAAAGTCTGTCTGTATTGTCAACGGTTTTGGTCGAGGAAGTAACACTTTTCTTCGTATAAACATTCCCAGCGTGCATTCACAGAAACTTGTCTGCTTTTGTTTGAACGCAGGTTTTATGTTTACTTCGAATGATGATCGTAAACGTTGTAAAATGCGTTTGTTCGTTTTTTACTGAGTTGTTGCAGGTGAACATAATTTGAAAATATATATGTGTATAGTTGAACCAGTTTTCCACTTGTTAGTAAATTTTTGTGGATGATAGTTTTGTATAAATCATATAGATTGCTTCATTATGGGTGGGTGCGTGGGTGCATGCATGACCTATTTGGCATGTAAGGTATTGAAGCGGTGTCTTAATAACCTGATTTGTTTCAGTGCAAGAGAGAAATTTATTTATAAATGTCAAGATCACTGGATCCCAAACTAGGATTGGGGGGAGGGCGCGAGATTTCAAGCGTTTCATACTCATAATTTACCATTGATGAATATTGAATGAAGTTTGATTGGTATCTACGATTATATTATATATATTAAAGAAGTATTGAATTTTCTCATGCTACCATGATTTTTGTGCTTTTTTGGGGGGGACCCATTAATTTGGTTTAAGTTTCTTGATATTCAAACTAGTCAGAGCTCATTTTAAAGATATGGGTAATAAAGGGAGGCACTGTGCGCCCATATATATGTATGTATATATATATGCACGAAACCAATCACGTTTCGTATTCACACTTTTCCCCGTGTCATTTTTGGTCCAACTATCGTACCTTATTTTTATACAATTCCTCGACTTGGGAACACTTTTGTCTCACCTTTCGCATGGCCCCACGTTTCATACCAAATACCCTCTTATTTGCTTCGAATTTTCTTCTGGGACCACTTGACCCTGCAACAGGTGGAAGCTTCGCGTACCAGAGGCCCCTAAGGCACGCGGGTCATCTGGCAGGGGAGCTCGCCAGTCATCGGCCCGGGCTACTTAGCAGCTGGTTGTGAGGAAGTGATCTGTCAACAGCTGATAATGGGGAAGTCATAAGGTCGTAATCAGACCGTTTAACCCACTGGCGAAAGGGGTGCGACTTCGCGTCCTCGCCAGGCATGGCAGTCATGTCGTCTTAAAAAGATGTGTATGACGTCATGTCGTTTCAAAAGATGCGCGTGACGTCAAGTCGCGTCTCGTGAGAGGTAGAGTTGGGGATGGGGTGATGTAAGTTTTCAGAGTGCGGGGGTGTTTTTGATTCACACGAATAGAATCGCCTGATGACAAATAAACTTACACTAGTCCAGTAAGATTACTGAAAGGGTTGTTTGAGATAATTTGTCAAATATAACCCTGGGGCTTCACCTCAGCAGAATAGAATCGTTCGGTGGCAGAAAGAATAAGTATACAATTCAAGTAAGGTACCCAAAGGGTTGGAAGATAACATTAATCTATTTAATGTTTTAGGACACTCTTGAATGTATTAGCACGTGGCCTCTATTCTAGGAATTGGCTGGCTACAGGCTCTTAGAAGCCCACCAGAGAAGGATTCTCTCTCTCTCTCTCTCTCTCTCTCTCTTTCTCTTCAGTGGAGGGTCGCAACAACGCCTCCCACCAAGGACTTAGGTTCCTGCTAATTTCGAGAACATATTGGTGAACATCATACTGAACATTAGGGTGAGGTACATTGCTATTACATAAAGAACTACACAACTAAGTGGAAGGCTATTAGTGGCTATTAGAAGGTTATTAGTTTATGAAATAGACAAGATGGAAAAGGAGGGAGAGGAAAAATAACAAGTTAATAGATTTGAGAGAATGAGAAAAATTAATTACTCTAAGATGAAATGGTTAGGCAAGGGAGTTACTGAAGTAAATGTAGCACTGGAAGAAAAACGAGTGGAAAATATAAAAAATCAGGAGAGTTCAGAGATGAGTGTGGTGGAGAGTATAGGGGTGACAGTGTTGCCGTATGGGAATAGAATGAAATCGAGTAAAACTTTAGAAATAGACTGTTTAAGGATCGTCCAATGTGAGAACGAGTAGGGTGACAAGCTCTTTGGAGTTTTTCTTTACATAGAAGGTGCCAGGTTGGTGAGGAGATGGTATTATTCAGACTATTAAGAAATAGAAGCAGGAAACTTAAATAACAACCGAAAGAAAGTGTCTGGAGTATTTGGGGAAAAAAGTTATTTGCATGGAGTAGGAAAAATGTTTGTTACGCGAAATTTGAGAAGGTACAAAAGAGAGAAGGGGAAGAGAAGGAGCAGGAAAGAGGAGAATTAAAGAGGGAGAAGAATCCTTAAGGATTATTTCCATGCGAAGAACTAGCCTCAATTCCATTCATTCTTCCTGGGTGACGGTCAAATGGCCAACAGCCTTGGCAGGTCACAAAACCTTTGCTTTTGGTTCTTGGTGGATATCGCCACTGGACCTTCCCTCGAATCAGTCTTTGGGGATGAATTTATCCTCTCTTGCATCCCACGTAGAATTCTTCCCCATGCCAGGCTTCTTCGAGCATCAAAGGAAAGATAATGCCTCTTAAACTTGGAGGGAAACTTATGTATGTAAGAAGAAAGCTCTGTTGGCAGTGAATGATGATAGTCGTATGGAAAGGATTCTCGTCAGAAGCGTGACCAGGGAGTCTCAGTCAAGATTAGAAACGTACTTGTGAAAGATCACTTCTTGGAGTCTGGTGACTACCTTTGGAGATTTTATTCTGGCGAGATTACATTACAGAGAGCGTCTCGAGATCCAAGGGTATAAAAGACAATTTTTTTCTTTCTTTTTCTGCCTTGTCTGTCCCGTTTTCTGTTCGTTGAGTGAGACATCTGCCTTTGAACTCTCCAAAGCTCAAGGTTCTTCTCTGTTGTTCGAGAACATACCTGAGTTGTTTGTTTCATTGTGTGATTCACCATGGTCTTGGATCACGTGTCGGACTCGTGATCGACAGCTATTACCCTCCCAGATGAGAGGTCAGAATTCATATATGACTGATCTATGGGTAATGCTGACATTACACGCACACACACACACACACACACACACACACACACACACACACACACACACACACACACACACACACACCAACCAACTCCCCGCCCACGAGAGTTGGAGTAATGACTCGCAACGCAGCGATACTGTGTGTGTGTGTGTGTGTATATATATATATATATATATATATATATATATATATATATACATATATATATATATATACATACATACATACACACACACACACACACATTTGCTTTCAAAGTTCATTCTTTCATCCAACATTTCATGAAACTGCTTATGGTTTGGCCGCATTCAGTCTGCTATGTAGGAGACCATAAACCCAATAATTTCCGATCAGTCAACTGATTCAAACCCTGCCCAACAGTCTCCCAACTCTCAGTCTGTTCCTTGCCTTTGCATACGCGTGGGCAAAGGAGAGAGAGAGAGAGAAGAAAGGCGTGGGGGAGGGGGGGAGGAAGTATGAGAGGAACTTCTTCTACACCTGCTTCACGACCACTTCCCTCCTACGAGATACGACGACATCCAGACCGCCACGCGGCAGGGGCAGAGAAGTCCACGGCTTCGCTTCACTTCGCGTGACTTCGCTTCGCTTGGTTTTGTGGGAGCTGATACCGGCGTTTAACCCTTTGGTGGCTGGAAGCGTGGAGGTATTGATACCTCCTTGGGTTGGTTGTGCTTACGTAGAACAATAAGAGACTCTGATGGAAACCAGAAAAAATACTTGACTTCATCCTACGTGATAAAGGGGATCTTGCAACGCCAAACTGTGTGTGTGTGTGTGTGATGGATTCCACTTAGTCTTAGATCACGTGGTGAACTTGTGATATGTAGTTATTACCCTGTGGATGAGAGTTCAGATTTCGTGTAGTCAGATCAATGGGCAATAATGTAACTATTCACACACACACACACACTACACACTCACGTCATAACTTTACTCAATGGGGATAGTAACGGCTTATAACTGTGAATGTTTTCCAATCCGGGAGCGCAGGGACTCGACCTCGGGACTACAAACGTGGGACCCCGAAACGCCAGTGTGTGTGTGTGTGTGTGTGTGTGTGTGTGTGTGTGTAAAGTCAAGGCAACCTCATATAGTTTTATTTAGTTAAAACATGTCTGGAGACTTTGGTCTTATTGGAGTTTCAACTAAAATTCCAGGCCTCCTACCTCTATCTCTCACGCACACACACACACACACACACACACACACACACACACACACACACACACACACACACACACACACAAAGAGAGAGAGAGAGAGAGAGAACATAACAAGCAGACCACGGGAGTGAAAATGCTAACGCACTCATGGTCTTTGTCTGAAACAAAGCACTGTCGTTTGCGATGACGTCATGTCGACTCAGACCCGTGAATCCAACGCGTTTACCCCACATAAAACAGACGCCGGTATGATTTTGTATATTCTAAGTTGGTAGATATTTATTAGATAAACTCTTATATCCGTTCGATATGCATTATGGGGAAAATTCACTAAAATACAGGAACTTGTTAATTTTTTATATATGAGAACCGCAAACCTGTTATTTAGAGAAATGCAGTGAAGAAAACTCTTCGACATTTTGAAATAAACATTCGAGTATAAACGTGAAAACAGACGTTCTGGCTCATTCGATTGCTTGGCATTCTTCACATTCTGCAGACCAAAGCATCGTTTACATAGGTCGGGATGCCGAGATATGTCAGACCAATTGGGAGGGCATTTATGCAAAGGAAAATGTGTTGTGGACACACCGAAAACCTTGACGTATGCTAAAAGTAGATCAAGTCAAAGATTTATTTTACTTATTTGTTTGTTTTTGCGTATACCAGTACATCTTAAAAAAGAAAGCCAAGAAACGGTAGGATCTGCAATTTCCACCGTCAGTTTTCATAATTTCAATAATCGTCTCATATATAGATTTTTGATACTGGAAGGGAAATGAAAATAATGCAAATTAAACCCTTATAACTATTGACTTACCTAACAGAATTAAAAAAAAAAATTATCATACCAGAAACCAGAAGTCTTCTCTGCATATTTACTCTCAGACCTTTATTTTTATTTCTATTTTTTTCCTCGTGTGTGTGTGTGTGTGTGTGTGTGTGTGTGTGACTCCTAGTTGGTGTCAGTTGAGGTATCTCTGACTACTAAACGTGACTTTGAAGCCTCATTGCTGGTCTTTTAGTGTCGTGCATTCATTTCTGAACCACACGGCCATTGATGCCCCACTGTTCCGATACATTGTGTTCAGCTTAGTATATTCCGTTCAAGGTTATACGAATTTTCTTCGTTACTCTCAAAACCACTTTCCTTTGTGTTTGGTTTAGATGTTACATTTATTTTCAACACGAAACATTGGCTGTAGCGTCATACAGATCAAAATAGTCAAAGGTAATTGGTAATTGGAAGATAACAAGAGTCGTTCTTGATATCCAGAAATTATTATTATTATTATTATTGTTTTATTTGAATTCTGATCGTGTGTCAGCGAGGACTCGAGCGAATGGCTTATCTTGTTAAACACAATTCTAGAACTATATTTAACTCGCACGTATGTACACTTGCCTGGGCTAAATGTCACACACACATACACACACATATATATATCTGTATATATATATATATATATATATATATATATATATATATATATATATATATATTAAAACATAAGAATGAAGGAGACTGCAAGAGACCATAAGGCCTACACTAGGAAGTTCCATGTCCATTACCACCTGTCATCCCCATCCATAAAGTTGTCTAACCGTTTCTTAAAACAACTGATAGTTTCAACGCTCACTACATGGTTACTAAGTCTATTCCATTTGTTGACCACCCTATTAGTAAACCAATTATTTCCTATTTCCTTCTTAAATCTAAATGTCAAATTTAAATCCATTACTGCAAGTCATGCCCTGTTGTCTTATTATGATGACCTTATTTGCGTCACCCTTGTGTTTATATATATATATATATATATATATATATATATATATATATATATATATATATATATATATATATATATATATATATATATATATATTTATAAGTGTATGGTCTTTGTAGTATTTATTATACTGTCGTGTTCTTAAAGTCGAGTGGTTTCGTGTGGTGTTCAAGCCTACGCTGTGATTCATTGTGCTCAAATCCAACGACATGACGAAATGTACTCGTTGGGGGGTCTCCGTGGTCCAGTTGTTGCTAGACTTCACCCGTGCCCTGTCGTACATGGGTTCGACTCTTGGGTTGTGAATGACCTCTGTGCAAGGGAGTGAGTAGTCCATTCGTTTTAAAGTTTCCATTCCTTGTTTAAGCCGTTAGGCGTCAGTGGTAGTGGAGAGACAAGAAGATAGTGCCTGCAAGTCAGTAAATGAAAGCTGTAATGAAGGTGAATGACAATAATGTTATGAGAACTATACATAGATAGTAACGCCGCTGTATACTAATGATAATGGCGTGGCGTTCTTTTTTCACTTTCTCTTGATTCTGAAGTGACGTAGTAATGTCTTTCTTCGTAAGCTCAAGGTAAATAGTTTTATAGAAATATTAAAGTGCCCTTGCCAATCTGGTTTGATGCTGCCTTAGCTATTAAAAAGTGAAAAAAAATGCACCAGTTCTTTTGTCGATTTTTTTTTTTTTTTTTTTTTTTTTTTTTTTTTTTTTTTTTTTTTTTTTTTTTTTTTTTTTTTTTTTTTTTTTTTTTTGTAACGACTCGAATGACCACCAACCTATAATAATGGGTGGAGGGAACGACTTAACTTGTGTGCGCCTCGCTACGGAGCATACCTCATGTCTCAATGTTCTGGGTGGGATAGGGCGTCCATGGCTTTGCCCGCCTAGCGCAAGGAAATACATTTGATATGCCCCGGCTTAGGTAATAGGTCTGATGTCTTCATTTGTTCCGGACCAAGTAACAAGTTCAATGTGGTCATTGGTCCGCCTCAGGTAACGATCCCCATGTCGTTGTGCCTGAGCCCAGGTAACATGTCCAGTATATTCTTCTTACGTGTGTGTGTGTGTGTGTGTTCTATATGAGTATGCACTTTTGTGTATGCAACATATACATATCAATGTGTGTCTGCTGTGTATTGTTTGCGTACGCATATCACGCAAATGTATAAATGTTTTATAAAGCAGTTGAATTCTTGACTTCAACTTTAATGCACGCAAGAATTTTAGTAATGCGAGTCATGAATGTGAAGTCAGATTTTAATCCTGCACCATCCCGTTTCCTCGATATCATTGCCGCTGTCATGACAACTCTATTATGTGTCTTCCTCAATAGGAAATGGTGGTTTTACTTCTGCGCAGTTTGAGAACCACATTAACTAACCAGCTAACCTGCCCAATCTCAACAGAAAGCGAGACGACTAAATAACGTGGCATCCTTCCCCAGCAGAATCTTCTTCAGGCAGAGATCATTTGTTTTGAACGTGCACGCACACATACACTGCGCACACGCCCTAGCGCACGTACGCACAAGCGCATGCATGTATATTAAAATACAAATATACACTAGTGCAGTATGTGGCGAGCATGCTGGTTCGAAGAAGTAATTTCAGTTCCTCATCGTTACTTTTCTAATGAACTCGGATGATACCCCAGAGATGCACTAAATCCCAGCTTTCCTGTATACATTTCATTGAAAAGTTGTAATAGCACAAGTCTTGTGTAAATGTGCTGGAAATGTAATGACCCAGCTAGAGTAGTATGTTAATGCAAAGTCAGATGAAAACATTAAAGCTGCAAACCACACACTGCTAAGAAAAATCCCCATCTTCCATTGCAAGCTGCGGTTTGCATTTCCCCCTAAACAATCCTTAAAACAACACCGATGACTGCCACAATCGCACGCTAGAAAACAACGAACAACACAACGCCCTTAACACGAACAAAACCGAAACAAAGACTTAACAATTTGAAACCTTGTGTTGGGTGGCATACTCTGGCCACGCACGAATAAGGGTTAGGGGAGGTGGAGAAGGAAGTGGTTGGAAAGAATGCTGCGGGGAGGGTTGTCTGGAGGAGGAGGAGGTGGAGGAAGGTGAGAGGGAGTAGGCGAGTTGCGTTTACGTCCCTGTTGCTTGAAACCCGGCAGGATTGGAGATGAAGACATCAAGCGAGGACCACCCACAGCCCGGGTCCGCCATTCGAACCCTGCTCCCAGTCACTGCCAGCTAGCCCGTACGAGCGTCACCGCGGCGGTGGGGCTCGTGTGTGGCGGGACCAGGCAGCTATAGGGGAGAGAGGAAGGGACCCAGCTTTGGTGGTAGTGGTGGTGAAGGATGGTAGTGGATGTGGAGGAATGGTGGAGATGGTGAGGGATTGTTGTGGTAGTAGTGGGGAGATAATGGCTGTTGTTGGTGATGGGATAGTAGCTGTGTTAAAGTTTGGGATTACTAGAGGAAGATCTTCAGCCACGTATATAGATGTTGTTGAAGACTTAGTGCATCCGACTATTTAAATACAGTAGCATCAGGGGAAAGGACGGACGGAGGGCAGACAGTGCTGGGTTTGGTGGTCTAGCAGGCAGACTGTCTGGCTCGCATCTGTGAAGCCACCTGGTTTCCATGAAATATCATCGTTTTCAGTCTTGTCGGAACGCTTGCACGGGTGAACCTCTGGGTTCGAAGTAATGGGTATGTAGTTAGAGTGGGGATGGTTCTCGGCAGTTAGTTGGTTCGCGAGGTGAGGTGTCGTGATGTGGTTGATTAGATGGTAAGTTGGGGAAGATGTTTGGCTCCAAGACGCGGTGGCATGGGTTGGGTATTTGTGTGTAGGTGGGCTGGGGGGGGGGGGGGAATGTGCCTAGTGGGTTGTAGGTCATCAGTCGGGGAGTGGAGTGGGGGGATTCTTTCTTCCTTTGGTGACTATGGGGAGTGTTTTATTGTGTGTCTTTAATTATAGAGGTTCTTCGAATAGGTGCGAGGTTCTAATGATAGGGTTCTTTGGGTGGGTGCAAGGTTCAGCGATTGGGGGTGGGTACGGGTGATTCTGTGGGTGGCAAGTGGGAGGGGAATTGGATCCAGCTTTGGGTGGTCATTATTGGGTGTGTCAGATGCAGAGGTTGTGTGTGGTCAATTGATGGGTTGGCTGAGATGCAGCCTGTGGGTAGTTAGTTGATGGGGCGGGCCAGGAAAAGTTTCTTTGTGGTAGATTAGCAAAAGCTGTTGTGTTAGCTGGCTCCACTGCTCACTTCTAGGTTATAAGGTTGAGGTTCAGGGGAAGTAGCAGAGTGGGGTGGGATGGGGAGCTGGTGCTAAAATGCAGGTGGCGAGGGACTGTTCTGTTCTGTGTGGGGAACAGGTGATAATCTTTGGGTGGTTGAAAAGAGCAGATCTGAGTGTGGGGGTTGTTAGGTGATACTGTGGTGTATAGTGGTGTCGGGTGTGCCGGGGTGATCATTTTAAGAGGTGTCACATGTTAGCCTGCGGATGATCGTCGGATGATATCGCATCCAGGGAGTGATGTATTCAGTTTGTGTGGAATTTTCTGAAAATTCACTTTTGTTTTGCTTCCAATTTAATGGCCGATAAGTGCCCGTCCAATTTAATGGGATAAGGTTGTACCCAATTTAATGGGATAAAGATGTATCCAATTTCAATGAATAGTGACGTTTTGCAATTTAAATAAACGAAAAGGGGATTCTGATCATTTTGACGGTGACGATGAGCGCAGTGGGTTTAACGGTTGAGAGCTGTGTGACGGATTTAATGATATTTTACGACTTTAATTGATGGCGATTTTGATGACAAAGATAAGTTTTTGCTCCCTTGTGGAAAGAGGGTGGTTGGTTGAGTGATATGAGACTGCGCCGGGTATTAGGGACTAGATTTCATGATAGTGTAAAAGGACTGAGCAGAGTTATAGAGTATTAGCACTTCGAAAGTTAATTGTACTCTTTGGACAAGTGTCTCTACGTTTGTTTTAGTGCACTCTTGGTTTCTGGTAATAGAAAATAAGATACATGAAGCAGTTCGTCATGAAGAAATGAAATATTTTGTTCACTGCTGGTATCAAGACTATCAAACTTGTTTTTTTTCACGTCTGTGTTAGTTAGAACATTTTTATATAAACTCTTTCCTGCAAAATGTTGAAGCAGACATGTTCGTGGCTCGGTTAATTTCAAGGGCTGGGGAGCCAGCAGTTTGTTATTGTTATAGTTAACCAGGGGCTTCTTTACTCTAGTTGGGCAGAGACTGTTCGTACTATGAAAGAACTAAACTGGAAGATAGTAATAGGAATGGATTTTGTGGTTAGACCAGATATTGGGCTAGAGCTGAACAAAGCTGTATAACTTAGGACTGGACATAATTATAGAGTGGTTAGAAGGCCAACTGCAGTACTTGTTAGGTTTTTGAAGAATTACCGTTTTCTCTTGGAGAAAAATATTTGAATTAGCAATGTGAGTTTGCTGTTATGAAAAGGGTTTCACCACTTTCTCAGCCTCCTTCCCACTTTTTCTATCGCTATCATTATCAGTCTTTCTATCTATATACATTTTCTATCTAGAGTGTACATCTCCAACAGTTTCACACAGGCGTTGCAACGAGTGTCGGCCACCAAGGAAGCAATAGCCATCCCCGTTTTCTTTGTCGCCTCAGAGAAAGTGTGGGAAGGAGGGAGGAAGGCTGGACTCGATGATGGTGGGCTGGTTGAACTGGGTTTGTGGGGATGGCATATTATGAATATATGATAGAATATGCATGAGTAGTTTGTAGAGTATTTCAGTGCAGTCAGCATCCCATTGCATGGCTCCAGGAAGATAAAAAGTGATGTATTTTGTATGCTGTGGTGTTTTATTTATTTTTTATTATAATTCTGGAGGTGCACGAGGAAGGAATGTACTTCATGGGGTATGACATGCATTCAGAAGAGCACACCTCATTGAATATGGTGCAGTTTAGGTGCTGAACACAGACTTGGCATCACTATGCCTTGGCTTCCTAGTCATCATGAATGTTTGTCGTCTGCAGCATTGTCGTTAGAATGCATTAGCGCTTCTGTGCAGCATGATTCGGTTTGTTCCCGTCCAAGTCAGCTCCTATTTTTGTTTGCACACGGAGTAAGGTGAGATTCTGCGAGTTAGTGTGTTGCTGTAATTGGGTATTTCTTGAGAAGTGTTGCTGCAAGCTGCCGCACGTACGCACCGACTTCTCGGACGGGTCTGGAGACAAGCCACTTTTGACTTCTTTATTGTCTATTCGAAGTCTTGTTACCGTTAGAAAAAAAAGTAATTGTTCTATTCATTTCCAGCAACACTACTACCTTCCTTTTTTGAGGGTTGCATCTGGTGGTAGAAGTGTGGCCAGACGAAAGATAAGATTATATATCTGAAAAAAAGGAAAAAGAAAACGACGCAAAATGGCGCAGACGCGGTTTCAATATCTCAGTTGATGCCGACATTCCCGGCTTCTTTTGTTCTTCGTCAACTACACCAAACCAGAGCTGCGCATAATAGCACGAGTTGCGCATGATGTGTAGGTTGCGCATAATGATGTGCGAGGTGCTCATCATGATGTGAATTGCACTATAATATGGGTTTCGCATGCAGTGCAGATTGCGTATGGTGTGTAGGTAACGCATAATAGTGTGTAGATATAATGATGTGCGGGTTAAGCATGGCTGCGTGAGGGTTGCGTGTATAACGAGTTTATTTGCGCATGCGTAGGCTGTATGTGTGTGCAGTGCCCTCATATTTCGTCTTATTCAGCAGTGTGATGGGTGTGTATAACAGTGTATATGTGAAGTGAGACGGTGTTTGAAATGTATGAAATGAAGATTGGGTGTTGATGTTTGTAAGTGTTGTGGGTCATGTAAGGTTAGGGTGGTCATGCCAAGTACATGGATGTGTTTATATTAAGCGAGATGGTGTTTGAAATATATGGAATGAAGATTAGGTGATGAAGATTGGTGTAAGGCTTGTGGTTATGCAAGGTGATGATAATGATAAGTACATTTTGCATTACATTTCGATTTCGTGTTGTAACATTGTATACAGTGACTAGTGTGTTTTCACAATAAGCGAGAAGGTATTGCGTCATGAGTATTCAATTTCCCATGTATTAGTCGTGTATGGTGTGGATTGTGTAATATGATGTCAAACTTGTGTATGGTCTAGTAATTCACATGGACTGGTGCATCTGTTTTCTGTTGTTTGTCGTAGTAGAACACATTTGTAAGATGTACTTTAACATTTATGCATGGATTTACTATGAAGATGGCGCCTATGTTCATAGTATTCCACGGTATACTGGTAATATAACTGAGGACAGCTGTGTGAGGGTGAGAGAATTACTTGAATTAACATTGAATATACAATAGAATTATAACTTTATGCGTGTGTGTATGTGTGCGTTTTGTTCCGTTTGTAGCACCATATACATGTATACATGGATGTGAACATAGACTGCTTCAGGCAGCTTTGGTTACGCTTGGATTGAGGTCTGGGTATAATGATCCCTAGTGTACGCGCATGTGAAGAATGATGTATAATATATTATGATGTGGGTGTACAATTAATCAGAAGTAGTCAAAAGAGATTTACGTCTTATTTGTGGATGATTGCCCAGGAGATGGGCCTTGCCGGCTTGAGAAATCGTCATTTCATGCACATACTTGTGTGAGTGTATTATGGATCTATGCTTGGGTGTGTAAACATGCACATACCAACTGACTTGAGCGTACGCACACGTATGCAGGCATGCACACGCGTGCCTACACACACACACACATACACACACAGCTCTCTCACGCACGTACTGGTTCTCGAAGAAGTTGCCAATTTCTCTCTCTCTCTCTCTCTCTCTCTCTCTCTGTCTATATCTCTCTCCACGAAAAAACAGGGGGTGAGAAATATGTTGTACAACTTTGTATATTTAAGTTTTAAAATTGGTAAAGGGGATTAGGTATTATAAAGCAGTACTAAAACGTGTGAGCAATTCATTTGATTCTACCGCAATTTGTACACCCAACTGTCCCTAAAGCTAGCTTTCTTTGTCGGTCGTCTGATCGTGGTTTGGCGGGCTCAGTGCCGTGGAGTTGCAACAGTGACTTGAAAGCTAACTTTCCTTTATTTTCATATATGTAACTGTTTATAATACAGATACTTACAGCAAATAATATTGGGTCATAATTATTATCGACAGCAAGTTGTATTTATTCCTAATGGTCTATAGCTAAAAGCAAATGCGCTGGTCAGGATACGTGTTGTGTGGTTATCGTGCATCGGTCATCCTGAAGGCCGACTGTGATGAAGATATCTCGGAGCTGGCCCACCCACCAACTCTCTTTTTTTTTCGTGGATATTACCCTCTGTGTCTATCGTGTCCCGGACTTAAGAAACAGGAAGGTATAACCTCGAGGTACTGCGAAGTGTGGCCTTAATATACAAAACTTCCGCTTTCCCATTTAAATGAGTAGTGATTTTTTTACAATTTAAGTTGACTTTTGTATGTTTTTATGTTTTATATGTTTTCGTCTTTGTCATTATGGTTAGTCTGAGTGGTGTTTTAGATTACTAATTGTTGTTTTTATAAATACGATATTGACCTCGAGAAACCTGCTGGATGTGATATGTTTATTGAAAAGTTTAGACCAAAACATCTCGTCCACCTCTCTGTTAGTAAGTTGCTGATGTGCGGGTAGCATAAACGTCACAATATAACAGCGACACACATTGGCATGCAGCAGATTTTGCTCTTTTTGTGCATCTTGCTTTCTTAGCTTAATTTGAATATCTAACATTCTTCTCGTTTACTGTCTGGAACCAAGATTATTAGATTATCACTTAACAAACCGTATCGTGAGATGCGTCCGAAAGCCCATTTCTCCTTGGTTAAGAATGTTTTTCTTTAGTGGTTGATACTTTAACCAGGTATCACGAACTTATCTTAATTTACAATACTTATTTATGTGTTGTTCCCGTCATGCTTGACTGCCTGATAGGATTTAGCATCCCAGTATGTTTATCCAAGGGTTGGACTGAACGGTCCATAGCTAGGTTGGTCAGTCGGCAGATGCCGGAATAAGTTTGATTAGGGTTACTGTGTGTTTGTAAGGTTCCCGCCATAAATAGACCCCGCGAAGCAATGCTCGCAGCTGCTCGTTCAAGTGTGTATTACCAGAGATTTATGGCATAATATCTATTTAGATTGCCAGACTGTAATTTGATTGAAGATAGGTTGAAAGCTATTAGTGTATAATTTTTTAATTTATGGAGAGGGTACGAATTAAGGAAGACATCCTTTTTAAGCGGATGCAGTTATCACAGCATATTATTTCACATCGACTTCCTTACTGTCGTTCACATTGTCGAGGTAAGGGTAACATCGCACATGCACAAAGGTGTACACGGTGCGCATGCTCGGTGTGCAGCAAGAATGAACACATTTAGCGTGCTGGTAGCGATTGTACAAGGCTCGTGGACATTTAAGTATCCACTTTGTATGTGCGCTAACCATTCCTATCCTGTGTTTATCTGTATGGACTGAATCAGTACAGCAAATGTATACGGCGAGAGCCCTACATGTGTGGCAATGTGTTTGTGCGGACCTTCGAGTAGAGAAACTCGGGTGTAGCAGGAACCCTCTCGTTTGTGGAGGATTGTTACAGGGAAAAGGAACCTGTGGGTGGGACTCTACACCCACGGTGAGGAGGGCGTGCGTGTGTGCGGGCGGGCCGGAGAAGGCGGCCGAGTGGCTTGCGCCCTTACTGCCTTGCGCTGATGAAGACATCAACTAGAAGCGCCCCCCGCAGCAAGAATGTGTAATGGTCTAATTACCGGGTCGCTGTGCAACCCCCACTCCCCCCCTTCGCCCTCCCCACCGACCCCCGCCCCCTCCTTCTGTACAACCTCCTCCTTCACCAGCCACCTCACACTCCAGCCCTCCCGCCCTCCTCCTCCTCCTCCTCCCTCAGCCCCCTCCTCCGGTACAGCCTCTACCTACCCCTTCCATGCACCCACCCTTTCTGTTTTACAACCTCCTTTACCTCCTGCTCTCCTCCTCCTTTACTTTTTCTACACTTCCTCATCTTCTGCTTTTTCTACACTTCCTCCTCCTCCTCCTCCTCCCCCCTCTCCTCCCACTCCTCCCCTCACTCACTCCTTCCCCAATCCTCCTCATCCTTCACCACCACCACCCCGCCGCATTGCCCGTTACTACCTCTCCATCCTCTTTCTCTTCGTTTTACTCATTTATTCGATCATTTCCAACCCACTTCAGTTTCCGCTTCCCCCATTCTGTTCACCCCCGAAGACATCTTGCCTATCCCACTTCGCGGAAATCCTTTTCTATTCCTCTTCTTTTAACCTCTTCATTTTCTCCCCCATCCTCTTCCTCCTCTTCGCACTTCCCGTCTTGACTCTCCATCTCTCTTCCTCTCCTCACAGTGGCCTACTCATTCTCGACTTCCGCGCTTCATGGCTCGTTATCGTCTGCATCCTTCTGCTTGCCTTCGTGCTAAAGCCCTCTCCCATCCTTCCACAGTCACCCTCCCGTTTTATGTGCTTACGAATGCCTTCCTACCTCTGCTGTAGTTTCACAGATTTATTTTGTATTATCTCCTTTTCCGTCTGGTAAGCGCGAGTCGAGAGGGTCGTATTCTTAGGCAAAAATTCGGCACCCGGAGGCCAAGCACCGTAACAATTATGGCCCTTTGTCACACTGAGCATAAGTCTGAAAATTTAATCAAGAATATGGCTGTGACTCACTCCTCTGTTTCCTGGTTCGCGTTTCTTTGCTTCTTTTTCTCGTTCTATTGTCATGCATAGGCGCAGTCCGCTTGGTACCTCTCTCCTCTCCGTTTTCTTTTCCTCCATTGGCTCGTTTTCTTTTTCCATTCACTCTTTTTCATCCTTCATTCCTGTATCCTCACCCCGGAGGATCTCAAACCTCTCCACCTCTTCCCTCCGCAGTCCTTCATAATTCCTCGACAACTGTAGCTCGATATTTGCATCTTGAACATCTGCTTTGTTCAACGGAAGTTCATACGTTGGGGAGAACGGGTATTGGATCAATCAAGATCTCGTTCAGGGCGTGGACCGCCTATTAACGTTTGCTCAAACAGAAATCAATAAAGGGGGTCACTGCATTGAAGATACTGTACTGCACAATGTAAACATTTTCTGGGTTGAGAATGATTGAGGACTTTGAGGCTTCCAGGATGCAGTTATGTGATTACTTTGTCGTAACAAATGTGCTTCAAAACACAGTAATTTTGTAACCGAAGTTTGCTGTGTAACTCCGATGCTATCTTCTCTTTTGCACTACTTAGGAATTATACCAAGAGGAGCATTGTCGAGAGAAGTAGGTTCTGTACCAAGAGTATGTATTGTAATTAACACCATCAATATGGCAACATGTTTTATGGATGTTAAGGGGGTTGGCCGGTCTTAAGGGGGGGATCTTGGTCAACTGAACCCCCCCCCGTCCCTTCAGACGCATAAAATCGCCTGTCCTTAGCCAGATAAAAATTCATAAACTACGTTACCGCGTCGAAAGGGTTAAGAGTAGGTCTTATCATGTAAGGTCAGATAAGGGTTTTAAGATCATTAAATTCATCCTTCGCCCCTTCCTCTCCCTGCGAAGCGGCTTGCTGCCCGCGGCCGCCACACAAGGCTCTCTCTTCTCCCTCTCTCACTCCCTCTTTCCATCTGGGAGTTTGGTCTCCTCCCCATTCCCTTCTTGGGATCTCGTCCTGTCCTTACTGTGGTCTCATTTCTTATGCGGCCGTGCCACCCATGCGGGCTTCTCCGGTCTTTTTGGGGGTTCCTGTATCCCTTGGTCGAACTCCAAGAGCCCTGGCTCTTTTTACGCTCTTTTCCTCGTCTTCCTGGCTCTTTAGAAACCTGTCTTCCCATTGCCGTAATCGCTTTCATGTCGTCGCACTCCGGGTGGATTTTGTTGTGATAAAGAGGCGGCAAGAGGAGACAGGCGGTTTGATGACTGTAGCGGAGTGATGGTGTCTGGTGCTTGTTCCCCCTTAAAGAAAATGTATGCAGGGCACCGCGGATTTTGGGGCGGGGGGGGGGCAGGAAGTGATTAATTGTTTTCCTCTGTCGCCATCATTTATTTCCGCCTCTGACGTTCCTCCTGCTTATCTTTGTTATTCCTGACCTCACTCTCCCTCTCCTCCTCCAACCATTATTCACTTTCATCGCAGTCATGATTCCTCCTCAGCTTCCTCCATCTTCTCTTCTCTTCCGTTTCTTCTTCCGCCATGTACACTCCCTCTCCTTCCTCCCCCTACTCATCATCCTTCCCCTCGTGCTCTTTCTCCCATACCACTCTCTCATCATCCTCTTCGTCATCCTCCTTCCCCTCTTTCTTTTACTCGTGCCCGAACTCCACCTCTACTCCATCCTCCTGCTCGCCGTTCCACCTGCCATAATTGCGAGATCTCCTCCCCTTGCCGTCGCTCCCTCCATCCGTCCTCCCTCCCACTCTCCTTCCCTCCCTCCCTCCCTCCCTCCTTCCATGTCTCATCCTTTTCCTCTTCCCCGGACTCGCCCCCGTTCATTCTTTCCCATACCATCTCCCACTTTCAATTCCCTTCCCCCACTCCCCACTCCTATTTCTTCCTTTTCCTTCCTCTCCTCCATCCACCTCCTTATGCCCAACCCCCACTCCTCCAACCTCGCAATTTCCTTTTGCCAATGAGACGCCGGGTTCCCAGGGCTGTG
Organism: Oratosquilla oratoria; assembly: GCF_046742065.1. Taxonomy (NCBI): domain Eukaryota; kingdom Metazoa; phylum Arthropoda; class Malacostraca; order Stomatopoda; family Squillidae; genus Oratosquilla; species Oratosquilla oratoria. The sequence continues at coordinate 77,266,273 of NC_134781.1, read as the reverse complement.
CTTGAAAACCAAGAGGACAGACCACAACGCAGAGACACGGCGGTCTGCCCGGGTCAGAGCAAGGGCATGGTGCGGCGCAAGTCACATGCCAAGGACGGAGTAATTGCTAAATAAATAAATTAGTAATGAATAATACAAATGTAATAATTAATATAATATAGATTATATAGATGGTGTAGTAGAATTAATCTAAATTATATATGAATACTATAATAGACAAATAAGTGTAAGGATAGGTAAAAGGAAGGGGAATGCCAAAGTAATAGTGTATAGATTAGATCAATTGGAGAAGTACTGTAGACCAGGTATTTGTTATATGAAAGTCTTGAAAATTCAAAATGGATTACGTTCGGGAGGAAGTCTTTCCACTCCTTGGCCGTGGTATTAAGCAAGGTTCTAAAAAGTACTCGAATGAACTCAGTCTTTGTGAATACTCATGCATTTATTAGGACACCTGAATATTGTGGCTTCAGCTTTCCAGAAGTTTCTGTGACAAGTGATCTGGGTCTTGAGACGATCACGAAGGAAGCTTGGAGGAAAACGCAAATTTCTTGAAGAATCATTCGTCCGCAAGAAAGGATCGAACAACGTTTAACTTCTTCAGCGTGGTGCCTCACCTTCAGCTGAATTGAATTGTCGTTGTGATGAAAGAGTGAAGCTTCCAGTGGAGTTTGCATACTACCATACCCTGGGGAAGAATAACCATTGTGACAAGAGCGACAAAAAGTAATGCAAAAAACAGTTGACTAGGGATATATATATATATATATATATATATATATATATATATATATATATATATATATATATATATATATATATATATATATATATATACACACACGCTCACACACACACATGTGACAGATGTGGAACCTTTCCATACCTAAACAATTACCTAACCGCACCCAGTAGGAAATACTTACGACCCACCTGTTAACAAGAGTTGTGACATGTTCAACAGCTTGACCGCTGACGGGGTTTGCAGGTTGATTATTGTGATGACTTGGGGACCGTCAGAATAAACCTCGCAAGTCAGCTGACGCTTCTGCACCAAGACAGTGGCAAGCGAGATGCACAACTTACCTCGGAACTAAAACGGGAACAATACGAAGTTAAGCACACTGGAAAACGAGAAGGCTGCATCCCTTAGGCTTCGCCTCTTAATGGCAGACCCTCCTCTCTTAGACACACAAGGCAGATACAGATCTCAAAACCAGTTAGTCGAGATATTATACCAATTATCCCATCGAGTCGTGGGGTCTCCTTGCGCGCGATTCAAATCGTGTGGCTGCAAAGTAAAGACGTCAGGCAGTCGACTTTGTCGCCTTGCGAACTCCATGTATAGTCTACTGGTGTCCACATTTCGCAGCCTGTTGTTAGTGCCTTAGGGAGGCAGGTAATGAATCATTTAAATTACGAAATTCATTGTATTTTTTTGTTTTAGCGGGTGAGAATAACGAAATACACTAGAGGTTCTGGATAATTTACCTGTAGAACAGGAACAACAAATGGTAAATTATCTTACGAGTGTAGAATAATAAAATAAATTTCTAAAAAGAATGTGTCAGTAGGTAGACTGCTGGTTAAATTAAGCTATCTTGCATATTAACGAGAGCAAGCAAGCAGAGCCATCAAGCTGTCGCCAGTTGTAACGAGGTGACGAGACCAGACACCGCGCCACCGTTGAATCCGCTTTGCATGCATCCGCTGTGTTTGAACCCGGCCGCTGCGCTGACAAACCGACGAGAGTGGTCATGTCGATGATTTAGTTAGGGTATATCCGACAGCGGCTTCAAATGCTCAGTTGATAGTTAGGCACTCGTGGAAAGATATGTACATTGGAAAGAAAGTCAGACTGGAGGTACTAGTAGAGAGGCATCGGCCAATCGAAAGTACGAGAATGAGTAGGTCAGTGTAAGGCTTTGCCGACAGGCATCTTTGAACGGGTAGGCATAACCCACCTTGTCATCGCTGGGTTGAATTCCAGATGTATTGTTAAGGTACATAACAACAGCGTTTGCTTGCTATTGTTATAGTAAGTTGTAAATGTTAGTAGTATTAAAAGAAAAACTCAGCTGAAGAGAGTTGCAGTGGCGTACGCGTTGGCGGGAATGTGGGCAGCGTGCGACTGTGGCTCCAGCATTTGCCATATAGGGACGGGCCCAGGCGGGCCACCCCTGACGCTCAGCCATTCTCCCGGGCCGGCCACCCTCCGTAGCGTCCACTCCCCACACTAGTTCCGTTTGTATTTGTCAAAGGCACCGTGGATTGCTTGCACTACACCTTTCGGGAAACAGAATTAGGCCCGCTTAGGCCACTGGCAGTAATCTGATCACTGTCTCAAGCCGGTCTGACTTCTACCAATGAGAAGTAATGGGAGTGAAACTTGCACTTTTTTTCTGGCCTGAGGTTTGCATACTGAACAGTTAGAGTGCCTTTGACGACCAGTACAGATGAAAGACATTAAGACAGCAACGAAGCAAAGGGAGAAAGAAAAACAGGGGAGGAGTCGTAGTGTACATACGACTTCAGCCCAAAGAGACGTCTTGGCACAATGTTCAAATGAAAGGACTACAAGCGTTGTGAGACCGTTGCAGATGAGAGGGGGTGGTGGGGGAGGGGGGTATTTGATGGTCAGAGTATTGTAAGAATACCTAAAGGACGGTCAGCGGTACAGTGGTTGACTGGGGACAAACAATAGGTTCAGAAGATAAATTCAGATACGAACAATGCACAGGGAATTGCATGATATCCATATTAGGTGAAAGATTATTGTTATCTCGCCATTTTGACCAGTGTAGGTCCTATAACACGACGTCTATAGCTTTTTGTTCCAATGCCAGATTTTTTTTCCAATGAGCGATTCGGGACTATATATATATATATATATATATATATATATATATATATATATATATATATGTATATATATATATATATATATATATATATATATATATATATATATATAGTTTATCAAGATGATCCCTTTTGGTACCGGGAGTACGCTAAAGAGGTAAGATGGCGGAAGTCAAATATTAATAATAAAAAAATAGAATTAAGTAGAAAAGTAAGAAAGAGTTCCTCTCTCCATCCGAAATTGTGAAAAATTAATATTAATCTGGGTGGGTGGCAGCTAGATTAAAAGAAAAACTGTCATCCTGTGCGGAAGAGTGTAAACTAGGACGGCAGAAGAGCATCTGCTATTTCCGTTCATACTTGGGTAGAGAAAGGCGTTCAGCCGCTTTGGGAGTCTCAGCGTACCGGTCTTTTTTTTCTAATCCAATAATTCAACCTACTACCAGATTGCGAAGGGACTCGCAGTTCATTGTTTGGTTATTTTTACTGTCGTCCATTCAGCTGTTTATGATGGGGGCTGTTGAGTGAGTCGCTTGCTCTAGTTGATAACATACTTGATCTGTTTCCCGTTGACCCGTAGGTTCGAAATCTTATCAGTAGACTCGAAATTGCTCTACCGATCATTATTTCCAAAACATTCCCAAGTGCTTTTCTGAGTACACATGACGAGAGGCCTTCCAACATCATATTGATGAAGTTAAGGCAACCGAGTCGAAAGACAGTGGTACAGAATGTGCCGTTTTCTTTGAGAATTGCAAATTCTCTCTCTCTCTCTCTCTCTCTCTCTCTCTCTCTCTCTCTCTCTCTCTCTCTCTCTCTCTCTCTCTCTCTCTCTCTCTCTCCCCCATGGGATCAGGGAGTATGTTTCCGTCTTATGGTCTAGTCGTGTCTTGTGAAGTTTACTTTAGATTTCTTCTATTATACGAGTATATATATACGGTGACGCAATTTACATATTTTATTCTGACCAAGACTATACTGGATTCAGAACTACAGGTTTGTAATCGATATAGACTCGAAATTGTTTTGCATCTGTCCCGACTAGACGAATAAAATCGTTTTGAATAAACCAGAATGAAATATGCAAATGGTGTGTTACAGAAAGGGAGTATTCGTCCCCCTACCACCCACCCGCCCCCACCTATCCCTCCTCATGATGTCATTTATATTTTTTTTATCAGGCTGTTTTATTCAGATCTTGAAGAAAACGGGACCACGTGAGCGATCGAAATGCTCACCGTCTGGTGTTAGTCAAAACAAAATTTGTATAGTTGGAAATCCTCTATGGAATGTTTTTGCTTAGATATAATCGCATGAGGGCACCCTTCTAGATTTGTATGAAAGTCTTGTATATTCAGTGTAAGGTTTATCGGAAATTATTTGAAGGTAGATTGCTTAACAAATGTTCAACAGAATCGTTTTTATTTCATAATTTCTTGGCGGTAACTTTTCTCGTTGTAGCGTTGACAGAATGATATATGAGAATTATGCAAATACATCCATCCTTATCATTGTATTAATTTTATTTTATTTTCTTTTATTGTTTTTATTATTATAAGGGAACTATTGTACAACCATCTTTTAAATACTCAAGAACGAAAGATGTATTTGCATAGAAACGGTATGTCGTAGGTCAGGTTCGGTTGTTCGCAGTAACATCGACTGTACACAGCACTCGGCTTAATAATTTCATTCTTGCACTGCCATGTGTTTTTTTACACCACCAGTCTTCATCATTCTTAATTACGAGTTCGCCTGTGAAAGGTTTATGCTATTTTATTACATTTACTTCTTCGCTGAAGTTTTACAAAACCGCATTGCCTGAACCTACTTCATTGAACCCCAACCAGTTTTCTCGGAGCACTTTTTTCACCCGCTGTAGAAGAACAAGATTCGACCCGACCACACATAATTCGGAACACATGTTCGTTTCGGGTAAAATATATTTATTTGGTCGTACCAGCCCAATGCTTGGGGGCACATTCAGCGCACTCTCTCGGGGGTAAGCCAAACGTCGATTTGAACAAAGGAAAATAGATAAATGAAAATAGATAAATAACATAACATAAAAATGAAATCCTATAAAATAAAATAAGAATAAATTAGATTCTAGGACCGGGCGCCTTGGGAAAGCTACTAACGACCGAGATAGTATATATTAACGATTCTTTAACGTTTAAGGCAACTGCTGTTGCACAACAAAACGACATATCACCAAAATGGCGCAGGCTCGGAATTCATTGATGAGATACGAGCATGGTGTTAATGTACAGGTGCACCACTGGTGCATGGAATTTTCCACTATTAGGCGTACAATGAGTAGTATTCGGTGAACTTGAGAAGGAGACAAATGTGAAGGAATTATTGTTGCCATTGGCACTTCGAGCTCGCTCGCCAGGGAGCCTCGTTAGGTAATAGTTCTGTGGTTGGCAGTTTCATCAGATGCTATTGCATGTGCACTGAAGGAGTTGGGTGATTAAGTTGCAAGCGCCACAGTAATTGGGTTGACTAGGGTGGCCATTGCCCTGGGTAGGGCCTCTCTCTATCCTTCCCCCCCTCTCTCTCTCTCTCTCTCTCTCTCTCTCTCTCTCTCTCTCTCTCTCTCTCTCTCTCTCTCTCTCTCTCTCTCTCTCTCTCTCTCTCTCTCTCTCTCACTGGGTTTGCACGTATGTGCTTGTGTATATTAACTCACCTTGAACCTTGCATTTGGGTCCATTTGATGTTATCAGACTCTGCCATTTAATTTTGAAAGCATGTGGTCGAAGAGCTTGTCCTCTTCACTAAGAGGTACTTCATTTAGTACGTGTCGATCTACTCTGCTTGTTGTGTTTATATATATATATATATTACTGGTGCTACGACATATCTTTGTTGTGACATATATATATGTATATATATATATATATATATATATATATATATATATATATGTATAAACTCCATTATGTGTCACTTTAAAATAAAATTTGTAACTATTTAAGGATGGTCCCTGTATGTTTGTCTTTTATATGAATTGGACTATTTTTTTCTCTAATTTATTATTGCTTGTTTGTTTATTTATTTGGAGGTCCAGTTTTTTTACGGAAAGGTATGTAGGCGGGCCTGAAGATCGTTGCCAAATGCTGTGGGGATGCGGGATTCCCACTCACTGAAACTCGAGACACCAATCATTTATTGTTTGTTATTTTCCTTTTTGCGTTTATTGACTTATTTCCACGTTCGCATCGTGCCTCCCCACCTTTCGCGTTTTCTCTTTTTCTCCTCTCGTCTATGATCCTCGTTGTTTTGTTATTTGTGAGCCTCTCAGGTTTTCATCTCTTAAACATTATATCCGGTTCCTTACTTGTGATTTAATATCTTAGTTCTAATCGCTATGAGATTAGTCTGTCTATAATGGTGTACATCACTCTGATTGGTTATCCTTATATGTTTAGGTATCAATTCCTTGCCTATTTTTTCAGGTATCACTTTGTAATGTATACCTTCTTTACTTTGAATTATATATATATATATATATATATATATATATATATATATATATATCTATATATATAATCTATATATATATATATATATATATATATATATATATATATATATACTGTATATATATGTATATATATATATTCCGATTATTTATCCTGTATAGACCTCTGTAATATCAAATACTTTATAATCCAAGGCTTTCTTCCTTGCTATACTTTGTACCTTTATGAAGCCAATAACTCAAGATTTCCTGCCTCCCTCGTTGGTTTGTGGAAAAAGTTATCGAAGTGTATTACTTCTAATCGTGTTTCTGATTTTTTTTTTTATTCCGTATGTTGAAAAGTGTTCAGGTTTTAATAGCTCTCGGTAGGTGTGTGCGTGTGTGCGTGCACGTATGTGCATGTGAGTGTGTGTGTGCGTGCGTGTCTGTCATTCTTTTGTTTTGGTTAATCATTGAAACCCCAAAAAAGAGAACTTCATGGTAGTCTTCCAGATTGTTCTTTAGGTGACCAAAAAAAAAAAAAACTTTTTAATGAAGGGTTGGGATGGAAACCCCAGGGTTAGGTCATACTTAACTTACAAGAAGACCACCCTTTAACGATGGCACGGAAGTCGAGGGGGCGTGGTTACAGAAAAGTAGTTGTGGGTTGCTCACTAGCCAGGCCCATTTAATTTGGGAAGTCAAGGACCCAGATACTAACTCACACTGACCCATCATACTTTGTCATATTAACTGTTGATTGTTTGGACACAACATTAGGTTTAGAGCCGTGGTTAGAGAGTGATTATATACACGCACACACGCTCGCATGTACACACACACACACACACACACACACATTTAGGTACATAATGAGTTCTAGTACGGACTAATAACGGGTACCTGCTGGTAGAGGTCCTGCAAGATAGACTGCGAAGAGAATCATCTCCCTGTTGTCCATTTTCAAAACACGTCAACCTCATATCCTCCAGCTGAAGGTGAAGCCTTGAGGGGCTGGCACTTGGTACCCGGACTGGACCCAATATCTTGACAACTTCACATACTTTTCCTCCATTTTTTCAAACATAGAGAGCTGGTAGCCATCGATTGCCCCCCTCCTACCGCTTTAAGCTGGTGAAATAGAAACAGTCCCACATTAATACAAGATAGATAATAGCCCAAATTTTCATCCCAGAGAGATCTACTATGAAAGGACACGGTGACCGTTGCCAGCCGTTGTGGGGCTGCGGCTTTCAAGTCAGTGAAACTCGCGGCAACTCCTTTTATGAGATCTAACATCATACTACATTGCATAGGTTTGGCAAAGTAGATTGGGGAGGTATTGCATGTAAAATTGGGTCCAGGTGAATTAGGAATATCCAAACTCATCGATTACTAAAGGGGGAATTGCTTTTGATAACGACGATGGTAATGATGGTAATAATTATAAGAAGAATAGTAATGCATAGTAAAAGAGACGAAGAAGAGGAGAGAGGTTGAAGGAGTTGGGGAAGAAAAAGATGAAAGAATGAAGAAGGTCAAAGAGAACTGTTGATTACGTAGGCGTGGCTGATGGTGTCTTCAGAAACAATTTATTGGACTTGTGCAGTGCTCATTTGCGGTTTTTAGATTGACGTTGAACAAACACCAGCCGGGGGAACGAGGTGGTCGGTTGGGTAGCGTAGCCGTCCTGCTTCGTCCATTGGAACTCCTGTTTTTCGCTTTACGAAAAATCACTTCACCCTCGCAGCTTCTCTTGAGATTCGTACTCTGTTATCAAGGCGAATCTCTGGGTGGAGACGAGTTCTTTACGTGCAGGTGGGTCACCTATAGTCCAAGGACTTATCCTGCTTACCGAGAGATCCGGTACTTATGCAGTGCATTTCCTTAGCCTCCTAGAAAACCACTTGAACACTGATTTATATCGCTGAACATCCACTAACTCCCACTAGTTATCGGTATGTGGGCCCACTTATGGTACTCTGTTGCCCTTTGATGGCTCACGATGGCTGAAAACTATCCATAAAAGAAATCTTTATTGGCACAAGAAATTGCGGCATAGTAGGGGCCTTACTCATGGGGAAAAATCAGTCACTATTCAGAAAGGCGGATAGAATTGTGTATTAACCCCCCTGCCCCCCCCACCACTCTCTCTCTCTCTCTCTCTCTCTCTCTCTCTCTCTCTCTCTCTCTCTCTCTCTCTCTCTCTCTCTCTCTCTCTCTCTAAGTCTCTTGATGACCTCTGGTATCCAAGGCAGTTTAATTACTACAAGAAGACATATTTGGGAAGTCTAATTATACGATAATTGAGATGTTTGTTATTGTCATATTAAACACAGTTTATATGTTTTAAGTCATTAGTATAATTCTGTACATTAACCAAAGTGTAGTGGATGTATAAAATAATACTTCAGAAATCATAAACTATCTACAAAGGATTACAAAGGAAGAACATGCCGACAGAGGACCTTTTGGTATCTAGAATACTTACATTTCTGACTGTGAATCCCATTAGTCTTACTGCCTTGTACACATTAATTCTGTTTTCATTACACGCATGCAAACATATATGTATACATACATAAGTGCATGCATACATACATACATACATACATACATATACAACAAAAGCCCTTCTCCCCTTTCTAAGGTTGGGGGTGGGAAGGCTGAGTCAAAGTACATATAAATCCCATTCATTCTAAACGTAGGCCCATTCACTGCCCCTTCCATCAGAGCACCTCGTGGATAAAGGTTCATCCCTGCCCCTCACCACATTGCTAAGGTTAAAGTCAGTGCAATGAGACACAGCACCTCCAGAGCTGAAGATGGGTTACCCCCACCACTTCATCGTATGGTGACCCCCCCCCTCTTCCCGCTCCTTAAAAAAAAAAAATATATATATATATAGTTAACTCACTGTTCTAGGTTAATAGTCCAGCATGTATAGTGCCATGCACTCGTAGCGTCGTGAATGAAGAGACCTGTTCATCATTTGACCCATGTAACAAGAATACTGCCACCGTGTTCTCTTGAGAGTCGTAAAAGGTGTACACACACACACACACACACACACACACACACACACACACACACACACACACACATATATATATATATATATATATATATATATATATATATATATATGCAGAAGAAATTAGTTGAATGCGTGATTCTAGTATGCAGAAAAACCACTAGGAAAATAACAAATGAGACCGAGCGGATTCGTCTATTCAGACGAAAGCGCTCGGCTTCATTTCTGTTATTTTCCTAGTGTTTTTCTGCATATATATATACATATATATATATATATATACATATATATATAACATATGTATATGTATATATATATATATATATATATATATATATATATATATTAAATAGAAAGGGGAGCTGAGGTGGGAGGTTAAGGTATCCTTTATTTTCACATTTCCTCCCACGAAGACACAAGGGAGTATCTCAGTAGTGGGTCTGGGGTGGTGGGGGTGAACGGACATGGTCGTCTGGAAGTGAAAAACCGGGCGTAGGCGGTTCGAATCCTCCCCCTCCCTCACTAGAAGTCAGTAAGATATACACAGTCCTAAATCCACAAACTCCACCAAAGACTGTCATGCCTAACCCCCTCGCAGAGTGGGTAACGGCTGAAATGTTGAAAAAAAAATCATTTCTCGTACTTTTAATTATATGGTTGGTTAGGCAACGGTTATACCCTGTAATTAACATCGCCTTAGATAGACTGCTCCTCTCAATCACCACATTAGTGACATCTTCACTCCCACTTTTTAGTGAAATGGAGGGCAGTAATCGGCGGTGTATTTTTATCGACATTACTACAGTCATCATGACTGCAGTAGGCTGGTAGGATTCTCGCATGCATATTGTGTTTATGTGGCTTTGGTATGTACAGTATGAGTATATGTAGATAAATTTGTGTCCATAAAGTGACTAGTATAATCCACTATATTTGAATGTGCGTATGTTCGCACTTATTGACCACCTATGAATGTGTGTGTGTATGTATTTGTGCGTGCTTGCACAGCTTTCCACATACCTCCCACCCAGTGCAAGTCATGTTGCTCGTTATTTCTCGTCTTTAACCTCGATCTTGCGCGCTCGACAACGAACACACATGAACCTCTATTAACTCCGGTATTTCTTTTGCTCCCCTGCAGAGGCCAAGGGCCGGGCGTGACTTGGATGAACCTGAACCCGGAGAGCATCGTGGAAAAAATGCGTCAACTCAAAGACTACGACACCTATTTCCCCTTCCAGGGCTTCATCAACTTCATGAAACGGGTAAGTTGTAACGGCGAGCCGGGGGAAGCTTGGCCGCCGCCACGCGCATGCGTAAACATACTTGTCTGTTGTCATCTGAATTACGGGTTTACTAATTGTATTTTCGTATGTTGGTAGGCTCGTAATTAACATTCCTAATATCATTAGTTCGTTGCTGTATTTTATTTTTCATGTTGTCTTCTTATTTATTGTCGCTCTCCTTGAAGCTCCACATCTGTTGTTAATTATTTTTGTTGTGATTATTGGCATTATACCCATTCATGTTTTATGTAATTGGTGCTCTTATTTTTAATTTTCTTTAATCATGTGTTCAATGACTAGGCGTAACATATCGTTGGAATTTTTAACGATTTATTATCGGTGTCATATATATTGGTTTCAAGAATGTAAGGTTAGTTAGAACCTTCTTAGGATATCCAATATCGATAATGAATAGGTCACTTGAGCGTAGTTATAAATATGAGCATAATTTTCAATGCCATAAGATTTACCTCTGCCTTCGCTGCAAAGGGAAACTTGTTAAAATTTTAACATAAAGCAATTTTTGTTGCCATCACTGACCAGAAAGTTAATATTTTTTGGGCTGCCTGCGATACCTGATCCCGTTTTCCCGCCAAAGGTGTTCGTTGGGCGGGCGGGCGTTGCGTGGCGAGTCTCGAGGAAGTCGACTTTTCCACTGGAGAAGGGTGTAGTATGTAGATTGACTGCAGAAGTATAATATTAGTACAAATATCAGATGTATAAATAGAAGTTGATGTTTATGCTAATAGAGTATAACGTTAAAGGCGTTGGTCCACAAGAAATGGGGCATGTGAAAAAAAGGGCCGCTTCTATTAAAAAAAATCGACGAGGCGATTTTGAACACTCGTTCATATCGTGCGTGTGTGCGTATCTAGTAAACATTTTATAGCTAAGCTATGGTCGTAGGGAACCATCACTGTGAGACGTGAATGCCATGGTGTACAAAGGTGAATTAAGTAGCCTGTCGTCTTTCAAATTGAGAGAATGCGTACAACCCAAGACGGAAGTATGAGAGGAAGCGGTTGAGATGGCATTGTGCGGATGGCACGTACTAGACAAATGTATGAAGAGAAGGTAACAGGGCTTTGTCTAGTTTTTTTTTCGTAAATAATATCTACCACTTCTATCGTGCACAGAAAATATTGAGTAAAGGAGTTGGTAACAAGAAGATTAATAAGTAATAGGGCGGAGGAATAGTGAAAATTGAAAGTGATCAGTACATTTTTTTTATTAGTTTCCAGTAATAAAAGAGTGATGAGTGACTTAGTTCGTAGAAATATCACTGTTATCTTTAAAATATGGATTACGTAAAACATGCCACCATTTGGTCTGATTAAGGAAATTGTAGGGATAATTCTTAATAAAATCCACTTACGTTAAAGTATAAGGGTTAAAGGTCAACAGGTGATATACAAACCTTTGGGACTTTGTTTAGTGGTATGTGTATGTATGTTCACAAATTGAAGCCATTGTTCTTTGCACGCGCAGTATCGTATGCACGCGCACGCACACATGTATATTCTTGTTCATTTCTGTGTTTCATGACGAAATTTTATCTGTATTTTTGTTTTAATTTTCCAATTCAAGCTGATATGCAGTTATTTTGATCTAACTGCTCTGACTGTAGATCATCAGATACAGCGTAAAGGATTAGATTCAACGGTCATTTTGTAATTTCTGAAAAAGTAAACTTGTAGCATCTTACTCAGAGATGAGAACTTTGGTGTGTGTGTGTGTTTATCTTGTTTTATCTTATGGGAAGGGGAGCTATGCTCGTAGTGTCCCGCCTTTGTACCTCGCAGTGTCTAGTTTACTATTAAATTCGTGTATGGTTTTGGCACACACTATTGTTTTGTCCAGTTTGTTCCAGATGCCCACAACCCTGTGTGGATTTTTTTCAGCTATCTTCTATAACTATCCTTTTTGAGTTTTTTTTATGTCCTCTTGTGTTTCTCATGTCCCAATATAGTAAGTCCTCTCTATCAAGGTCTTCAGTGCCTAGCTGTATTTACCTAGGTGTGTGTGTGTGTGTGTGTGTGTGTGTGTGTGTGTGTGTGTGAATGAATGCATTTTACTGTTCTTGGTATGAACGTAATTTACTCGTACACCTAAAACATCATTGTCCATTGGTGTTACGGGATCGATTTCCAGTTGAATGATTCAGTTCTGTGTACGTGAAAGTGATAGTAGTAGCACTCCGTCACCCGTGCATCTGATACCAGGGGGATCCTCTTTGTGTGTAGATGTTGCGGTTCCCTGCCCAAAGAGTTAATGGCGTAGATCCTGCCACCGCTTTACTTGTGGTCGATAGCTGACATGGCCTGGGTCGAGGGGGCGAAGAAGATCAGGGGAGCTAGGTTTACTTTGCGGGAAGCTTGTGGCTCAAGCGTTTAGCGACCGGACAGCAGCGGGTGTCCGGTTACCTAGCCGAGGAGACTGGGTGATGGGGAACATGGAGCGGGTCATGGCTTATGCCACTGCTGTGTTGTCATTTTCGGGGCTCATTACTCATCAAATCCGACGACATGACGTCTAGTCGTTCTGCGCGCGCGATTTGCCGTCAAATAGGACGCGTCGTCCCAGTAAGACCAACGGTTTTTCTTCTCGTGCGGATTTCTTTCTGGGCGAGCTCTGATACTCGGATAGGGCTGAATACATCTCCCCCAAAGTTCTTAGGGAGGCGTGACTTAGATATTACTTCTGTGCATGCTTGTAATGGGGTGTGTAATGAGCCCAGCGTGCTCGTTGGCGTTGCAAGTTGACGTGGGCAGTGTGCGTTGTGCAGCTGACGGCCAAAGAGAAGGCGAACTTGGGAGAGTCGCGCGGGTCCTTCGTTGGTTTCCACCACACCACGCCACACCCCCTCCCCACCCCACCCCACCCCCTCCGTTTGCCCGCGACACCTGATGCCATTACGTGGGAGGCCCCGGCGTTCCAGGCACCGGGTTTAATTACCTGAGGCCCATGACACACAGATGGCCAAAGTCTTGTCCGTGTACAAGATGTAGTTCGTGCAGCATCCCTGACCCTGTGTTTGTTGCATGCCCTTGTCTTCTGTGAGCAATATGCAGCAGTATTTTGGACGTACTTGAGCGCAGTGTTTTGTTTTATTGACAGGAGTTATTATTCTGGAGGCAAATTTTTTTTTATCGTATTAATCTACGCAAACTAGGATATATAATCGTAATTGGACCCACTGGATTAATGCACCCTTCATGCCAAGACTGTACATGCGTTGTGTCTTCAGTAAAAAAAAAAAAAAAAAATCACAATACATATTCAGTGTGGCTTACCCCTGTAAAGCCCACAGTAACAGTCATCTCCCAATATTGAAATATAATCCTCAATATGGTTGTTTTGGTGCCAGTTTTGTTTATTTGAAAATAAGAAAGAAACTTTTTTTTTTTAATCGAGTAATAATGGATAGGATATTCGGTAAGTTGTGAGGAAATGCGGGTCAGAATTACTGCCAGTGTGCGCGCGACATGTTCCTATTTTAGTGGTGAATGACGCCGCCCCGGCTTACGAGGTGTTTTGTTTGGCAAGAAACTTAAGCGGCCGGACAGTTTTTCTTGACGGCAGCTCGGGCTTAGAGTTGGTTGTGTAACAAGTTTTTTAGTTTGCAAAAAATTAATTCACATGTATGATGAGATTAGTGCTTTGCGTGTGGATGTCTGTTGGTGATTTAAGTGCGTGTGTGTGCGTGATGTAAGGATTTTTATTAGCGGCTGGAAATCTAGCATATCACACGTCAGATTATGTTTATGTTTACGAGGAATATTATTGGTGCCCCGAAGTACTCGCTGATCACTTCTTCCAACCTGCTGGTCTCGAATTTCCCTTTTTCTAAAGAATACCATTAATTCCGGCAGTTCACATCTAAATAGCCTTTACACTAGGTTTCTAATGTAGTCTCGCGTTCCTGAATGGAGTACTGACTGCATGGTTGATGCAGTCACTTTTAAAGACCTTAATTAGACCAGGTCACTCTGCATTATTTTATGATTGGGGACTAATTTCCTTGCAAGAAAGAATGATAGTCATTTTTAACTTTTGTTTTCCATTCATTATGCCACGCTCCTGAAGTCTCTCCTTTACCATCTTTATGTCTTTTGCTGAAAAATCTCGCTTGAAATATCTTGCTAAGGACTTTCTATAAATCCATCTTTGTGCGTGTTTGTTTGATTCACCATGGTCTTGGATCACGTGTTGGACTCGTGACCGACAGCTGTTACCTTCCAGGAAGAGAGGTCAGAGCTCATAGATGAACCTATGGGTAATCCTGTGACCTTACACGCACATACACACCCAACTCCCCGCCCATGAGAGTTAGAGTAACGACTCGCAGCGCAGCGATACTGAAATTATTTCAATCCTGGGCGGGATTCGAACCCGGACCGCCGTAGTGGCGGCAGCGAACGCTACCACTATGCCATTGAGTCGTGTGTGCGTGCGTGCATGCATGCATGCGTGTTGTCTGTGTAGACAAATTAGTTCGTGCTCAATTTTGCCATGGCTATTATCTGATCAGTGCTTAGATTTCAGTTTCCTTGTGATGCAATTGCTTAATTATTGAGATACTGTTGGATCCTAGGTTATTGATAGAACTCAAACTGAGGACGCGTTTCGAAGCATCATTCCTCAGCTTGAGCTCATTTTTGCTGATGACCTCCGCGAAAGTCTTGCGTTATTGGAACTACATTCCTTGCTCTTGTTGTGTTAAACGAGTACACACGTTGTTATGTTCCTGACCACGTTGTGGGTCGATGCTGCCCCTGGTGTCGACTTGCGAGGGCTTCCTCTGCCTTTCTCTTGCCATCTA
Organism: Oratosquilla oratoria; assembly: GCF_046742065.1. Lineage (NCBI taxonomy): Eukaryota > Metazoa > Arthropoda > Malacostraca > Stomatopoda > Squillidae > Oratosquilla > Oratosquilla oratoria. Next base: position 77,250,803 of record NC_134781.1, on the reverse strand, counting down.
CGTCGCTACCTGGTACCCGACCCTCCCAGCGTTAGCAGTGAGAGGAAGGTGCTGGGGTGGCCATGAGGCGTCAAGCAGATTAATGAGAATTTTGAATTTCCGAACGTGTGTTCCTCTACATTGTCAATAATGATCGCTTTCAATTTGACCGATGTTGGGTTTGTTTTTTGTTTGTTGTAAATTCGGGTGCAACAAATTTTGAAGTCGACTGCACAGCATTTGCTGTAATTCATGTGTAAGCGCTTCATAGATATACTAAGGTACAAGCGAAACTAAATTATATTACCGATTTAACAATTTCGGCAAGATCTTAAAAAATACAGGAAATCTGAAGGATTTACATCGTAAAATTAAGGTTGGCCATGCCCAACACGTCATCGTCAACCGTCATTTTACTTTAAAATGTGTGACGGTAGGTAATTGCAGTAAAGCATGTCTAATTCCAAATTGCGGTGTCAGTAAAAAAAATCAGTATTGTTGGTTTCATACGTATTGAATTTGATCAAAGACAACTTCGACTTCAGAAGCTTTGATTGTTTCCTATATTGAAATGTGTGCATCAGTAAGTTCAGTGTCAAATTACAGCCGACCACCCTGATCAACCCAAGTGATCAAAACGCATCGGTCATGGAGCGTCGATCATTGTAAATCATGTGAAAATTGATTAAGCATTAACTATTATAATATTTCATCAAATAACAAAACCATAAAATTTCCCCTTGTGCCCCACGTGGTGAAACTAGTTGAAAATATTCGATCTGATATATTGTTTACATCTTGCCAACCCATCAATGCATTCCACGATGCGATGATGTCGCCCGTGTTTTGAATCTACAGGGATTGTTAAGCCGCCTGATTTCAAGGGTTTGTAGAGTAAGTCATAAGGCTAATTGTTACCTATGAATTAAAAAAAAATCTATATTATGGGCTAAGGCTGCCACAACGCTTTAGTGAGTAAAAATTAAGTGTTATTTCTAATGCACTGCGGGTAACGTCGTTTTCCCGCGAACCTATGCCATACCTCGATGATGATGATTATTATTATTATTATCATTATTATTATTATTATTATTATCATTATTATTATTATTACTATTATTATTATTATTTATAATTATTATATTATTATTATTATTATTATCATCGTAATTTATACAGAATGTCAAACAAGATTAGGTTACTGCTGTGCTTCCCGAGTTGTGTGAGTGAAGGAAAAAAAAAGTGTTGGGAAAATATGTTCTCGCGTGTAGTAAGGTTGATACGAACATGGACATTGTCTCTCCATCCTGGAGATCTCAGTCTAATCCCTTGTACTCATTTACCCTTGTGTGTCTGCCCTCAGGCTGGAATCACCACCGCTTACCAAGAGAAGCCCTGCCTGGACCCGAGTGACCCCCTGTGTCCAGCGACCACCCCGAACAAACAGTCTGGACAGGTTAGTATCTTCGTGTGTGTGATTCCCTATGGTCTTAGATCACGTGTTGGACTCGTGATCGACATTTATTTCCCTCACGCTGGAGAGCTTAGAGCTCGTATATGACCGATCTATGGGTAATACTGTGAGCTCACCCACACACAACTCCCCGCCCACAAGAGTTGGAGTAATGACTCGCAGCGCAGCGATACTGAAATTATTTCAGCCCTGGGCGGGAGTCGAACCCTGACCGCCGTAGTGGCAGGCGAGAATTCCAACCACAGCACCGCGAGAATTCCAACCACAGCACCACGAGGTGTTTGTGTGCAGGAAAACCATCGGAGAAAAAGAGTGGACTATAAGATCTCTCTTCAGACAAACAGTACAGTTTGTTTGAAGATGTAATACACGAAATACTTCACCGTATAATGTCTATTTTCTCCTGTGGTTTTTCTTACAGTTATATTCCACGGTGAAGTGGTTCCTGCATGTATGTATGTATGTGTGTATATATATATATATATATATATATATATATATATATATATATATATATATATATATATATGCATGTGCAAATTTTTTTCTTTCTTTTTTAAGTTTCCTGCATCTGTCTGATGGGTTTTAGTGATGATAAAAAATTGTGAAGGATGATCAGTTGAGTTGAGACTCAGGTTTAAGCTCCAAGTTACCAGAGGTGGAAGAGTGAGGGGATACACAAGCTAATAACGACACAGGTTGTATTCCCAAATTCAAGCTTTTGGAGTCTACTTTTACCCATTTGAATGCCTTGCCAGTATTGTGTTAGATCGTGTGTTAGAGCTTGGAGTTCATATAGTTTGATCAACAAGTAATGTGACCTTATGCTCACCACACATCCAGAGTGGGACGCGAACTCGGTACCGCCGTATAGTAGTTTATGACGCTAACCACGACACCAACGTTTTTCGTGTATGTGTGCGCGCGTGCGTATACCGTATATGTAGGAGAATAAATAGGAAATAATATAATAGTCTCGTATATAAACCCGTTATCTAAGGTATCCTGAAATGCTCAATTAGATATCGGGTTTTACTTTGTGTCTGTGGTCGGTTCAATTTACTAACGTGACAAAGACGAATTGGGTGAAGATAGACTTATCACAAGATTTATTATTCTCACCACGCCGCGCCCTTGACGACATATTTAGATGTGGACATTAGTGTTACCATGCAAAAACGAGGTTGCAAAATTAGTTTCGTTTATTTAGTGGGTGGTTGTCAAACTGAATTGATGGAGCGAAACTTTAGTCGAGTGTTGACGTTTTTAGCAAGAGCTCTGCCCAGTGTAGCTTCGTTTAGCAGATGCGTTTATGGTTATCATTATTGTTATTGTATGGATGCGTAAAATTCATCTCTGCTTAATTTTGACGGTTAGGGCAATTTTTTGTTTAAGAAAATGAATAATGAAAAAAATACGAATTTGCTCCATCTAGACTCGGGAGTTTGTGAGCGTGTTCTCAGTGTACTCTCATCACATGCAGTAATATACCTTATCTCCCTTTATGTTCAATTTGGTATGTAGTGGCATCCGTAGGATAATAGTTTTCACCTCAAATTTCTCTGACAATCTGAAGCCCCACATGGATTGTCAAATTCTCAGTTTCTCTCACAGAGCTCTCTCTGTCTAAGAAGAAACATAAGAACGTCGCTTGTGTGTTCGATTAGTACGGAAACTTACCTGCTCATACAAATAGGAGGGGAACAGGTGCCAGTTCCTAGCTCTCCGTGTGCTGAAAATGTGGAAGTACTGTCAGAATTGATCCACTAGATATATAAGGCCCATTCCGGGAACCGAGTGTCAGCCCCTCTGGGCTGCACCTTTACATGGAAGGGAGGGTGATGGCAGGTTTTGAAGACAGCCGGCAGGATAACTGACATCCATCTTGCATATGCATCGTTGATCCCTCCCTAATTAATGTAATTTCATAATAGTTGGATGTTTATGATTATTCGTAATAAAATATTTTTCAACAGTTTAAATTACAATAGTTTAAAGTTGTAACTCACGAGAAAATAACTTAATAATATTAATGTAGGTTTGTGTGTGTGTGTATACCGGTATATACGTGTGTGTGTGTGTATATATATATATATATAAATATATAATATATATATGTATATATATAATATATATATATATATATATATACGTATATATATATATATATATATATATATATATATATATATATATATATATATATATATATACATAATCACATTGAATTAATCCCCATCATCTTTTAAACCGGAATATATACTATTTACTCGAGACCACCCAGGCACGCTTGACATCAAGAGTTCATCTTCTCCCTTTCACTCTCACCAAGGAAAAACGTTACTCTTATCATGCAGTTGTATATATGTATGTATATATATATATATATATATATATATATATATATATATATATATATATATATACATATATATATCAGGAATGAGTCCGATAAAGTCAAATTTTTCTTTTTTTGGTTAAAAATCAAACGCACTTGGGTTGAACTTTACACGGGTCTTCCAATGCGATTAAGTACGTTGTAAACCGGAGTGGAGTTTACTCTCTTAACCAGTGGCTTACTCCAATTCTGAGTAGGTGGGTTTGCACCACAGCAGTCAGAGGAGAAGCGGATGTCGGATGCCCCCACCTGTCGTGTGTATGTGTGCAAGCGCACGTAATTGCGTGTATAGAAATAATATCACGGGAGTAAAAACTACAGTAAATTTGCCCGTTGCTGGGTGGGAATTAAATAATTCCATTGTAATCATGTACATCGGCTTCATCTTATGACAGAGGAGAAAGAAAGAATTAAAAAATAAATATATATATATATATATTTAAAATGGAATTTGGTCTCAAAGGCTTCAGGGTTGGATCTGTCAGCATTTGTCAGCCTTGAGAGATCCGACAGCAGTCGTCAGACATAAGTCCGCCATTGTTCCCACGACGATTTTGCCCGACAACCTCATTAGGCTGTGGTTCACTCTCGTCTCCCCCGTCCCCTCCAATCATCCCCACCTCCTTTGCCGTGAACCCTATTATTATTTTATGCAAACAGATGTCCTGGATAACGTCCAAACGGTTTATCGTATACATGAATGATGGCTAAGCAAACAGCCAGCAGGTTTGATAACTTTGTCGTCGGAGGGGATCTTGTGTGTGGCCTTACAATCTTCTGTCAGAGGTCGAGAAGTTCTCATCCATTACGAAACTTAAATTGCCTTCTTCCTGTGCCCCATCTCTTCAGTGTATCATTTTTTTTTCTTCGTCTCTTATTCAGTGCCAGTTGATACTTGACTGCGTGCCCAGAAGCGATCCGGTAGACACACTATCTCGACTTCGCTTCGCCTGATTCCGTTGACATGCTAACGCCAAATGTAGTCATGTATTGTTGAACACTTGATATATAAAACATTTTCTTGTAATAGTATTGATTTACTATTATTATTATTATCACTATTATTATTATCATCACTATTATTATCACTATTATTATTATTATTATAACAAAATTGTATTACTGGAATAACTACGAAAATACATTTGTGTAACATATAGTTGGACAGGTTCGAGCGAGCACATACAAAAGTTACACAGGTTTAGGAATTCATGTGTAATTGGAACACATTCAAACACCTCATAAAAAACAGAAACTTGTGTGACCAGAATCTTGGCAATAAATAGTTCACTACAATAAACATCGTAAGTAGGAAGAAAATTCCCCAGATTGTACCCTCACGGTACAGGTCAAATCTCAGGAGATTTACTCGAATGCTTCGACTTAGGTGGATCCTCGAGCACACTCGCTTTCGTTTTCAGGGAAATTATTTCAGGTGTTGTTTTCCTCTCGTTTTGTACTGGTTTGTGCGTCTGATCCAGAATTGTTATTTTCACGCAGGTTATAGATACGTTTGTTGTGGTAATGCTTTAAAAATTCGCGTGTTTAATGAAAACCGAACTGGCCTTAATAACCATTATTTACGTTCTCGTGGGATTGTGAGGTGGTGTGACCCAACCAACAGATAAGACCGATACACCGCGTGTTTTCTCAGGTACTCAGACCCCCTGCTTGTCACACAGTAACTCTCCTTCGAAGCTGTTTGTGAGATTTGCGTTTGTTTTCGCTGGAGATAGAAATCATTGAACTTAATCCTATGACGTGTACTTTATCTTCTATTTGTCTCTTCTTAAGCAAAATCACAAAGATGGCATGATAATAAATTGTACATTTGAAATAATAAGCGATTATCTCGATATCAGATGTCCGTGTCTGAATTGTGCAAAGTTGTGCGATTTGCTTTTGTTTTCGCTGAAGATTGAAATAATTGAACTTAATCCTATGCCGTATATTTTATCTTCTATTTGTCTTTTCTTGAGTAAAATTACAAAGATGCCATAGTAATGAATTGTAAGGTACATTTGAAATAATATGCGATTAGCTCGATACCAGGTGTCGTGTCTGAATTGTGCAAGGTTCATTGTCTCGATATTTTTTTTATAATTATATCTTCACAGTTTGCAACAATAAATATTCTAGATGGTTGCAATGGGGGACTGTATGTACAATGTGCTGATGTTTATCGTGATTGTGTTCAGTTAGTCTGAGTATCTGATGGCATGTATTTGAAATCTGTTCTTGTTTCAGCCCCCTGATGTCGGAGCAGAGTTAACTGGAGGTTGTTACGGTTTCGCGGGCAAGTATATGCACTGGCCGGAAGACCTCATCGTCGGGGCGACCACAAAGAACAAGACGGGGCACATTAAGGAGTAAGTTGTTTCATTTGTTTTATCTGTACCACTTGCTTGCAGTGGTTGTTCGGTGGCTTGTGTAATTCACTGCAATTAGGTGCCAGACTTAATTTGATTGTTAGTGAATTGCCAACCACTTGAAAATATTAATTGGTAACTTGTCGACGTTTCAAGATTAGTCTCTGTTCCAGTTACGAACAGTTTGTTTCTTTCTATTGCCTGTAATTCAATAATCTCTCAAGTATGAACTGAACATTTTCTTTGTGTCGTTTCATTGATTAATTGTCAGACACTAAAGACCGTCGTCTGACATTTCAAAATTAGTCCTTGTCTCTAGTACAAACAGATTTCATACCATAACCCTAAATTGCGTACGTTTTCAAACATTAACTGGAATTGTTCTTGATGCAGAGGGTTCGCTCTTCAAAGCATCGTGCAGTTGATGGGCTCAAAGAACTTGTATGAGTTCTGGCATGACCATTATCGTGTCCACTACCTCGACTGGTCGCAAGACAAGGCGGCAGCTATCCTTCAGGCGTGGCAGACGAAGTTCACTGAGGTTAGTAATAGGGTGGTTCTTTTGAGGTCTCACACAAATGAGTATCGAGCAGACTCTTACCCACCCACACACCTTGAAAGTCCTTCTCCCTACCTCCCTCACCTCCCTCACCTCTCTCTCTCTCTCTCTCTCTCTCTCTCTCTCTCTCTCTCTCTCTCTCTCTCTCTCTCCCTCCCTCCCTCCCTCCCTCCTCCTCCTCTCTCTCTCTCTCTCTCTCTCTCTCTCTCTCTCTCTCTCTCTCTCTCTCTCTCTCTCTCTCTCTCTCTCTCTCTCTCTCTCTCTCTCTCTCCTTTTCCCGAGTTCTTACTTCCCTACTCTCTCTCATTCTAACTGTAAGCGATTGTCATAATGTTTTTTATCTTTCTTTGCTCTCCCCACTCATTTCACTTCCATGGATTTGCCATATCTGATGTTGTTCTACCATGCTCACATAAATCACAGTTTATCTAATGTCACTTTACTTTGTTGCAGGAAGTAAAGAACATAACTGAGGGAAGTTACAACGAAACGCGTCATTACAACATCCACCCGTTTTCAGAAGCTTCCCTTGGTGACCTTCTCAGACAATTCTCTGAGGTCTCAGTCACAAAGCTCTCCATGGGATATGTCCTGATGGTAATTATTAACATTTTTTAACGTTGTATGAATCGGTTTTATATAAGAAGAATGTGTAATGAAGTAGATGTATCAGCAAGGGACCAATGACAGGTATCTGTTTGTGGTGGTTCAGCAAGATGGACAGTGGAGTTACAGTGAGTCCTCTTTATACGATAATTCTTTATCCGGTAAATTCACAGTTACGGTATTTGGTAAATACTACCCTCGATTCTATTTACGGTAAGAAAAATTCACAGATACGGTATCCACTAGATATTTTGAAGAGGAAAGAGCAGGGAGAAGGTACGTCTGCCATATCCTATTATTACATGTTATAATGGGTTCGGTATACGGTAATTTCAATTTGCAGTAAGGTTTTCAGGAACACATATGTACCGTATATCGAGGACTTACTGTACCCATTTTCATAGCCCATCAACCCCCTTACTTCTAAAAGGAGGTGCAGCCTTGAGGGGCTGACACTCGGTCTTCTGACTGGGCCCAAGATATCTCTATCAGTCTCAGCTGTATTTCTTACACCTTTTCATACATGGAGAGCTGACAACCAGCAACTGCTCCCATCCTTCTAAAACTTTTAGCTGGTGACAGAAACAATTTCACAACAATACAACACAAACAACAGGTCAAAATTTCTTTTTAAGAGAGATCTGGGAAAATATGAGGACCATTGACAGCCACTATGGGGCTGTGGATTTTCCACTTAGTGAAACTAAAGGTGAAAGTTATTATTATTATTATTTTTATTATTATTATTATTATTATTATTATTATTATTTATCATATCAGTATGCCAATTAACATGACTTGGATTATACAACTAAGTCTTCTTTATTCAACAACAGGTCATTTACGCCAGCTTGTCCCTGTTGAAGATGTCAGATCCAGTTAATTCTCAGTGTGGCCTCGGGGTGGCAGGAGTGTTACTTGTGGCTGTGACAGTGGCTGCTGGCTTGGGTTTGTGTGCCCTTCTTGGCCTGCCATTCAATGCTTCCACCACCCAAATTTTGCCCTTCATTGCCTTGGGCCTGGGTGTAGATGACATGTTTCTCCTTGCTCACACATTTGCAAAAACATCAGATACAATCATACCATATCAGGTAAGAAGTTTGTTATTACTGTTGATCATTTCTGTTCATATTAATAAATTTGGCTACCCCCCGTGTAAGGGGGAAAAAGCCTTTGGTATATGTATGTATGTATTAATAAACTTGAACTGTGTGATATAATGAGCTCTCACTAACTACTTGAGATAATTTTCACCTAAAGTCATACTCATTGAGAAACAATTATCAAAGTATTATATAAACTTCTTATTTAAAACATTATTTCATCTCATGAAATGGTTGTAGAGATCATGAATATATGGATTCATATGGGTGAAATTATGTTTTGTTTTTAATATTCTTTATTGTAGTGAAGAAGATTTATGTATGCATCCATCAACTTATTTTTCTTCCTCCTCTTCCCCTCAGGATGTCATTGGAGAGGTCCTGAAACGAACTGGAGTATCAGTGGTACTAACGTCAGTCTGCAATGCATGTGCCTTCTTTGCTGCAGCTATTGTCCCCATTCCTGCTCTTCGAATGTTTTGCCTCCAAGCGGGTCTCCTGGTTCTTGTGAGCCTTGTTGCCATGCTCGTTGTCTTCCCTGCTGTCATGAGCCTGGACCTCAGGAGACGGCATGCCCGTAGGATAGACCTATTTTGTTGCATACCAGGTCCTGTACCAGACCAAGTCATCAGTTTACAGCCATCAGAAGAAAGTCAGGTCAAGAACAAACACTCGGCACCAGCTCATCGTGAAAGTCCTCGACAGTGCCAAGTTGTACCATACAGTGACACTCCTAAAAAGACAGCAGTCACCCGAGCTCTTTCTACCTGTGCTGGGGGGACTGTTACATCCGTCATGTCTGAACTTAGTCCCCCAAAGATTCCACTTGAGTGTTGGGTAACTCCGACAGCAAACCCTTACTCTCCTTCAGCACCATCCATAGAATCCCTGGCAACAGTAGCCTCAACACGTGACTTGGTAGATACTGAACAGAATAATAGTGGACATGTGCCCTTCAAGACATGGCTGGCTTCTGTGAATCGAAAGTTTTCAGAGTGGTCTGTAAGTAAATGGGCAAGAGAAGTATATGGCCCTTTTGTTACAAAAACATCTGTAAAAGTTGTGTCAGTGATTGGATTAATGGGGCTGCTCGGAACAGCCTTGTGGGGAATGAGTCGTGTAACAGATGGGCTTGACTTGACTGACATTGTTCCAAGGCATACCCCCGAATTTGCTTTTCTTAACGCACAGCAAAAGTATTTTGGGTTCTACAATATGTTTGCTGTTACACAAGGCAACTTTGAGTACCCAACAAATCAACAGCTTCTTCATGAATATCATGAAACATTCACTCGTGTCCATCATATAATAAAGAATGATGATGGTGGTCTACCTGAGTTCTGGCTCTCTCTCTTCAGAGATTGGCTTATAGGTAAGAATTAACTTTATTATTTTACATTTCCTTTATGTTTATTTCCTTGGGGAAGTCATATGTATAATATACTGTATACCCAGTGACTGGCATAATTCTTTCTCCAAAGGAATTATCACATTTATTTATTCATTTACTTATTTTTTCCTATCTCTTTTCCTTGCAGAGCTTCAGAAGGCTTTTGATAGAGATTTCCGTGATGGCTGCATCACCCAGGAAAAATGGTTCCACAATGCTTCTGATGAGGGTGTATTGGCTTATAAACTTCTTGTGCAGACAGGCCATGTTGACAATCCCATTGATCGATCCCTTGTAACTCAGGTGAGATGCTTTATTTTGTGTATTAGTGTTGTTCTTTTATGGTCCTCTTTCATAGAACTTGTGTGTGTGTGTGTATATATATATATATAAATAAATATATATATATATATATATATATATATTTTTATATATATATATATATATATTTTTATATATATATATATATATATGTATATACATATACATATACCGAAATGGCCCTTTCCCCATTATAAGAGAGGTGGTCAGCCAAGGCATGCACCCACCTTTCACACATCTAACGCCCATTAGTTTTCCCTTTTATCTTAGCTCCATGTAGATTAACCACTTCAGTGCATGTCAAATTCTTGCTTGCATTATCAGCTGCCATATGCAAAATTTATTACACAACTCGCATTATAAAATATAAAGTCACTGCTGTATTACTCATTCTCTTTTACTCTGAGTAATAATAAACACAGAAAACATGATCTAACCAGTTCACAGAATCCTGGGATGACTCATGTCCATCTACAAAAAATATATATAATCAAGGTGCCGATTCCAGCATCTTCGTGTACCCACTTGTGCCTCATGATGCCTACATAGGAATTATTGTATAGAAGTGGTTAAGGGAGTCAAAGTACCCCCGCCCATTATAAACAAAATTAACTGTGATTTTTAGTGAATTGTCAGAAATGAAAATACAGTTTTTTATGTTGAAAATACTAGATGAGCTGAGGGGTAGAAAGTGGCTTCAATTCAATCGGGATCTTTTTGTTTACAGGTGCGGTTAGTTGATGGCAATGGGATCATCAATCCAAAAGCATTTTATAATTATTTAACAGCTTGGGTCAGTAATGATGCCTTAGCATACAGTGCCTCCCAAGCAGATCTTCAGCCTGAACCTCGAATATGGATCCATGAAAGACATGACTATGAACTTAAGGTATTTATAGATCTCATTTGAAAGTCACACAAATGGTAATTGAAAAATATACATATACCAAGAGCTTTTCCCCCCTTACAAGAGAAGTAGCCAAAGTTAAAGGCATAAATCCACTCCCACCTATTTCATCCCCACATACTTCACTCCCATTCACCACCCCTCCCTCTCTCTTTTCTTGGCTCCTTCTGGATAATAGGTCATCCCTGCATCTCACCCACTGCCCTGGGTCAGAAGCAATTCAGCAAGATATAGCACATCCACAGCAAGGCTACTTCATTTAATTGGCAACACCCCCTCTCTGTCCTATTATGCAGAAAAAGAGAAGATGGGGAAAAATCCCTCTGCATTGCATCGAATATCATTCGCACATACTCCTTAATCCCCACACCCCTCACCCACTCCCTTCCATGCATCACAGCATCATCCATATGCAACCATTCTCCATTCACCCCTATCTTCTGTCTTCTCCCTACCTCAACAGACATCCCCCCATTTCCCAATGCCCCATTTACCCCATCCATCCATCTCATCCATGCTCATCCCCCCAACTTCATTCCATCTACCTCTGCCTGCCACACTTCTTTCACTAATTATTCTTCACTTATTCTTTCCATGTGTCCAAACCATCCCAATACTCTTTCATCAATCCCATCTCCCAACTCCTTTTCCACTCCCACTCTCCTCCTCACCTCCTTGTTTCTTACTCTATCCAGCCTAGTAACCCCTACCATACTTCTCAGACATTTCATCTTGAATATATTTAAACTCTTTCTCTCTTCCTCTCTTATGTGCCTTCATGTCTACCCTGTCATAAACCTTTGCCAAATCCATAAAGACAAAAAAAAAAAAAAAATCCTTACCTTTTCCCAAAGCTTTCTCCCATATCTGTCTTACCACAAAAATCTGATCCACACAACCCCTACCTTTCCTAATCCCACACTGTTCCTCACCAATTACTCACTCTGTTCCTCTCTTAATCTTCTCAATCAAAACCCTCCCATTGAAAAATATATGAAAGGAAATGATATATAGAAAATTAATTATTAAATTTTCTCTTGGATTTGCAGATTCCAAAAAGCCCGCCTTTGGTCTATGCACAACTTCCATTTTATTTACACAAGCTTAGTGACACTGCAGCAATCACCGAAATGATTGAATCAGTTCGAAGTATATGTATTAAATTTAAGGAAAAGGGTTTACCCAATTTTCCTACGGGTGTTCCTTTTACATTCTGGGAACAGTACATTAAACTAAGGTATGTTTCATTTTACGCTGTTTAATGCTACTATGTAATGAATGTTTAGAAATTGTTTATTTCATTTCACTTCATCATGTGTGACTTATTAATTTTCTTTTCCAGATTTTTCCTGCTTTTGGCACTTTTGGCAGTATTGGTTGCTGTATTTCTAGTATTGACAGTGGTGCTTATGAACATGTGGGCTGCAGCTATTGTGGTCTTCCTCTTAGCCACCATGGTCGTTGAGCTCTTTGGCATAATGGGCATAATAGGCGTGAAGTTATCGGCAGTTCCAGCTGTCTTACTTATTGTTGCCGTCGGATTAGGGGTTGAATTTATGGTCCATGTGACAGTGGGATTTCTGACTGCTCTTGGAGACCGCAACCGAAGAGTCATGTTATCCCTAGAACACATGACGGCCCCTGTGGTGCACGGAGCAATATCAACCTTGCTGGGTGTCATCATGCTTCTTTTCTCAGAATTTGATTTTATTAGAAGGTAGGTAATCAAAATCACTCTAACTCTCTCTCACATTAGTTCATTCATAAGGATAAAGTAGTCATATTTATTTTCCCATTGTTATTATTGAAGGTTATTGCATATGTGCATATAAGTGACACATAAGAATAAATAATATATATGAGAAACACAATTATATATATTTTTTCTGTTTCAGATATTTTTTCTATGTCCTCTTCGCACTCACTCTCCTGGGTATGGTAAATGGGCTGTTGTTTTTGCCTGTTGTGCTTTCACTGGTTGGTCCACCTGCAGAAGTAGTTCCGAGAGGAGACCCTGATAGGCTCCCTATGCCTTCCCCACCACCTTCACCAAATCAGAACTACTCTCACTCACATGGTTCACGTGAAAGCAGCAGCAAGCATGGCAGCTGTAGAACACATGGAGGAAGACACTCTTCTCACAGTCGTCAAGATTTCTCTTCATCCTCTAGACGTGGTAGCGGACTTAATCCTCGTTTTGCTGGATCTAATCTGTCACTCACCACAATAACTGAAGAGACTAACTCTTCCCAGTCACTGCATTCATCTCATGAAATTGTTGTAGAACCACAGGTAGTTGTTGAAACAACTACGTACACAGGTGGTTCCACAGTTTCATCTTCATCTCCAGTGGATGGCTCCTCACATACTGAGAGTAGTACCACATCAGCTCCCCATGTTACAACTAAAGTCACAGCTACAGCCAAGGTTAAAGTGGAACTTCATGCACCTCTACCAGGTACGTATTGTTAGATTTGAACAAATAACATGGTTATATTTTACAAATAGAAATTTAAAGTTATGTAAATTCTGTATTTTTAATATTGAGTGTAAATTTACTCTATAGGTACAGTAGAACCAAACTACAGAAGTGTACGACGGAGTAGTAGGCGTGGTAGCAGCAGTGTAATAAATCCCTCATCTTCAAACGGTACCTCAAGTACATGGTCTTCAAACTCGCCAAGAGTATCAGACCAAGAAACTGATGTAGATGTCAGCCACAAATAAAGGTATGTGTTTCTTATTTGATTGTACAGTATCCTTAGTACATTCATATGTTCATACATACATACCAAAATGTCACATATATAAAGGGGCATGGCTAATTCAAGAACATAAATCCACTCAACACACATCCTACATTGCCCCTCCCACCTGATAACCTTGTGGATGAAAGACCATCTGTCTCATAACATACTCCTTAGATCTAAGGCAGTCCAGCAAGATGCACTTGCACAGCAGGCCCCAACAACTAATACTACAATATACAAAGAATGCATATGCTCAGTGATGAATTATGCAAGCCCCACATGAGCCCCTAATCTCACTGAGACACACCTCAACAGCCTTCAGACCATACAAAACAAAACCTTAAAGACAATTACAGGCTGCATAAATACAACACCTACAGACCATCTACACTATAAAACAACCTTGACATGAGATGCACACAAACACTTGCTGCAGCCTCCACAAGCACTGCACACCCACTACACTACATAGCAGAACACCCACACATGCTAAGAAACATCAAAACAACACCCAAATAACTATATTGCACACAAATACTTTCTTCTCTTTCTCCTTCACAACCAACAGACACCAGCCTCTGGAAACATATCCATAATCATATCACTCACTGCTCCATCAACAAATTGAAAGACAACACATTGCAACATGCCAGACCCCCTGATATCCATCTCTCTGAATCCCCCCCCCCCCGTAATCACAGAGTCCACTTGGTCAGACTGCAATGCAGCCATCATCTAGCCCTTGTAAACTACCACAAGGGGCATTGCAGATATGCAGGATGTAACACTTTGCCTCATACTATACAACACATTATGGAAGTTTGCATTGTACACCATCATACATGCCAACAATATAATATACATTCTATAAAGGATTTGTGGGAAAACCCCACTTTAGCTGTGGGGTTTCCTTAGAGAAACAGGACTGCTTGACCAGACAGTCAAGGGAATGACAACAACAACAGCTGTAGTTTTACTCCCAGTTAACTAATTTATTTATGTTATATGTATTATGGTACTTGTCACATGGCTACCATTCTATCAGAGATGCCCTGACCAGAGCTCATGATATCATTAGTTTGTGAAAACATCATACATACATACATATACCAAAGGCTTTTTCCCCCTTACACGGGGGGTAGCCAAAAAGAAAAAGGCATAGAAATCACTCCCACCCATTTCATTTCCCATATATTCCACTCCCCTCCACCCTCCTCCCTCCCTCCTATCTTGGCACCTCCTGGATGACGGGTCATCCCTGCATCCTGTCCACTGCCCTGGTATGAAAACATCATACTAACATAAAAACATTCATGTATATTTTGTATTCTGACCTGGGTGGTGGAAAGGAGACAAGGATGACTCTTCATCCAAGAGGAGTTTAGATGAGAAGGAAACAGTGGGTGGTGGATGGGAGTGGAATGGGTGGGAGTAGGTGCATGCCTTGCCTGGCTACCTCCCTTATAAGGGGAAAGAGGCCCTTGGTATATGGATAGATTTTATACCAATAATTAGGATACCTACCAGACTTGAAATTAAGTGAAGTATTTGTTTTTGGGCAGTGGGCGAGATGCAGGGATTACCCGTCATCCAGGAGGAGCCAAGATAAGAGGGAGGGGTGGTGAATGGGAGTGTATGTGGGGATGAAATAGGTGGGAGTAGATTTTACACCCTCTTTTTTTTTTTTTTTTTTTTGTATATCTATGTATTTGTTTTAGAGGTGAAGTATTATTTATTGTTTTCTCTAACTGTTTACAGGTGTCAACCTCGATCTCTGCAGTGGTGCTACATGGCTTTCAACAGAAATTAATTGCAGTTGAAATGAATAATACACATAGTCGCTCCTTGAACATTGATCACTGTGCTGTGATAAAAATTGACACTGATATTCAAGTGCCATGTACACTGTTGAATGTTTATCAGACAAAAGACTACAAGGATGAACTGATACAAATAAAGCCAGTGTAATCAAATAGTGCAGTGAAGGAAGTGGACTGTTATGTGTCAGAAAGCTTTTCCAAAGACTTTACTAAGAGAAGTTGTAGTGGCCCATGTTTACACAAAGCATAGAAAGACCACAGTTGCACTTTGGTCTTGTGTTCAGCGAGACATATGTGGACCCTCATTAGGTGTAACTGAATGCTATTTTTTTCTTTTTGTGTGCGTGTGTGTGTCTGTGTATGTATGTGTGTGTGTATGATGCACAAGAAATGTCAGAACAGAACACTAATGTGATTACATAATATGACGGGTGTCTTTATTTCTTTCTTTTCTTAAATGTGGTGGTACTGCCAAGTCGTCCCTTCAGTATTATTCAAAAAAACAGGATTTTTAAATCTTCCTTTGTTTTTATTTTTTATTTTTTTTCTCTCACTAAGGGGAAGCTTACTTTTTCTTACGTAACTGGTATTAATATTTGATAACTGTTTTGTTCAGAATTACCTCACCTAACCATTAAGAAGGACAAATGTCCTTCCCTCTTTTGTTCTGATAAAGAACAGTTGACCATTTTGTGTCCATAGGTCAGTATTTTTGTTACTGAATTGAGCAATGTACCTGCTAATATTTACTTCTTCTTGTATAAAGGTTTTTGTGTTTAATTTATAACTAGAAAGGTCCACAGGAGTAGAGCAGCTTTATGCTTAAAGTTGTCAAAGATGTTTATGGCTAGGTTTAATTTAAGTAACATCAGGTGTTACTATTGATAGAACACCAATCCACTCTTCCATGGACATACTCATAGTTCTCACATACTAAGTGACTACAAGTGATTAAAGTCATGTAGCTACAAACCATATTAAGATAAACATTTGTGCATTTAGTTATAACATGCAAGTAGCTGACGATAGTTCTCCCCCCCTCCCCCTCCTTGACCTGAATTTTATGCACATACAATTAGATTACACTGAATTGTTTTTTTCAGTGTTTGTGTCAAAAATATTTTAACTTTCAGGTTAAAGAATACTAGTTTGTCAGAGTTTCCGTTCCATATCATTATTGTAAATAGGAAGTCTTGTCTAACCTTATCTATTCCAAAAGATACTTGTATATCATTCTTGTGATGTCTGATACACTTGCAAGAAAATATGTTGTATAGTATGTAATTAGTGTCACTGTAGAATAGACTATGACAGTATTTATTATTTTCATTGTATCATTTCTGTACATTCTATATGTATGTATATATGTGTTGCATGGATATACACACAAACTCATCCACATACTGTATATATATATATATATATATATATATATATATATATATATATATATATATATATATATATATATATATATATATATATATATGTGTTTATGTATACCTCAGTATGTATGTGTGTCTGTGTGTGTGTGTTTGTATATATATATATGTTTGTATTCAGGCATCCATCATTTAGAGCAGTTGATGCTTTAGAGAAAAATGGCATTTAAAACAAAAATGTAAAGTCCTTTGGAAAAAAATTATAGAAACAAGAAATTAGGGGAAATTCCCAATGGAATTTTGAACTAGGAAGATTTTTGGTAATATTTTCAAGTCAAATTAGATGGAGCAATCATGCAATTAAATATAAAATCAGGTAAACCCAATGTGAAAGCAAATTGGTAGGAAAAAAATATAAATGTTCTATATTACCTATTGCTCTCATCAAATGAGCATATGCCCCAACCCAGTAGGTGTTGCTGCTGACCTGTATTTTTATCTTTGTAGTGGTCACTTTGCTCTGGATGCATATGTGCATATCATTTCTTTTGAGAAGTCATTCACCTCCTCAGAGCAAGAACGGATGATTTGTTTCACCTAGCCTTGGTCATGGTTGAATCAATGATGCTAATGTGTTGTAATCAAATGCACATACTTTTATTCACATAAAACATTGCTTTAAACTTTGTATACGGTTTATAATTTCTTAGTGTAGCATTGTAAAACTGAACGGTTTACCTCCAAATAAGCACAGACGTACCTGTTTTGCCACAGAATGACTCTTCCATAAGGTAAACTAGTTAACGTTTTGAGGGAAGTATCGTAAACTTTCATTTTCATTAGGGACTCCCCTTTTTATAATACTAGACTATGCCAAACTGCTGGGAATCAAAGTTTTCACCTCTCTTGAAAGAGGGGAGCAACAAAAGTAAAAACTGCTTTGAAATTATCGTGTACTAAAAGAAAAGTGCTCTAATTGCATGATACCTGCAGATGTATGTATATGTATGTATTTTTCTATTCTAGTTTTTCAGTTAAGCTCTGACCTCAATTGAGGACAGCTGATTGAATTAAACAAACAAACACAATTCATATATTCACTCATTGACACTCCACCCTTCATGGATGGAAAAGCTCTGATCATTTCATAGAAAATTAATAATTACTCCATTATTACACTGTATGTTAGTATGTCATACCCCTTGTAAATAATGTACTTCACCTGTCACTATTAACATGCATGCTCATTGTCACCTCATGGTTGTTCTGTCCTATTTCTTAGTCATATCCTCTCCCACTCTCATTGGTTAATCAACAGGCTTAGTACCTGTAGCTTGTAGAATATGTTTTATTTGTAACCCATTTTTCATTCGTCATGAAAAGACCACCTCTACACACTGCATTATATCGTATCCCCAGTAAGTATTCATTTCCCCTTATGCATCCCAAGATTCCAAGCATACTTATGAAACTAATTTCCATTGGTAAAACAGTACTACTTCAGCTATTCATATAACATTTTAACTTTCATCCAAGCATCCTTTCCATTCTGTTCTCAGTATACTCACAGTGCAGTGCCTATGCACCATTTTCACCTTTCCAAAATGTAAACACACCTTAAAGTGTAACTTCAAAATTCTTTAGTAAAATAAAATCACTTCTAGATGATGCCAAACACTTTTCTTATTATTCGTTTATTCATTTTTATTTTTATTATTTCTTCAGTTTTCTCCATGGTCCCTAATTAACACTAATACTAATCATATACTTTTTATGTCTACATATACATATACACCTACACACATATATCCAAAGACCCTCTTACGCAAAAAAGAAGGGTAGCTGAGTCAAAGGATGCACCTACCCATTACCCAACCCACACCCATCCAATAATCATTTGTTGTTCCTTCTATCTTAGCTCCTAGTGGATAAAAGGTCATACATACACATAGCAAAAGGCATTTTTCCCCTTATAAGGAGGTGACCAAGTCAAAGGATACACCTAAGCTATACCCATTCCACATCTATCCAAAACCCATTAATTGTACCTCTGGTCTTACTGCCTCATGGATAAAGAGTCATCCTTGTTCACCACCACTCAGCTCAGGGCAAAGGCAGTGCAGCAGACCATTGCCTTCACAGGAGGGCCCATAAGCTGAAACTAGTTTACCCCTGCCACTTCATTATATGGCAACTACCCCATCTCCCCATATCCACTTGAGAATTTTACAGAGCAGAGAAGAAGAGCACACCTTTAGGCCACACCATTTCCTCATCCATTTATGATCACTCTCCATTCACTCCTATTCCTGTGCATACTATCCTCCTTGCTCAACAGTGGCCCTTCCACCACATCCATCCACCTCATTCTTGCCCCCCCCCAACACCACCCTTGAGCACACTCCATCTACTTCCACTTTTCACACTCTCTGCAAGTCTTTCTTCACTCATTCTTTCTGTATGCCCAAACTACATCAGTAACCCCCTACCTACCATTCCAACCCAAATCTTCCTCACTATCTCCATCCTTGTTACACTTACCATAATCCTTAAACACTTCATCTTAAATATTTTTAGGCTTTTTATGTCAACTTCAAATTCCACATCACTCCATACAGTACTGTAGGCTGCACTTAGGAAATACACTCCTTTCTGTTCAGACATAATGACCTGTATATTCACATTGAAGAATTACAACACTTCATATCTCTACCTCATTGTATTTCTATGTTAAACCAATAACTTCCAATAGCTCAACAACAATCTGTAAACCTCATGCACTGTCACCACTCTCCTTTTTCACCTTTCTATACTGTTTTGTGTCACCAGTCTTAAAACTTCATGCCCTTGACAAATGTTTTACAAACTACTTGTAGTTTCAAAGCAGACAGAGAATTCACATACCTGTGAACACATTAACCAGTCATCAGTCAAATCCTCTTCACCATACTCTTTTGAAACATTTACTGTGTCAATAATAACATACCTGTACATAGCTTATTACCCTGTAATTTTTACACTTATTCATGTCATCGTTCCCTACCAAGTCTAAATAATGCTAAATATTCTGTCATTGACATTGAATATACACATTTTCATCTTGCACACTTTTCCAATCCTCCTGGAACCATTCCAGTATAACACATGGTCATTGTTGTCCCCCAATACACATGCATCATGACACAATACCATCATTCCCAGATCAATATTTCCACACTACACTTAACTGCCTCATCCATTTGTCATATATTCAAATCTTACAGCTTTTCCTCAGGACATGAAGCATCATCTCAGACATCCCATGCTATCCCTCACCATCATCTATTTCTGAAAAAAAGCTGCTCAAACAAGTTTTGATACCTTAATTTCACATCATCCTTTTGTGTTAGCTTCTTCCAAAGATATCCTCACTTTTTCCCATCTTGTAGTAAATGTATATTTTTTTTCATATTCACTAAAACTATCACCAGTGAATAAATGATTGTGTATGTATAGCCTACATATTGTATGAAAACTGACAATTATTATTATAGTTCATAGGAACTTAATGACATCCTTACAGGCAAACCACCACACAGCATTGTTTTATTAGTAATTAGACCTCATTGAAAAAGTGATAGAATTAGAAAGTGCTGATCAACACTTAACTTCAACCTTTCCAACTTTTTTTGTCTCTTAAGTTTTATTGTACCACTTTTCTAATTACACATTCTGGTAGACCATCTACACACAAGAACCAAAATCCTTCCCATGAAAACAATATCCACAGTTCTGTGCAAGAGCCCTCAAAACCATTACTCCATCTCACCACATTAGTACAACCAACTGAATGAAACAGTCAGTAAATGCATATCTCACAATACATCCATTCAAAAATACATACACATTCGAATCACAGAACAAGAACTTCAAGACTGACCCCCCCAAAGTCCACACGATTCCTTACTCCTCCAGACATCAGCCCAACCAAGAAATAATTCCCACATCTAGCACATTGTCACAACTGTGTTGAGGCCATCACCCAGCCCTGCAACAATAGTGACATGCAATAGTTATGACCACAGACTCAAATTGCCCCAGATGAAATCATCACACAGAAGACACAGAACACCTCATACTACAGAGCCCTACTCTTGACCTATCCAGAGAATAAACAAAATATCTTCCTTGAGTGACTTTTTAGGGAGCTGTGGGTCTCTTACTGACTTGCAGCAGATCAATTGATTGATCCCACTACCTCGCTTGAGGCTGGGGTAAAGAAACAAGTCCTACCTTCTCACTTTCCTTTGGTTTTAGACCAAGATGAACCTACTGGTGATGGTTGATCCCTTCCATAGGTAAATTTACTGTAGGAGAGAATATAATTTTCTTAATTACAGCAGTTCACCAACACACCTTTGTTGCTCTCCTCCTCTTCCTTCTCACATTTTTATTCTAATTCTTCACCCCAAATATTCCCTCATCAAACATTATAATCTCTTTGCATCTTCTTTTCAGTCTTCTTCCTTCAATTCTTGAACTGATGACTCATGCAATATGTGTGTTAATATATATATATATATATATTCACATCTACCTTCTGTCTTCAAACACATCTATCTCCATTGCATATTTACCCTGCACTTCCCTAATCCACACTAAATAACACCTTATTTCATGGTGCCAGTATGATCTTTGATCATGGTGTGATACAGTCCCCAAGGATAGAAGCATTAGTAATTTATCAGCAACAAAACGCAATACAATTCCTTTACAGTAATGTGGTCTCAACAAAACTTAACTGATGAATACATGGGGATATATGCTTAAGTTTGTCTCATATCATTTATTCATTGTTTTTAAGCTATATCACTTAAGTGAGGCCAAATGTTCAAAAATGAAAATATTAGAATAATAAAAATTTAGTCACATCACTCAATCATATATCTAACATTTTTTTTGTAGAAATAGATATCTGTGCATGATGTCTATGCATACTCAATCATTTTCACATGGATATATATACAATATGTATAATAAAATGTAAAGTACTGTACATACATATTCAATACGGGATTACAATTATTTGAAAGCTGTATTATTTCATGTGTCATTCTATCAACATTCTCTTGTGGCAAAGCCTTCACATGAAATGGAGTTGCCATGTGCTATGTGTTTGCGAGGGTTTGACTGATTTTCATTACCCAGTTTGATATATTTAAAATTATAATGGTGTTTTTGTGGTTCTGATCATTTTTATTGTAAAATCAAGAAAACTACATTCAGTGTTCAGATTGTAGTTATTCTTGATGCTGCCCCATAATTACAGTATAATGGGTTAGTGATGTAATTTTGAAATTCTTTTGCTCAGATGCATCACAATATTGGGTGAATTACTCAAAAGCTCGTATACATAAGCATGTAACTTTTATATATTGCAGAATGGCATAAGAAATAAAAGTAAAAATCAAAAGTTTTGTTTAATTACTTATCCATGGACTGATTATCTGCTTTTTTCAGATCATAATGAATGTTACTTTCAAATCTAGTTTTGAATATCCAAAACAGTTGTCTCTATTATTTCTCCTGAAGATTATGTTAGTATCCTTGTCCTCTGAGGGAGTGTGACTGTCACATGTTATTCAGAAGTCTGAAACCAATGGCAAATATTTGCTAGTAACGATCTTGTGAGATGGACGATGGGGAGAACCATCTCTCTATTGTCTATTTTCAAAACCTATCAGTTCCCTCACCTCCATCAAGAGGTATTGCTTTGAGGGCCTGGCATTTGGTCTCTTAAGCATAATATCTCCATAAACTATGATAGTTTCCTTCCACTTGTTCTCATAAGAAGAGCTGAAAACTGGAAACCATTCTTTTCATCATCATGATCGTCACCCTCTTCCAGTTAGCTGGTGACAAAGAAACAAACCTACACTGATACAGTGCTGACACCAGTCAAGTATTTCCTCCAAGAGGTCTATGAGAGGACCCCTGGACTAATGAGCTAACTACTGTGGGTCTCCTATCAATGAATCGAGACAACAACAATTATTATTATTCAGAATTCTAAGGACAAATGATTGTTACCTGCAATGGGTGGTCCCTCAAAACAGACATCAGAAGGAAACGTCATGCCCCCTTGTTTTCAAAATACGTCAACATCACCTGTATCTGGAAGTGGAGCCCCAAGGGCTGACACCTGGTCTTTGTGGACCATGGTCAAGATATCTATATCAAATGTGTCTCATTTCCTCCACTTTTTCATGTAAGGAAAGATGACAACTGGCCACTGCTCCCCTACTATTATCATTACCAGCCAGTGATAGAAACATTCCCCCATTAGTTCAATACAACTCACCATCCCACTCCCATGAAGTGGAAAGTGAGAAACCCCTGGTAGGGCAAGCCCTTGTCAATTGCGGTAAGTTTGTATTATTACTATTATTATTAATTATTATTATCATTATTATTATTATTATTATTATTATTATTATTGCGGGGGCAATATTCGAATCTTTTATTATTATTATTATTATTATTATTATTATTATTATTATTTATTATTATTGTTATTATTATTATTATTATTATTATTATTATTATTATTATTATCATTAATATTATTATTATTATCATTATTATTATTACTATTGTTATTATTATTATTATCATTATTATTCATTATCATTATTTATTATTATCATTATTATTATTATTTACTATTATCATTATTATTATTATTATCATTATTATTATTATTATCATTATTATTATTATTATCATCATTATTATTAATCATTATTATTATTATTATTATTATTATTATTATTATTATTATTACTATTACTATTATTATTATTATTAAGGGAGAGCGACTGGAGGAAATGGATAGTTTTAGATACTTGGGTGCAAATGTGGCAGGAAAAGGTGGAGTGAAGGTGGAGGTAGAATGTAGATTGGGAGAAGCGAGTAAATGCCTTGGTGGATTAAAGAGTGTAATGAGGAATAGACATTTGGGAATGGATGCTAAGAGGAGACTGTATGAAGGAGTGATTGTGCCAACAGCACTGTATGGGGCAGAAACATGGAACATAAGAGAGGAAGAGAGGAGTTTGAATGTGTTTGAGATGAGGTGTCTGAGAAGTATGATGGGGTTACTAGGCTAGATAGAGTGAGAAATGAGGAGGTGAGGAGAAGAACGGGGGTGGAAAGGGAGTTGGGAGATAGGGTTGATGAAAGAGTATTAGGATGGTTTGGACACATGGAAAGAATGAGTGAAGAAAAACTAGTAAAAGGTATGGAAGGCAGATGTGGAGGGAGTGAACATGAGGGGACGTCCTAGGATGAGGTGGATGGATTTGGTGAAGGGGGCTTTGGGGAAGAGGGGAATGTCTGTTGAGGAAGGACGGGAGAGGACAGAAGACAGGGGTGAATGGAGAGTGGTTGTATATGGATGATGTTGTGATGCATGAGGTGGAATTGTCGGGTGGATGGGGGGTGAGGTAGTATGTGTGAGCAAAATTTGACGCAGCCCGAAGGGATTTCTCCCCGTCCTCTCCTTTTATGTAATGGGAGGACAAAGAGGGGGGGTCGCCGATTTAATGAAGCGGCCTTGCTGTGGATGTGCTGTGTCTTGCGACACTGCTTCTGACCCAGGGCAGTGGACAAGGTGCAGGGATGGCCTGTCGTCCGGGAGGTGCTAGATAAGAGGGAGTGTGGAGGGGTGTGGAGTGTATTTAGGAATGGAATGGGTGGGAATGATTTTATGCCTTTTCCTTTTTGACTACCTCCCTTGTAAGGGGGAAAGAACCTTGGTATGTATTATTATTATTATTATTATTATTATATTATTATTATTATTAATTATTATTATTATTATTATTATTATTATCATTATTATTATTATTATTATTAATTGTTATTATCATTATTATTATTACTATTATCATTAATTATTATTATCATTAATTATTATTATTATTATTATTATTGTTGTTGTTATTGTTATTATTATTATCATTATTATTATTATTATCATTATTATTATTATTAATTGTTATCATTATTATTATTATTATTATCATTAATTATTATTATTATTATTATTATTATTATTATTATTATTATTGTTGTTGTTGTTATTGTTATTATTATTATTATTATTATTATTATTATTATTATTATTATTATTATTATTATTATTATTATTATTATTATTATTATTATTATTATTATTATTATTATTATTATTATTATTATTATTATTATTATTATTATTATTATTGCGGGGGCGATATTCGAATCTCCTCCCCGCTTATTCAAGTTTGTCGGGAACCAACACATGAAGCACGCAGCGGGTCCCGGGAATTGAATTCTCGACACTACCTGTGAGTTCATCTCGATATCCACTGGATTACCGCGCGATCAACAATAATACAAAACCTCTCAGGAATTTACGGGAAAGTCTAACGACTTGCCAACCACTGTGAGGCTGAGTTTCCAGTCAGTGAAACTCAAGACAAAAGTTATTATTACTGTTTATTTAGAAATAGAAGATAAAAATTAAAGAGAAAGTTTGTTGGTTACACACACTATTGCATAAGCATAAATATGTGAAGTTGGTTTCCATATATTTGATGTTACAAAGGATTACAAAGGCGGAGCATGCCGACAGGAGACCTTTTGGTCCATATCTAGGTCGGATGCGAAAAAAATCATAATAATAATAAAATAATAAATAAAAACTGTAATAATGTAAATAATAAATAAAATACGTAAATAAATGCATAGGTATAGTTAAATAATAAACAACAGGTAAATAGTAAATAATAATAAATTGACATAACTAATAATAAATGAAAATAAGACAGACAAATGATAACAAAACAAAAAACAAATAATATAAAATAAATTATAATCATTACAGCATCTTGCTTAGGTGTTTATCTAAATGATTCTTAAAGCTTCGAACTGAAGTACATTGCACTACCTGTGCAGGAAGTTTATTCCATTCATTAACTACACGGTTGGCAAAGTTGTTTCTACCTACTTCCAAATTGAATCTATTTCCGGACAGTTTGAGACCATTGTTTCTTGTCTGATTCTCATTCAATGTGAAAATTTTGTCACTTTTGATGTTGTCAATTCCCTTTAAAATATTAAAGACCTGTATCAAGTCACCTCTGAGTCTACGTTTTTTAAGGGAAAACAGATTCATATGTTTGGTAAGGGAGACAGAAGATTACGTAAATATTACAGAGGCTTAAGCTCATGAGCTACCCACACATGGAGAAAGGTATTTAGCATTTTGTCAACGACAACCACGATTTCTATCCCTTGTGACAATATTGTGCCGAAGAGGTAGAGTTACATGAAGTTAAGGAGGGTATAGAAAGGAGAATTCGGTCTATCTATAAACCAAGGATCTTCCCCCATATCAAGGGGGTAGCTAAGTCAAAAAGCAAATACCCATTCCCACACATTTCATTCCCATCCACTCCACTCCCATCAACCACCCTTTTCCCCCTTTCTCATCTTAGCCCCTCATGGACGGCGGGTCAGCCCTGTATCCCGCTCACTGCCCTGGGTCAGAAGTAATGTAGCAGGACAATGAGAATAGGGCTTGTTCGGAAAGGAGAGTTAGCAAATATTAAAAATTATCATTTTTTTCTTAATGAATGCCCTATGGATAGATATGTGAGGGATGGTATTTATAGAGTGCAGGGCAAAGGATTTAGGACGTGGAAGGGAGGAATACGAGTAGACCAAGTTTTGGTGTCGAAACAGCCTAATGAAATATAGAAAACGGGACATGACAATCTTGGAAAAGTATGGAATTGAAAAAACTTGGCGATGTGTGTTATAGTGCAGAAAAACGGATGCGTAATGTTACCATGCATGTTTAAATATATGAATGTACGGATGGTGAATGTAACTGTGTAGATGGTTGTGGAAACGAAAGGAGGAAATGGTAGTAGTGAGAATTAATCACATTTTTTTCCTCCAGAGGATGCTCTATCGGGAGGACTATGAATCATAATTCAAGAGGCAGTGGATCGACAGGAAAAGAATTTAAATAAAAAAAAATCGAGAGTATAACTGAGTAAAATCGGTTGTGATTGACGGCGGATTGTAAGGGAAAAAAAAACGCATTAGAAAACCTGTAAGGTTCCTGTAGATTTTTTCAAGGAATAGCATTAGTAAACACGATGAACACGTACCTAAACATCAATACTTGCTTCCCGTATGTTTGATTTTACTCGTGCGTATACACTTATTTACATTCAAACATACCGGATTTCGCCCTTCTCCACGCATATACGCATGCGTGACGATGTGAAGGTGAAACTCTTATGGTGCCTGGCTGCGGAGGGGCGGAAGAGATGGTGTAGCAGTGTGTTCGGTGCAGCCCATCCTCCTCACCCCTAAAACCGATCCTCCGCTCAGCCGTTGACTTGTTCAGTTTGGCTCGGGGCTCAGTGCGAGAAAGTCGGGCAGGTGTAACGGCTCCGTGTACCTCTTCATTCTTCTTGATTACATCTGTCCAGGAATTTCATTTGCATAAAGAACAACCTTTCTCACTTAAAAGTGACTTCTTTTCACTATACGGAAAGCCATCGTATCATGCTCATTTTTCAAAACAAACTCCAAGTGGAATGAGCTTATAGTGAAGTGGGCATCGACACCATTTCTTTCTCGAAGAAATAGTCACTAATTACGAAGTTTAAACGACCTTTGGTGCAGCATTTGTAAACAGCGGTTACTTGCCAATTGGGCGGCGGTGTTAACTGGAACTGACAACACCCAAGGGTGACGTAAAACTCGGACAGAGATCGACAGGACCGATGCGACTCGCCAGACTGAGTATGTTCAGTCGCGACAACAAGAAAATCGGGTGGCTGAGACATGTGGTCACAGCCATCTCTGTCGTCATCTTCGTAAGTAGCCGAGGCATTTATGTTGTGGATACAGTGACAAGAACGAACGTAGAGAAACGGTGTAGATGTAGGTAATACACACTTAAAATATAAGCGTGTGTTTGAGTGGGTGTGAAATTCGGGAACAAGCTTATGTGTGTGTGTGTGTGTGTGTGTGTGTGTGTGTGTCGTGATCGACAGCTATTTCCCTCCTGGAAGAGAGCTCAGAGCTCGTAGGTCCGATCTATGGGTAATGCTATGACCTTGCACACACACACACACACCCAACTCCCCGCCCACGAGAGTCAGTGTGTGTGTGTTCCTTCAATATATTTTGTTCTTGCGAATTCATTGTTTCTTGACACTTTGATGCACCCCTTATATGTTTATCTTTTGTTTTGTTTTTTACTGTCGTTTCCCTATTGTCAAAGACTTTGTGAAACATTTCTTCGATATTCGGCCTGCACATGCTTGTTTCTTCATAAACTTCCTTGAATGGTTCATGTTGTTGATGTATGATTTGATATGCTTTAGGTTATCCATCTCTTTCTCTGAAGGTCTATATTAGTTGTGGTTGTTTTTTCTTAGATAATATGTGTTTTCACTTTTGGTGTTTCACATTATAACGGTAAAAAAAATCAGACTATAATAGGTAATAACGGGCGTTATTGTTGTTTTTTCCTCTTGTAAATGCAGACAGTATAATAAATGTACGAATAAATAAATTGATAAGCAGATAAAAGAACAATTGAATGATAAATACATAAACTGATCAATAAATTAACAATGTTTTTATATAAGATTAACATATAGTAGGATCTGATAACTGGATGCATTTTTTTTTAGCAACAATTAGGCGTTTTCCCCCTTTTCTGTCCTTAGAAGACAAGTTATATTTGTCCCGCCATATTGGATAGCAAAGACGATATGTATCTGATAGTCTTCGCTTATGTAAATGCAATTTAGCCCGAACAAGAGCTATACATGTAACAATGAAGACAACTAAACCATGCAGAGATATCTATCAATATTAATATACAGTATACATATACATACAACAGTTCTACTATATTTTTGTGAAGATAATTGTATTAATACAGCAGATGAATTAATATTTACGTAATTTATCAATACAGCAATAATGAAAGGAACATTAGCGCAATTAATGCAACATCAGAATAAGTACTTGCGCAATACTTATATCAATACAACGAAATCTATATTTATGTATTGTACCAATGCATCAACGAAATGCTTACGCAATGTGTTAATACGACCATGAAATAAATATTTACGCAGTTTTTTTTACCATGGGTCAGGTTAGACTGTCCGCAATCATTTGACATCAGGCTGAAGGGGCGAGGGGAAAACTGGTTCAAAGCATGAAAAGCGTCTTGTTGGGATCCGTGCAAGAAGGGCATTCTGTACTCGCATCTATAAAAATATTCTTACTTGAAGAACTGAAGATAATTGTGTTGTGCTATGAAAATAGCGAAAGGATGATGATTCAGTCGCTGCTGAGCGTCTTTTAGTGTAAGATCATCGACACCTTGCGGTAGCATATACATTCTAGTTACACAAATATTGAAATAATTTATTTCACTAATGGTGACGTATTAGTTTTCAAGTCTCAGATTTCAGAGGATAGTTTTTTTTTAGTATTATGATTCGGTTTGATGCTTTCTATTTCGTTATAATCATTACTTAAACGACTAAAATAAATTTGAACGTTCAGTGAATTTTTCCCGCCAAGATAAAATGGATCGACTAAAGTAGTTCGACAAGTCTGCGTCTGTGGAGAGGAAGAAAGCGGTGGGGTGAGGTCGGAGGAAAACAAGAAAAGGAGGGAGAGAGTGGGAGATGAATAGAAAAAATATGGGGAAGAAAGAAAATATAGAAATGAAAACTCGGAGAAGGAAAGGGGAGAATAATGATATGGGGAAGGAATGAAGTAGAATAGTACGAGGAAGTAAACAGTATTTGTCGTGGTCCCTCCCCCGCTCTCCCGCATTCCTGTGTATACAAAACAAGTCGAATTTCCCGGTTTCGAGGCATTCTGGACTTTACGTCAACCACAGCGACACCGTGGCATACTTTTTAAATACTGTGCAGTTCAACAGCCAAGCACACTACTACACTAAAAAAAATCGCAAGAATGATATATATAATTTTTTTTTTAAAGTCAACTGCGCTAATAGCTTTGGCTATCTTAAGATTCAAATTCTTCAGTTCGAAGAATAATTTTTTGTCTTCACAGTTCAAAGTATGAACATAATCATTCATGATTTCAAAATCATGGAGAAGAGGGTGCAGTAAAAGGCGCAATGTAACAGTACAAAAGCTGTTAACACAAACAACGAAAACTTAAATCTTTTCGCCTCTCACGGAGGCTTCTTCAGGTTGTAGAAAGGGTGACCCGGTTCTCATGTTGTAAGGTTAAAAGCTGGTCAATGTCCCCACAGGCCGTTCAGTTTCTTCCGTGACAGAATTCATTGACCTTCTGCGGACTGCACCACCTTGTCAAGACATAGCTTCCCTGGACGTGGAATCCCTTTTTACCAATGTTCCAGTAGATGAGACCATCAACTTCATTTTAGACCGAGTCTACAGAAGCGACAAGCCTGTTATTGACATCCCCGAACACGTCTTAAAGTCTTTGCTGGAAACATGTACTAGGGAAGCCCCGTTCCTCTCTCACAGAGGAGAACTTTTCAGGCAGGTTGATGGTGTAGCTATGGGTTCCCCACTCGGGGTCCTCTTTGCTAATATGTACATTGCCGACGTTGAGAAGACTTTTCACCATCAACCTCCTCCAGGAATTTATGCCAGGTATATAGACGACATTTTTATCACCACCAGTTCACAAGAAGACGTCACTAGCTTGATTTCTACATTTCAAGATAACTCCTGCCTGGCTTTCACACACGAGCAAAGTGTAGAAGGACATCTTCCCTTCCTCGACTTAGACATCAGCAAAGAGAGAAAGGGTTTCAACACCAAAGTCTACACCAAAGACACCAATATAGGCCGTTGCCTTAATGCTCGTGGTGAATGCCCTGCAGCTTGTAAAAGATCAGTAGCTGCAGCATACGTCAACAGAGCTCTGACACATTGTAGTAGTTGGAGGGAGACGCATAGGGAACTCGACCGGATCAGACAACTCCTTACCAACAACGGATTTCCCGACCAGATGATCGAAGGTGTTATCAAGAAGAAACTTGATCAGTATGCCACACCAGCCCAGGCCCCAAATCAGATCAACAATGAAATCACCATTTACCACCAGAATCACTTTCACAGCCATTATAAGGAAGAGTGTGATGCCATTAAAGGCATCATAAAAAGAGGAGTTTTCCCCACAGACGCAGACACAACAATCAACATAAGAATTTAGTGTAAGCCAAACCTGACTAGGTCCCTAGTTATGAGAAGGAAGCCTCTACCAATGTAGTTTATAAGTTTTCTTGCCAGGAGTGCTGCGACGGCTCCTTTTCCTACATCGGTAGAACCTCCACCACACTAAGAAGACGTCTCCAATACCACCGAAACCAAGGCTCTATCTTCCTACCTCTCCTAGTGACCTCACCCAGGGCCCCCTTCCGACTTCGCCCGCTTCTCCAAGTGACCTCCCCCAGACTCCTGTCGTCCTCGCCCTCCGCTAGTGACCTCACCCAGAGATTTCACTTGACATCTCCTAGTGACCTCACCCAGAAACTTCTTCCTCCAGTGACCTCTCCCAATACCCTTACCATCCTGCTTTTTAAGGACTGACAGTCGGCCAGAGACCATTATCAGTTGCTTCATCTTCGTCGATAGCAGACCTAGTTAACCTTGGAATTTATAGTTCTTCTCACCCTGAAGAAGCCTCCGTGAGAGGCGAAAAGACTTAAGTTTTCGGTGTTTGTGTCAACAGCTTCTGTACTGTAACATTGTGTCATTATAACCATTGGCATTCAGCAGCGCCTTTTACTGCACCCTCTTCTCCATGATTTTGAGATCATGAATGATTATGTTCATACTTTCAACTGTGAAGACAAAAAATATTCTTCAAACTGAAGAATTTGAATCTTAAGATAGCCAAAGCTATTAGCGCAGTTGGCTTCAATCAAAATTGTCTACGTGAAAACCTGTGCCCTAGAAATATATATATATATATTACCACACCCTCATGTGGGTGAAAATAAACCGATGAGATATACAACTGGTGGGAATGGTTGAGTCGAAGATGACTGTTAAAGGAGAAATGCTAGAGAAAGTGGATTTTTTTTAGGTGTATAGGATCGCATGTGGTAGGGAATGGAGGACTATGGTAGATTTAAACTGATGAGTAAAGGAAGCAATTACATGCCTTGGGGAAATGAAAAGTGTCTTGAGAAATAGATATATGCTGATGAATGTGAAGAAGACAATGAAGGGGTGATTGTGCCTACGGCACTGTATGGGGCAAAGACTTATAATGAAAAAAAGATGGATTCGAATGTGTTTGAGATGAAATGTTTAATATGGTGAGGGTCAGCATGAGAAATGAATTTGTGAGGAGAGCAAGGGTGGAAAGGGAGTTGGCAGACAAGATTGATCAAAGAATACTGGGTTGGTTTAAGTATATGGAAAGAATGAGGAAAGACTTGCAACAAATGCGGAAAGCAGAGGTGGATGGAGTGTATCTGAGGAGTAGACCGAGAATGAAACGGATGGATGTGGTGAAGGGGTCCTAGGGTAAAGAGAGAATGTCTGTTGAGCAAGGAAGAAAGAGGGCAAGAGTTAAATATGAGCGGAAAGTTGTTGTGAATCTATGATAAATTGACTCTACCCGAAGGGATTTTGCCTTATTTTCTCTTATTATTCATGGGTTGACAAGGAGGGAGGGTCGCCATGTAAATGAAGCTGTGGTGGTAAACCAGCCTCGGCTGTCGTCCTGTGTTGCTTCTGGCCCAGGTAGTGGGCAGGAGACAAGGATGACCCTTCATCCATGAAGAGCTAAGATAAAAGTGGAAACAAGTGGGTGTGGGATGGTTGAAGGGTGGGTGCATGCCTTGGCCAGCCATCTCCCTTATAAGGAAGAAGAATCCTTTTGGTATATGTGCATATCCATTCCAACACATCCAAAAACTCCACATGCATTTCTGTCCGTACCTACAACCTTATTAAACCCTGTATAAAACACATTGGTTGAAGTACATTGACAGGCTGCATCGTCTCTTATGGGATAGGCAGATGGCCTGCAGTGGGCCACTGAAATTGAACCTCAGAATACGCTAAATATATGGTACGGGTTATGGTTGTGCGCCCGTGGGAAGATGGAGAAGGTGGAGTGTGGCTTTGCGGTGTCATGCATGGCGGTTGCTCCTGACTGGTTAACTGACGAAGTCACTGATCGCAACGGCATTGAAGACGATAGTCGTCTTGAAAGTGTCCGTTCGTTTTTTGAATATCATCAACTGTTTCATGATTATGCCTAAGCACTCAGATGTTTTTTGTTATGATGCTTGAGCAGCCACGGTCACCAGTCAGATGGATTCCGTAACTCACTTGTCAGGTTTTGCTTTTGATTGGATCGTAATTATTTTCTTCAGACGAAGACTGTTGAAGACTATCTTGATACCTTCGGCACAACAATGAACATTGCATATTTTGTTCTGGCTTAGACAAGTCTATTTTTATTTAGTACTGGGAAATATATTACCCAGGATGAGGTCGTTGGCGAACTGTAATTAAATGATGGTCTCATACGGGATGGAAGTCAATCTAACAAATAGACGACGTCTGTCCGTTTACAAGGGGGCGGAGCTTATGACGTCACGTCGTTTTGTCTGTCCGAAGTCATAAACTGTAAGGGCCATTTGACATGTCAGGCCTAGAACATTTACTAGTAAAGTGGGTTGATTTTGTGTACTTAGACTTTATCAAGTCCTCTCTGGACCTAACTCCTTTTGAAAAAAAAAATGTACGTAACGATATGGTTTCCACTTTTCTCATTTCTTTCCTTCAGCCTTTCCCCCTGATATTACACTTAGAATTGTCACATTTACATACACACACACACACACGCATATATATATATATATATATATATATATATATATATGTATGTATGTACATATGCAAATTTGTGACGTCATGTCGACCTCGGTATCTTGTCCAGAAGAAAGATACGCTGTAGAGGTTGATTTGAATAAAAAAAAACACGAGTTTACATCATAGTCATAACTATAGTTATTACAATATATCACCTATTGTAACTCTGTGAACCGTGTTACATTCACACTATCACGTCACGCTGGGTTCGCTTGACCGCGCCACACTCGTCACTGCCCAGGACACGCCTGTCTTGTTCCGCTAATTCGGACCCGCATCGCCTCTTGTTTCGCATCCCGTTGTCGCTTTGTGACCGGTTCTCGTTCCGGTGGGTAAAGACGTTATCATCCTGGGCTATTTTCCCTCCGGCTGTTAAGAGGAGATTTGCAGCCCGCAACTTTTGGCAAGAAATATGATATGCTGGAGGAAAATATTTTTCTTGCAGCTTATCAAATGACATTCTGTGCATTGAAGTGTTGAGACAAGTTAATAGTTGGTCATGGTATTTTACGGCTGAAAAAGTTCTGGAGGTGGGTAGCGCCGCCTATTAATTGGAGATTAGAGGAAAAATAGCCCAATGTGATATCGCCTTAAGTCAAAACTCTTCCCCTACCTCGCCGTCTGTCTTTCTCTCTTTCTCCCTCTCTATCTTTGTATGTATACATATATGTTTATATGTATACATACACAATGGGGTCCTCAAATGCTAATAAATTTTATAACGGATATTCGAAGAAATTTTACTTTGCATAACGAGCTGAAATTCAAATGGACCGTTATTTAATTTGTACATTTAAAAATTTTCACATACTTTTGTGGGACGAATAATTTGGTTAACGAACAAGGCATCATCGCATGTACTGTTACTTTTTAAACTTTCGTTTGTGGATGCGTATGTATCCATGCACAGTACATATTAATGCATCTTTGTATTCAGTAAGATTTACGATGTTTGTGTGTGCGCGCGCGCGTTTGCTAATGTCGCTCATGCAGATGTGCGTTCGAGTAAGCGGAAAAGGACGCGTGCGTTCACAAATATACATTTTTTTCTTCTAAGTAACCGCAAACCATTGAATGACGAACATAAATTCATGCTTGATGATGTAGTACCAACAAAGCGGTCCTGTAAATTCTGCCCTTGCCCTCGTTGCAGTTATTAAGCATTCTTTGTCAACATTCAGCAACACGAAGATGAAGAGACATGGTGTAGCCATATTTAGAAAATCTGTACAATCTGAACATATAACTAGTGCAGTGGTTGATGTTCCCTTCGTTGTTTATGTCATGTGTATTTGTTTATGCTGTAGATTTACGATAAGTCTTGTAGCTCATAACAAACTCGTTCTTATTGTAGTTTACTACATAAGAAAAATACACTTGCTACAGTACATGATCTGCTATAGTGTACATATATATATATATATATATATATATATATATATATATATATATATATATATATATATATATATATATATATATATATATGATACTGTTAATATTGTATTTCGGTCTGTTCTGAGACTAATGTATTTGTGCACGATTTGCTTTATCTTTTTTCACGTGCAAATTTCTTTTAGAATGTCTTCTTAGCGTTAACATTTATCAGGGAAACACGCACACACGCACTAGTAAAAACATAGGTGACTCGGTGGCGCAGTTGGTAGAATTCCCGCT
Organism: Oratosquilla oratoria; assembly: GCF_046742065.1. Taxonomy (NCBI): domain Eukaryota; kingdom Metazoa; phylum Arthropoda; class Malacostraca; order Stomatopoda; family Squillidae; genus Oratosquilla; species Oratosquilla oratoria. The sequence goes on along the minus strand of NC_134781.1, from coordinate 77,215,095 downwards.
GCTAATACAGAGGCCCGGGTCCGAGTCCCGTCCAGAGCTGAATTAATATCAGTATCGCTGCGCTGCGACTCGGTACTGCAACTCTCGTGGACGAAAAGTTGGGGTATGTGTGCGTGTAAGGTCACAGCACATAGATCAGTCATATATGAGCTCTGAGCGGAGCGAAATAGTTGTCGATCACGAGTCCAACTCGTGAACCAAGACCATGGTGAATCTCTCACACACACACATACACTCGACGGCGTAGTGGTAGCGCTCGCAACTACTAATTCAGTAGTCCGAGTTCGGATCCCGCCCAGGGCTGAAATAAATTCGGCATCACTGCGCTGCGAGTCGTTACTCCAACGCTTGAGGGCGGGAATTTGTATGTGTGTGTCAGGTAACAGCATTAGCCATAGATTGGTCATACATGAGCTCTCTTCCGGGAGGGTAGTAGCTGTCGATCACGAGTCCAACACGAGATCCAAGATCATGGTGAATTACACATGCACATATTCCCGACACTCCTGACCAGGCGGGGAGGCGACCCACCATCGGCCTAAAAAAAGAAAAAGGGATGGGGGGCTTTCCGCAACTAACAGGAGTTTCTCACTTACCACTGCGTGGGAGTGGGTTAGTGATTATATATATATACTGTATATATATATATATATATATATATATATATATATCATATATATATATATATATATATATATATCATATATGTATATATATATATATGTATGTGTGTGTGATTCACCATGGTATTGGATTACATGTTGGACTCGTGATATACAGCTATTTCCCTCCTGGAAGATCTATAGGTAATGTTGTGACTTTACACGCACACACAGCCTTATCTCCCCGCCCACGAGAGTTGGAGTAACGATCCGCAGCGCAGCGATACTGAAATATTTTCAGCTCTGGGCGGGATTCGAACCCGGACCGCCGTAGTGGTAGCCGGGAACCCTATCATTGGTCCGTAGTAAGAACAAAACAAGTTTTGTGGTCTGTCATCTTCCAACGTTTGACTTTGTAGATTATCTCATTTTCGACTGAACCGTGAAACTGCTACGGCAATGTGTGTGTGTGTGTGTTTGCAGGACTTTGTTCATTATTTCCCTTGTGGTTTTAAGCACTTTTAGAATTGTGTATCTACATTTTTTATATACAGGGACAGAACCATGATCGTGGAATCCAGTTTCATTGTTTTCATCTAACAAATTGTTGTATAATTATTATTATTTTGTTAATACTGGATTATTTCTTCAGTCAGGCTATCCCTCAAATCGATGGATCAGCACGATGAAAATGTATATATTTCGTATGTGAACGAGCACGGAGGCTTGTGTGCGTGTATGTTTACGTTTATGCCCGTGTTTGTTTTCGCACATGTTTGGAGAAATTCGAAGCGTCGGCGTCGTCGGCCTTCTCGGGAAAACCGTTGACGACGCGACGTCACCGAGGACAGCGCGTCCTTCATGCACATCTTTTTTCAAAGGCCCTATTGTTTTTTGTTTTTGTTTTTTTCGTTTTTTTCTGTTTTCGTTGTTGTTCCAAATGTGCGCTATTATTACGTATGTTTTTTATTATTAGCATTGTTATTATCGTTAATGTAATCATTATTATTATTATTAGTAGTAGTAGTAGTAGATTGGTATTATCATTGTTATTGTTATTATTATTATTATTGTTGTTAGTAGTAGTAGTAGTAATTATATTAATATGATATTGTTTTTTCATCATCCTTATTATTATCATTAATTCATTATCCATAGTTATTGTTATTTTAGTTGTATTCTTGTTAGGCAATTTTATTCAGTTAAAGGGCGGAATCTGTAATTTAAAGTTGAATTCGAAGTCTCGTGAGTCTGATTAAAACCCATTAATCATTCAACTCCATCCCAACGACAAAGTAGAGGGGCAAGTAGTAATGGAGAATTCTAGAACGGGTGGGCATAGGCAACCCTAAGCACGGGTATAAAACCTAGCACACTAACGATTTTTCCCATGCACTAAGAAACACAGAACTCGCCGTGAAAAAAGATATCAATAGATTTCCAATTTCTTTTGTATCGCTATTCGTAACCGCATGCTGGGCTGGGCGAAGGAGATGAAATTGTCGCATATTAGTATGAAGCCTTATAATATTGCTTCGTTGGCACGCGAGGATATTTTTGTATAAAATATTTGGCTGATTTTGGCACTCACAGCTAAAAAGGTTGCTCAGCCTTGAATTAGAACTTCGGGTCCATCTGCAAAACTGTCTAGAATACTGTTTGGGTGCTAGATTCGCTCCTCCAGGTCATTCAGGTGACAGACATTGAAGTATCCTAGTATAGATAATTTCTATAAAAAATAGAGAATAGAATGCGCACCTCAGAAATAATTATTCAAAGATCTATGGCTGCTTCTTGAACTAGTCAGGATACATAAAGCACATAAAGTATTTAGTGGAAACGTGAGTTTTTTATTTAAGTACTCGTATGGGCGAAAAATTGGAATATTCAAAATAAGGAACATAGGATGCAGTAAGTTCAAAGTTTATTTGCAGAACACTCGGATTTGGAAGAAGAGTGGAAGTAGGATGATGCAGAGTAGAAATCTCTTATCTCTATGCCCAGACATCTGGGGTTCAGTATCAAGGGGAGGGAAGTTAAGTGAAAGTCGCAAATATCACATAAAAGAAAGAGAGAGAGAGGAGGGTGGGGCAGGAGGAGGAAGTGGGAAGTGCGGCTTGAAGACGTTGCCTGGGTTCGTGAGGTTGAACCGACTGCGGATATTTTTAGTTTCCTCCCAAATAGAGAATCCCAAGGTCAATTAAGGTTCCTTTACATTTTCAATAAATAAATAAATAAATAAATATAGAATCAATAATAATTATGAAATTAATGAATAAATAGATAAACGAAAATAAAGTAAACAAATGTAAATAAAAAAGACGAGATGAAATAAAAGATAATAATGATAAAAACAATAGTAATAGTAACGAATAAATAAATAATAGTAATAAAATGAATAGATAAATTATTGTGTGATTGATGATAATGTTAAAAGATAATAATATTGATGAATAAATAAGATAAAAGGTGTCATGTGTATTATGCAGTTGTAATGCTAAGTAGAAAAAATATTCTGGAACAGTCTGGGCGGCTCCCTTCCATCTCGCAAAGAAACTGACACAAAACAACAAAGACATTGGCTCCCTCTTGCCACTGAATCCAGTATTAAACTCGGGACTTAATTATTTGTATTTTTTAATCTATTGTGTATTCAGTGTGTGTTAAGATTTTGTGTGTTGTTTTGTAGACATTTTTGTATGTGTGCGCGTGTATGTGCGTATATGTGTGTGCATGCTCATGTGTATGTGGTTATGCATGTGCTTGTGAACAGTTGCACGTGAGTCACCATGGTCTTGGATCACGTGTTGGACTCGTGATCGACAGCTACTACCCTCCCAGAAGAGAGCTCAGAGCTCATATATGACCCATCTATGGGTAATGCTGTGACCTTACACACACACACACACACACACACACACACACACACACACACACACACACACACACACACACACACACAACTCCCTGCCCACGAGAGTTGGAGTAAAGACTCGCAGCACAGCGATACTGAAATTATTTCAGCACTGGTCGGGATTCGAACCCGGACAGCCGTAGTGACAACCGGGAACTCTAACCACTACGCCATCGAGTGTACGGTTAAGTAGCCTCCACCAAGAGAAAGAACCTTCCACCTTTGCCCTATGCGCTCGGATAGCAGGGCAAGTGGCAGTCACTGTCAGGTAGACTCGGCTGTAAGACGCTTTTCTTTCGGGAGAGACCTCCAGTTCCCCAAATTAGACTTTCTCTTCACGCCTGGCTGGCTCCCGAGACGCTATTTGACGTCAGCTTTCCACTTATTACAATTCTTGTGTCTTTGCTTCCGTGTGTGTGTGCGTGTGTCCGAGTGTGTGTGTGTGTGTGTGTGTGTGTATGTGTGTCCGTGTGTGCGTGTGTCCGTGTGTGTGTGTGTGTCTGTGTGTGATTCACCATGATCTTGAATCACGTTTTGGACTCGTGATCGACAGCTATTACCCTCCCGACTGAGAGCTCAGAGTATATGTATGGCCTGATTTATAGGTAATGCACACGAGCGTGTGTGTGTGTGTGTGTTTGTGTGCGCGCGCGCGCGTGTGTGTAGTTGCAGTATGAATGTTTTAAACATCCATAGACTCGCTCTGATTGGGAATTAATCCACTTCGTCATATGATGGGTTAAATTCAACTCTTTCACCACGAAAAGGACTTGAGTCTCCCGCCTTAACTGAATAAAATCGTCTGGCGACAGCTAGAACAAATACTAATGTCCTAAAACTCAGTCAACCTTTCGAAGGTTTATTCTGGCGAATGCTAAATGATTCTGTTAAACTCGCGCAGAGATTAATCTCGGTTAATCTCTGTTGTCACTGTGACAGACTTTATATGTTTTGATCTTGTTGAAGTACAAACGATTCTATGCAATTCAGGAGTCGACAAAGATCGAAAGAGACGGACTGCCGTTTGCTTGAGCGAACGCTAAAAACGGCCTTACTGCCCACTCGCATAAGATCCGTAATAGCTTATAGTATCTCGGTAGCATGAATGGCTGATTTAATTTTGTCTAATTTTAGGATGATTTGAACGAGGATGTGCTGAGAGTCTGCATGGGAGATTTAACAAGCTATCTTTTCGTACACTACGCACTCAAAGTGAACAAGTAAACAAATCGATAGATATATAAAAAAAAACATACAAAATAGATCAACTGTCGCTTCCAACATCGTTTTCTATAAGGGAGATTTGCGATCATTGTGGATACTAAACTCCGGGTACTTTTCATTGATGAGAATTTCCCATGATTGAATAAAATCGCCAGGCGTCAGACAAGACGAATGCAAAATTCATCAGGAGCAGGGAATGGATTAAAACTACATTTTTCGTCTTCAGAACGAGATGAAGACTTTTTCATGGAAACGAATCTGGAAGTACAGTTAGGACTATAAACACTTACTTGTAGATTTCTTGGTAGCATGTAGCATAATTAAAGTATCAGGAAACAAATAATTGAAAAAGTGTTTGACAAACTTGATTACAGAAGTAAATAGAAGATTCGTTTTACCGATACTGACAGCTGATTATTATGATTTTTTTTTTGTCGAGTTACAATACGACAGTTATCACCATATCTTGTGTAGACGAGAAAATGTGGATGAATTCGTTCTTACACACACGGAGTTTGGAAGGTCATAATTAACAAGAGATAACAATGGCCTCTTCCATGCCTTGCGTTTCCATTTTACTGGAACATATCCCACATTGCATTCGCGACAAGAGAACACGCAAAAAAAAAGGAAGTACATTTCAACGGATGGGTGGAAACGGGAAGCGGTTGCAACCTGGTTTGGAATGACGTCAGGTGCTGGAGTAGGTTGTGCTGAGCCACCCATCCGGTCAGTGGGACGAATGCAACACCTCCAGTTCATACTTTGAGTCCTTTCGTTGACTTAAGTCACTTCCCAACATTCAAAGATCGTGAACATCATTCGTGAACAGAAGTGGAAGGTTCAGTCAACTTAGGGCTTAAGATCTTGGATTCACAGGCGATGGGGGAAGTTCTACAGCGATGAATAAAATCGTCTAGCGGCAGGTGGGGGAATGCCACGCAACATCTGGATATACTAGAAGGAACGGCGGTCCAACCCGAAGCTGATTAGAATTGCATTTGATTTAATGTTTCCTTTCATGTATTCCGTTCTGTTTAATGCCTGGCTGTTTTATTCTCACAGTCGTTCGGTTAACAGTACCTACATATTGTCAATAAATATTGTCATTAGGTGTTGATCGTATTTGGGTTCCAAGGATGTTGCAGGGGGCTAGGAAATGTTGCAAATGGCATTCAGATTTCTTATATGTGTGGGTGTTCCGTCACTGGGGCCTTCAGTGCCAAAAATAGTTTCTTCTTCTTCCTCTTCTTCTTCTTCTTCTTCTTCTTCTTCTTCCTCTTCTTCTTCCTCTTCTTCCATTTCTTCCTCTTCTTCTTCTTCTTCCTTCGCATTTTTATCTACTTTTCTTTTAACTTCCTATCTTATCCTTTTCTTCGTTTTTATGACTTTTCCTTTTCCTTTACTTTCCATCGCCTTCTTACTTTCCTTTGGTTTATTTTACGTTCCTCTTTTTCCTTTTCCTTTTACTGATCTATCCGCCATTATCCGACGTGCGAGGTAGCCACAGATGGGAGGAGGGCTAGAAAGATCCCATCCACTTTCACTCCCTCCCACTTCTCCCATCCCCTTCCACTCTTAACCACGAGAAAATAACTCCTCATTTTCATCCCCCAACAGTGATAACAATACTCCACCACACTATTCTCTAACGCACCAAAATGTGTTGTGTGTGTGTGTGTGTGTGTGTGTGTGTGTGTGTGTGTGTGTGTGTGTATATATATATATATATATATATATATATATATATATATATATAAATATATATATATATATATATATATATATATATATATATATATATATATATATATTATATATATGGTAAATGCCAGGTAATTTGGTTCAGTAGATAAAAGACAGAACCCAGAAGTCCAATTGCCATCAACTAGTTATAAATATATCACTGGTCCGTCCACATATATACAATTTGTTGTTTCTGTATGGTCCACAAATTCCATTGAAGGTGACTGGGAAGAGTACAAATGCGAGGAACAATCTTATACCAACTCGATTTATAAGAAATAAATCCCCCTCTTTCTCTCTCTGTCTATCTATCTATGTCTATCTTTCCCTCCCTCCCTCTTCCTCCCTCTTTCTTCCTCTTCCTCCATTTCTCTTCCTCTCTCTCTCTTCCTCCCTCTCTCTTCCTCCCTTTCTCTTCCTCCCTCTCTCTTCTTCCCTTTCTCTTCCTCCCTCTCTCTTCCTCCCTCTCTCTTCCTCCCTCTCCCCTTCTCTCCCCCCTTGCCTCTCTCCTTCCCTCCCTCCTTCTCTCTCTCCTTCCCTCTCTCCTTCTCTCTTTCATTCTCTCTCCTCTCTCATTCTCTCTCTTTCTCACTCTCCTCTCTCTCCTCTCTCTCTTTCCCTCTCTCTTGAAAAAAAAAATGCGGATACTCAAGGGGGAATAAATAACTCCAATATTTTAGGGACCTAATAATATCAGAATTGAAAACGTTTTGTCATTAAATACTATCCTAAACAGAAACAATGGAATCAAGCTATCAGGACATAGATTTGAACTGGGAATAGGTTGAAAAATTATTCCCCCAACCGCCTAGCCGAGGTCAATAAGTGTAATTCAGTTTATTTTTTTTTTTTAATTCACGTAGATAAACACCTAAGCAAATTTTGTTGTTGCTATTATTATTATTATTATTGTTAATATGATTATTTTATTATTATCATTATTTTTGTTATTATCATCATTATTGTTATTATTATTATTATTATTATTATTATTATTATTATCAATACTATTATCATCGGACTTCGATATTGACCGAAATGTCCAATGTCGGCATTGTAACTCCTTTTAACCGGTTTTCGATGAATGGGGTCCACAGTCAGGTGAATAAACTCTCCTGGCTTTCCCCAGAACTGCAAGGGTGAATCAGAAAAAAAAAAAAAAACGCCCATTACGGAAACCGCAGGACACGAGCTCTCCGGTCTGACCACTGGCCAGCCACGCCCGTCGTGTGGGAACGACATACTGTTATAATAAAACCTTTCTTACAGGAAGAAGATTTGGGTTACGCCAATATTTTGCTCGTAATGGTTATGGTCTGTGGTTTCCCAGCGCTTCTATCCTCGCGAACAGTCGCGCAATTTTCAAAATTCGCGACTCGCATTTCATGTGTTACAGAAACCATACCAAACTGTCTACCTCCAACCAGGAAGCAAAAGAAATATGACAGGGTTGGTGACGATAGTGTTCACCCGGTATGGATGTATTTATTTAGGTTTAATATGATGGTTTAGAACAGTGATTCCCAAACTATCTTACCTGACGCCCCCTTTTTGCTTCCAGTAGACCCGCACGCCCCCACTTCCTCTTTTGTTCATGTGGAATGATTCTTACATTTATTTCTTAGCAGTGTTCAGGAAAACAGATTTTTGTTTGTATTCGATATTAATAATGAAAGCCATTCAAACAAATAATAGTACATTCCAGAGACATTTTTCTAATTAAAAACGAAACATTTGGTTCAAAGGGAGCGAAAAAAAAAAGTTTGAACATTAGCAAATTGTGGTTGGTATCGGTGACGTGTCCAAAACGTGTAAGGAGAACTTGTCTTATTAGAAAACGGGTTGGAGTGACTGCTATAATTATACTTTGTATGTATGTAATGGCAGATATTTGATCTTTGAATGATTTTATTATTCTAATTAAACAAATATTTTTGAGCAGATGACTTCACGCCCCCCTTGTATCCTCCTCACACCTCCCTAGGGGGGGCGGGCGCGCCCCCAAGTTTGGGAACCACTGGTTTAGAATGTGTGATCTAGAAGATGTCATTAGCCCGACAAAGTGTCGAGTGAAATGTTCAAACCCAAGTGATGAGAACTTTCCCTTCCGACAGATGGCGTTTGCGGTTACTGCTTCTATAGTTCATTACAACAACTGTCTGTATGAAGGATACAGCTTCTCCTTTCACTTTCATTTTCTCTTCTCTCTTGACTGGTGTTCTGGTGTACGTAATAATTATATACAACACTTTCGTTGTTTCGGTGTGAGGATTTCTTTGTCTTGTTTTGTTTGTTGAGCGTCGACTGGAGGAGAGAAAGTCGTGAGGCGTTTTGACGTCATGTCGTCATTAGGCGTGAGGAAGTGTATAACACTGCATTACAGCATGTAACTGCATGCTATTGTAGTCATGATTGTAAATTACGTATATAATCTCAGTTGTGATATTGGGTTTGCTTCTAAATTCACAACACTTCCTTCGTACTCCCACATGGAATTTCGGTTGAATATCTTACTTTAACATGAACAGTTATGTATTAAAGTAATAGTTGCAGCCAATGAAAATAATCGCTTGGGAATTGTGCCCTTCAAAAAAGAAAGGTTACAGTACAGTTGTCGCGTCTTAGGGAAAAAATATTGGGCTTATTTCTTGCATATTGAACTTGTATTGTACTGCAGATATGAACATATTTTTGCTTTATGTAAATGTTATATGTAAACACTATACAAACACAAAGAAGTGTTCAGTGAATTATCATTGGCAAATGTCCTTAAGTTGAGGATATTTTAGTTTACCAAGGTCATGGAAATCCGTTTCAGTTGTTGAATATTCAGTATAGCTATATTCATTGTATTTCTACTGTAATAGAAATTTCAATTTTTAATCAGATTGTATTCACAGTAAAGATGTAAGACATATTTAGATTCATACTTCAAACTTTCCCATTTATTGTGTGTGAAAGTTGTCCGTGCCAGATTGTTCTCGTATTTACATGATTCTGGTTATATAACAAGACACGAGAGGGATCCCTACATTAGAAAGTGAGAGAAACTGGTCCCGTCCCTCCCCTCTGTCCAGGTAGGTTCTGGTCAATTTGGCGTTCGTCTTTTGTTCTCTTTTGTTCCTTAAAGCGAAAGTGATCCACGACAGCGTCGACGCCGAGGAAAACCTGATGACCGTCGTTAAGCGTCGTCATGACCAGGAAGTGGACAATTCGTATATGTATTCGCACACAGTCACACACACACACACACACACACACACACACACACACACACACACACACACACACACGTGAACAGGGATCAGTACTGACGTAAGGCATGTTCCTTAAACTATGGTTACATTAGTCAAGGGAATTCTTGGATTCCAAAGATTCAGTTGGATTTTGTCCAAGCTTGGAGTGTAACCGTAGCTTTATATAAGTTATATAACGGAAGGAGTAGAGGGCAACTTGAATAGCATTGAATTGAAATAGAGATAGAGAGAGGGAAATATTAAGAAAACACACTCATGAGGATCTGGTGATATTGAATCTCTCTCTCTCTCTCTCTCTCTCTCTCTCTCTCTCTCTCTCTCTCTCTCTCTCTCTCTCTCTCTCTTGCTTCCTTTTTGTAAGGAGTTTAGGGGACGGGTAATATATAAACAGGCTATGCACCATACCCAAATAGAATACATTTATCCGTAATGACGATAAGTTTTTATAAATGTTGAATAATTTCTCACCAGATCTACTGGCTAATTGTTTTCATTGTCTTTATTTAAAAAAATGTTTCCTCAGAGGATCTGTATGTGAGTGTCGATTTTGCTCAAGAAAAAACTAAATAAGAAAAAAATTGGGTGTTTGTCAGACAAGAAAGTAACGGTTGGAAACCAATCATGACAGAGAAACTAATTCGAAAGTAGAAATGTGAAGAAAAACGGAATCTGTATCAAAGAAAACGGAAGAAAAGAGAATCGAGAAAATTCGATCACTGCCGTTTGCGTGGCGGCTAAGTTCAAATCACGTCACATCGGTTGATATTAAATCTGGCCACACGTGACAAATCACGCACGCGCGCATTTCGCTTTTAAGTACGCGTGCGCAAGACAATCTTTCTAAAAAAGAAAAAAGAAACGTTCAAACATTTTCTCTTCTTCATGCAATTTCTGTCAATTTTACGGAGTAATGTTAACGGCTGGTTTTCGAATGGAAGAAATAGTACAGGCGACATTTTTCTTTTTTCATTCTTGCACGAATGAGAGATTTGATTGAAAGCGACGATGTCGGTGATGATGAAGCAGAGTATAACTTAAGTCGTTTTGAGGTTCGAAATTGGACTGTAGAGGAAACATGCCATAAGAAATGATTTGAATGAGTTTGAATGAAGCGATTAGATTTGAATAAAAAGAATTATATGAATACGGAGAGAAGCAGCAAGAAAAATACGAGAGTTGGAATCTGATCTGATATGAGTGGTAAATAATCACACAAGATATCCAGAAATAAGGCCCATATTCTGAAGATTGACTTCAATTTTGTCTGCAGTCTTTGGAGCAGACATACGATTTTGGATTTTTAAATAAAAAAAAAATCTTATCGTTAAGCGGCCCATACACGATCAATTATATTGCGCAATTTCATTGTCAATACTCTGAATTGACAATTAAATTGACCGTGTATGGGCGATACACGGTCAATTTAATTGTCAATTCAGAGTATTGACAATGAAATTGCGCAATATAATTGATCGTGTATGGGCCGCTTTAGATCTATCATCATCCACAATTGGAACATTCAGTAGGTAATTTTCAAAATTCGTGAACCCGTGTTCTAGCCAATCACGGTTCACCTTACGTATTGCAGGAGCCAATCACCATACAAGACAATGCTTACATGATAAAGTAAGTTTGCTCACATGTCATTGGTTAGAAGAAGGGGAGCAGTCGCCGGTTGACAGCTCTCCAAAGGTGAAACAAAATGGTAGAAAATAGTTTCGGGAAAAAGAGAGAGGGAGAGAGAGAAACCGAGAGAAGGGCAGAGAGAAAAGAGAGAGAGGGTGGGGAGAAAGAGAGAGAGAGAGAGAAGTATAGAGTGGAAAAAGAGAGAGGGAGAGAGAGAAATAGAGAGGGTGAGAAATAGAGAGAGAGAGAGAGAAAGTATAGAGAACAACTGCTGGCTCCTCATTAGCGAGAAGAAAACGAACAAAATAAACCGCGTGACAGGTTTAATCTAAGTTGTCTTAACTCTTTTGCTGCATACAGTTATATCCCCTTATCTCTTTGAAATCGTTAATTCTTAGCCATAATAGAATCTGGAATGGGTGCTACCGTAGCGAAGAAACTAAAGTGTACTTGCAAAATATATAGAAAATAAAAATATGGTAAATATTTCTGTAAAGAAATAGAAGGTGCACTGTTAAAACTGTGAATGTGTGGTGTATATACTCTGGTAACATAGGGTATGACTGTGTGTAAACACATACACACACACACACACACACACACACACACACACACACACACAGTATCTGACTGTCATTACGGCGGTCCGGGTTCGAATCCTGCCCAGGGCTGAAATAATTTCAGTATCATTGCGCTTCGAGTCGTTACTCCAACTCTAGTGGGCGGGGAGTTGGGGGTGTGTGCGCGTGTAAGTTCATAGTATTACCCATAGATCGGTCATACGAACTCTGAGCTCTCTTTCGGGAGGAAAATAGCTGTCGTTCCCAAGTCCAGCACATGATCCAAAGACCAAGGTGAATACACACACACACACATGAAAACCTACCAAATAACCTCGCTTTGCTTGTAATAGATAGCCTGCTAAGCTGGATTAGAAACTGGTCGACCAATCAGAAACGAGCTCTTCTAACTGGGAAGATGTTATGAATGGAGTTCCCCAGGATTGCTTTCTAAAGCCACTTCTGTTCATATTATGTATCGATGACATGGATGATGGACTTGATCTACTATCTCCAAATTCGCTTATTTTACTAAACTATACGGAATAGTAAATGGTCACTCGAATCAAGATATTTCAGGCGATTTAGAAAATGGTTTTGAAAGAAATTAATAAAAAAAAAAAAAAATTAACCGGTGTAAAGTTATACACATACAGTAGGTACAAATTATGCCAAATTATTTTGAAAAAAAAACCGATTCAAGAATTAAAAATATTTTGTTATTATCAATAATTACAAAGCAGTGAGTCGACCCTTTCGTACCGAGTGGTCCTTGCTCCTCAGTCCTGGCTGCCGCCAAATGATTTTATTCACTTGCGTCTCAATCCGTCGGTGAAGATGAGATCAGTTATGATCTACGCACTTCCGTTGTTCCGTCTCTTTTTGTTTGTTTTAAAACAAGGTTAGATAACTTTGTGGATGGAGATGATAGGTGGTCATTGGCATGGAACTGCCTAGTGTAGGCCTTATGGTCTCTTGTAGTCTCCTCCATTCCTTTTTTTTTTTTTTTTTTTTTTTTTTACCAGTTTATTTCCATTTCATGCGATGCGCTTGTGACTTTTTCTGGACGTAGAGAATTCGGAAAATCTCTTATATATCGGAACGAAACATTTCGAACTCTAGAAAACTCCTGGATACCAGAAGCAATTTTCTTTTTAACATTCCGTTACATCTTCCCAAATAATTTTCTTTCTGAATATAAGAGAGTTCCGAATTTCTGAGATTCCCTATTGGGGAGAGTCATCTTTACACGTAATCTAAATACTGACTCGGCAGATGACAAATGACTCGTTTAAAGTGAATTTAAGATAATTGATGGTTTTCTGGAAGTCGCCATCTCGTAATTGTAAAGTCGAAGACATTTGTGGCCTCTTTTACAACTTGATTATGAGCTTGATGGAAAAGATTGCTTCGTTTAAGGTGATAAATGACCGCGCGTGTGAGGCCCCGCAAAGACCCAAGGCGAAGCCCTGAGGCACTCCGCAGTAAACTGGGCCCCTCCACTCGCCACTGTATCGTTCTTTCAACCGAATAAAATCGCCTGGTGACAGCCAGTATATATTTGATAAGTTATGGTTTCATAACCAAGGTTCTCCCCAGTTTAATTAAGTGGTTTAGCGTTAGCCAGAATAGAATATTCAGAACACAACGCAGTGAAGAAGAAAATGCGAATATCTTGAAGCCCTTCTGACTTTAGAATAATGAAGATAATGCGAAACTTTTGAAGCTCTGCTAGCGTTAGAATAGATTTTCTAGTGTTGTCGGGCTCTGCCGTGGAATTGCTATGTCTTGCTGCATTGCCTCAGACCCGAACAGTGTGGTGGGAGTAAGGGAAGACCCCTAATGCACGAGGTGCTAAGATGGGAAGGACAACAAGTAGATGTAGGATTGGTGTGAAGTGGGTGTAGAGTGGGTGTGTGCTTTCACTACTTGTGAGGTGGAAAATACCTTTTGTATGTATAATGTATACTGTATATGCATCATATTTTTTGTAACTTATTGAAGAACGAAGTCTTCCTTTGGATGAACAAAGACGTTTGGTGTTGAACACGAGAAATATTCAAATCTGAGAACACGAAGGGCATTCATAAAGAATTATGATCAACGCATTAAGGTTTTGGTCCTGTAGACAAGATCTCATGGCAGCCATCACGACATGATATTCATAAAATTGCTATTTAGTCATTGGAAGTACTTTAGTGCATGCCCAGCACGCTCAAACTGACCATATCATGAATATAATCCCTTCAGTAATTACCACGTATGATACTAAGGTAGTAATAGGTGGCGTAGGTTAGTGATACAGCCCGGCGGAGTACCTCAGGGTTCTGTCTTTGCGCCCGGCCTATTCCCCCACTAATCGGTTTCCTTGTCAGCGAGTACCTGCATCTGCCTGGGGTGCCCAGGCGTGGCGGGAAGGAACTGTCTCACCACGTTACTGCATCGTCCTGAGGCCAAGTATAAATGTCTTTTATGACGTGTCCCTATGCTGTTTAACATGAGATCAAAGAACCGAGATGGCATACAATTGTGATGGGAATATAAGAATGTGTATGTTAAAGACAGATTGAACATTTTAAGAAGCTCTTCCATGGGATTATGGGCGCACGGGTTAGGGTTCGAATCCCATGGGAGAGCTTCTAAAAATGTCCAATATAAGAATTTTTTAATTCTAGATATTGATGTTGTGGGAGAATATTGATATTTCAGTTGAAATGGTGGGCGGAGGTGGAGACAAAGAAGTTCCTGAAGACGAAAAAGACGAAGAAGGGAGAAAAATATATAGAAAAAGAAATCTGAAATCTACCCCCATGAACCCCTTGTTTACTTACATACGCTAACGGTTTTCTCCTACCACCACCATAATCTTATCGGTATCCAGTGTTATTAGAACCGTGATTATGGACACCTATACCTTAATGTTGATGCACTGATTAATATCGCCATTAGCATTTCAATCTTTGTCATTAATGTTCAACGCATGAAAACCTAAGTCAATCGCGTACGCTTATATATATATATATATATATATATATATATATGTATGTATATATAGATGTGTGTATATATATATATATATATATTCGTAAATAGCTGGAGTCCAGGAACCATTTTTTTATGGGAGAAAGTATATATATTATATAATATATATATATATATATATATATATATATATATATATATATAAATATACATATATATTTGTATATATATATACATATATATATATATGTACATACACACATACATACATAGACACACACACTCACTTGGATGTATACACAGTCAACTCACAAGAACAAATAATTGCAATTCCAAACAACAGATGGCGGTCCAGCAGACATGCGATACAGACAAATGACGAACATTCCTATGTTATGAATAACCGTATCTCTTACTCGTGAACACGCCTTCTGTAGTTCAAGTCTATTTCTGCTTCTATTTTTTTTTATCTAGTTTTTTATATTTTCAGTTAATCAAACACCAATCGTGTAATTATAAGACAATTCGAGTTTTGGAAGAAAAGCTTTGACACAGTGAAGCCTCGCCTCAGTCGATTATGACCCAAATATTCGAGCACTCAGGGAAAGCTACAGATGTCTTCCGCCATTATTCTACACAAATTTTATTCCCTCCTGGAAATGTTTTAGGGACGGAGTTGGTTCTCCATATATCGCATAGCCGAATTGTTTAATATATTTATCTAGTTTTTCTTTGCATCCACGTGGGTATTACATTTCACCAATTTTATTTTTCTTACACGTCATCTAAGCATTCAAGTTAGCTTAAAATCTATGACTACTTATTTTTCCTCTGATTATTTTAAGTCATTCTTTATTTTGTTAGGGTTTATTTTATTCTATTGCATTTAATTGCGTCCTGACATTAATCTATTGTCTTAATTTTTTTTTTTTTAATCTGTCTACTTGATTATCTATTTTGTTTATATAGTCATTTATTGATTTGTTTATTTGTTTAATAACGGTAAAAGTTATGCACTAGTTGATAGAAATGCGAAATCCTCAGCAACCTAGTTCAAATGTTCTTCCAATCCTCGATGATGACGATGTGAATTTACAAAAAACGTGATCTGACTTGCAGTTTTGAACCCACGCTGATGATGAGACGTGATATTCCAGATTTTTACTCCTTCGGCTCCCAGTAAGAGATGATCCTCTGTTAGTCGGCCCAGACTCTTTCTCCATTCACCTCAGTCTTGTAAAGTCTTCTTTCTCCACTGTCTCACAGACAGCATCTCTCTATCTCTTCTTTGGTTCCTCTTCTTCTGGGGCTTTTTCCTTTTGGTGTCCAATTCCACCCTCTATTTCATATCCTTCCTTTATCCATTCTTTCAATACGCCCCAATGATCTCCGATTGTAATTGTTTTTCTCATTATAGGCACCAGAAGCACTTTCTAAATATTCTGGGTGTGAGCGGTTTTTTTTTTCCACGGTTGTCAGGAGCAAGAATAAAAATATCTCAGAAAGATATATGGAGAAAGGCAATGTCTACAATATACCATGTGGTGGTTGTCCGTTAGGATATTATGGAGAGACGGGAAGATCAGTGGAGCTGCGGAC
The DNA here is from genome assembly GCF_046742065.1 of Oratosquilla oratoria. Taxonomy (NCBI): domain Eukaryota; kingdom Metazoa; phylum Arthropoda; class Malacostraca; order Stomatopoda; family Squillidae; genus Oratosquilla; species Oratosquilla oratoria. The sequence continues at coordinate 77,198,585 of NC_134781.1, read as the reverse complement.
ATATGAACACAAAAATGACGTCAAAGCTCACAGAACCTCCAACTCGCTAGTGGTTCATTTAGACCAATGTGGTCATCTTCCAGATTGGAACAGGATAGAGGTGCTCCACAAAGGTCTAGAGAAAAAGAAAAGAAAAATAGTGGAGGCAGCCTACATTACTTCCCACCCCTGCATCAACCATAGGGATGGGTTTATAAAATTAGCAGGAGCAGCAAGCACTTTAATCATCAAGGAGGTCAAGAGGACGATTGAGAACGGAGGGAGAAGCGGCATGGTCGGAGTCACATGAGAAGTATTGAGAATGGATGAGGGTATGGAGGGAGAGGAACACGGCAAGGATGAATTATATAAGCTGTTCATTTTCTGAGATTGTATGTACTTTGAGAATGTCCTGGTAAGGACGAAACGTCAGTGAATAAAACTCCAACTGTTCTCTGTGTTTAGCTCACCGCCCTTCCACTCATTTGTCTTCCATACTTGAACATATTCTGGTATATTTTAGAAAACTTGTTTGCGTTCCAGATAATGGAAACTTCCGAATTTGGGAGAGTAATTCCGGATAAAGAAAACTATCTTCATTCCGTGCGCCGCGTTTAATTAATGAGAATCCACTGGGCGTATTTCAGATATTTCTCATCTGCGTAACACATCACTGACGTAAAATTCGCATATCTTGACGTTAAATGACGTTTAGGATATTAGTTGAATGTGGTACTAGTGATGAAAATAGCACTCAGATATTTTTAATTTTACTTGTTTGTTTATTTCATTTACTTATTCATTTATTTCTAAGATAAGTCTGGTGTATCCCTGGAAGATAAACTGGGATTTTTTTTTTCTTTCGCGACTGAAGGAGAGGGGTGAGAGAGGCTATGCGCTGTACAGATATTTAATCCCCCCCTTCCCCCCCTGCCCCGTTATTGGTGAATGATTCTGTAGTGATTCTGATGAAGATACGTGGGGAGGGGGCGTGGGGGAGAAATCCACAGCCTGCGAAAGTGGGTTACATCGGATTCTCATAGCAACAACAACAACAACAACAATACTTTCATAACCATAATCATCAACATTAATATCTGGATTAGCATTATCATTGGCATTATCATCAACATCAACGTGAGCATCAATATTAATATTTGATACCATCAACAATATCAGCATGAACAATAAAAAAAAACATAATTATCATCATCATTGTGCGTTTAATTCGGAGTACAAATGAAAACAATAGCACAAAACCCGGACCTGTCGTCGACTGTTTTGGCAGCCATTATGCAAACAATAAAACTCATGAAAAGCACAATCACAACGAAAGTGCAAGTGACGATATGTGTGCTTAGAGGTTGTGTATGATTGATATGTCTTTGCTTGATACGTCGGAAGCAGAACGGAAATGATGTCTGTTAGGTGTTGCAAAAAAATCCGCAAATGATATTCATCGTTGGAATCACAAACCGGAAAACGACGATGCGCGCACCATTCACGACGACTGTACGTCATAGCGCGCTCCGTTTCCGTGTTGATAGCGATTTCACATTAAAAAATTATGACAAATTGCTTTGTTTCTTTGCTCGATAATGCTTAAGGACCATACAATGCTATCGACTTTTGGCACTACCTTCCCTCGAAGCCTATGTAAGTCTTTAAATTAGAGGTCCCTACTTCTAACTTCCCTTTCCTTGGAAAACTTCGTATAATCTTAGACTCTATAGGGTGCCCAATGGTCGACGCCGTCATTATGACGGTACCCCAAATATCCATGAGGAATTTCCCTGTTCGCCATCAAGGACGTCCCAGTTAGCAGTGGGTCCTGCCACTGTGTGTGTGAGTTGCTCTTTGTCTGATCTTTCTTACAAAAACTGTTCGATATGGGTGACCCTGCAGAGATTTCCTTTCTATCGACATAGCTTTTGTAGTCATTAAGATTTTCAAGCCTATCCACCACATCAAAGTGTCAACTCTCAGATATATATATATATATATATATATATATATATATATATATATATATGTGTGTGTGTGTATACGGTATATATATATATATATATATATATATATATATATATATATATACATATATATATGTGTGTGTGTGTGTATACGTATATATATATATATATATATGTATACGTGTATATATATATGTATTTATATGTATATATATGTGTATATATATGTATATATATATATACATGTATATATATGTATATATATATATGTATATATGTGCATATACATATATATATACGTATATATATATATATATATATATATATATATATATATATATGTGTATATATATATATGTATATATATACATGTGTATATATATATATGTGTATATATATATATATATGTATATATATACATGTATATATATATATGTATATATATATACATGTATATATATGTGTGTGTGTGTGTAATCTTTCTCAGGCTCTTTGAAATTTTCTTTGTGTGTTGAAGATTAAAAGGATTGCGGCAGTAGCGGTTTTCTGCATGGGAACCACAACTGGTACTTGGGTTATCCATTTCTCAAGACGTCACGGCAGATGTAGATTTCTGAATTGAAGCCAAATACATGCAAGTTTAGCAATAACGAACTAGGGCACCCAAACACAATGTTCATTATTTTGTACATGTTCAATACCCCCAAAAAATCTACACTGCATAAATACCCTAGATACAACAAAGTCCACACTGCTCTACGAAAGGCCAAAAAAACAGGACAATCTCAAGGCAGAATTTTGTCCAGAAGTAGCTTAGACACCAAAAAGAAATTTTTGGTCTCTAAAGCTTCCTGACATGCTAACTACCGTCCTAACATAGTTTTACAGAGATTCTATTCAGGTATGACAACGAAAACAAGTCCATCAAGGAAACGTACCAGCTTAACCACTAGCTACAAGTTGGTCTTGGTTCTCTGTAAAATTAAGTTAGGACGGCAGTTAGCAGTTGACTTAGTCCTTCGGGAGTAAGATTAACTCCCAGGTTGGAGAATTTTATAGGCCCATTAGCTCTTAATTTCTTAACATTTTATTTTGTTACCTTTTCCATTGAATTATATTGATACGTGTGACTTTTCTCCAAAAATTCTATCAAAATTAAAATGATCATCATTTGCCCGCAGCAACGCGCTGGTAATTTGGCTAGTATATATTGTGTGTGAATTTATATATATATATATATATATATATATATATATATATATATATTGAACATTTTTAGAAGCTCTGCCATGGGATTCGAACCCTGACCCGTGCGTCCATAATCACGAGGCCAAGACGCTAGCAACCATGCTACATGCGATGGTTCAAAAGGACTGAACAAGTCCCCGACCACGCTTCACGTAACATTGGAAGATATGTATATATTTTTCATTGGCTGAAGTAAAACATCATAAATTATATTGGATTAAGGATCTCTGACAAACAGTTCGTTTACTATTAAGTCTCCAATTATAACATATTCTTGATATCCATCTTACAAAGTTTACTAAGTCCACTTAAAGACTAAGTGATATATTAACGGTGATGCTGATAAATGTCCATGATAGTATATCTATCATAAGGGTTATTATGTGTGTTTAGAATAGGGAATATTAATGTTGTAGTTTAGGTATTGTTTTATTGAGATGATTCGTATAAAGTAAACAATGCCCCTTTTTCATCAATATTAGTCTTGCATACGTCTTGTGAACCCTTTCCATCATGTGGTGACAGAATTTACTATTCTCGCTTCCGTCTCATTCCGCCAGACGATTTTATTCAGTCTGAGGGTTGTCCCGATCCTGGAGGCAAATGAAATTACCTGACAATGAACATTTTCTATACTTTCTATTTTCTCTATTTTCTGTTTCCTTTTTTTTCTATTTTTTTTCTTATTATTTGTATATATTTTTCGTATTTTCTTTATTTTGTTATTTATTCTACTTTTTATTGTGTACTTTTTGTTATGTTCAATTTCCTTTTTTTCTTAACTTCTTAATGTTTCCTTATTTTTTTAATTTATTCTTTTTCTATTTCTATTTCTATTTTTTTTTTTCATCATTTTTTCTGCATATGTGAATATGAAAATAAAGAAATGGAAAAAGAAAGAGAACTAATGCCTCTGGATATAGCCTTATAATGAAAAATGAAAAATTAAATTATTGGCCGCAACAAATTGGTAAAAAGAAATGATTAAATAAACTAGTATCCACAAGAGGCATGAAAATATAGCGCAATTTTTACGTAATACCTCTTCACCCTTTTTCTTCTATTTCCCGCTGTCTTCCTTAATAAATAACGTTTTGATTTTCAAGTTAATTTTACTAAAAATATCTAATTTCTACTCACCCCAATCATCGACCCTGTCGTCGTCCTCCTCTCTCGTGTGGCGGATCCTGTAGTCCTCTTGATCCTCAGTCTGGCACAGTCTTCTCCCGATGGACTGCAGCTTTGTCTTGATAAGTCGTCCGAGTCTCATTCTAGCGTACACGACCTGGGGAGGGGAACCCGAGAGAGGCCTAGCACCCCTTCCTCCCTCCGGGAACATCTCGGATGGTCGGTTGGTCCCCCGTGCACAATGGCGTGATTTCCAGGGTCTGCTGTCGTTATCTTATTTTATTTATTTATTTTATTTACTTTTTGCTATTATCATTATTGATTTCCAAGGTATACTTTCTTAATTTTTTTTTTATTATTATTATTGATATTGTCGTTTTTGCCGCTGTTGCTGTTGTCATTGATGTTTTATTGTTTTGTTATTTTTGTAGCTGTTTCTTGTTGTCTTTTTGCTGTTGTTATTGTTGATGTAGTTTTGCTGTGGTTCTTGTTGTGTTTTGTTGTTTTGTTTTAGTTTTGTTTGTTGTGTTTTTGTTGTTTTGCTGTTTTGTTGTTATATATAATTGTGGAAGTATTTATTTGTTTATGTTAGGTTTTCTATATTCATTTATTAATTTCCTTATTTGTATTTCTATTTCATAGGTTTAATATTTATTCATGTTAGGTTTTTTTATATTCATTTATTAATTTCCTTATTTCTATTTCATAGGTTTAGTTAAAATAATCAGCCACGTACTTTGCAGCTCGAAGCAAAACAATCCCAATATATAAAAAAGAGTGCTCTAGACAATCGTTTGACGATCATCGTTGACCCATGAACGATCATCGTTGAGCGATTATCGCACCGAGCAAAACGCTCCATGACCTCTTGGAGCAGGAGTTCTCAACCTGGTGCTCGCGATACAGTTTACGAGGGTAATTAGATAACAAGCGAAAGTAACCACAGTTTCACTACTACATACGTAGTATCACTGTACACTGTTTTTTATGCTAATGGTTAAATGACGAATAAAGTCATTACAATTTGAACCAATTGGTATTCATTGCGGTATTCAGTTAGTCTTAATGTATTCCCATTTTCTATGTCAGGTTAATGGAGGTACGGGTCGATGGTCTGATCACTCTTGGGTTGAGAACCCATGACTTAGAGTAATGGTTCCCAAAATGGGGGTAACTTACTCCCTGGGGGTAATTTAACCAAATTTCGGGGGTAATGGAGGGGTGGCAAAAAAATGTTAAGAATTCTGAAAATCAAGAAGCCAAGAATTCCTCACCTAGTTTCAAGCATGTAACCCTATCCCTCCCACTGATGTTCTCGATATCTTTGGCAATAGTCATTAGAGATGCACAATGTTCAAATACATATACATACATATACAAAGGCTTTTTCCCCCTTCCAAGGGAGGTAGCCAAAAAGGGAAAGGCATAAAAACACTCCCACCCATTTCATCCCTAAATACACTCCACACCCCTCCCACCCTTCCTCTCATCTGAGCACCTCCTGGATGACGGGTCATCCCTGCACCCTGCCCACCGCCCTGGGTCAGAAGCAGTGTCGCAAGACACAGTACATCCACAGCAAGGCCGCTTCATTTAATCGGCGACCCCCCCTCTCCGTCCCCCTTTGCATATAGGGCGAGGACGGGGAGAAATCCCTTCGGGCTGCGTCAAAATTTACTCACACATACTACCCCACCCCCACCCCCCCGCCCATTCCTCCTCATGCAGTCACAACATCATCCACATACAACCATTCTCCACTCACCTCTGTCTTCCGTCCTCTCCCTTCCTTCCTCAACAGACATTCCCCTCTTCCCCAAAGCCCCCTTCACCCCATCCATCCACCTCATCCTAGGACGTCCCCTCATGTTCACTCCCTCCACATCTGCCTTCCATACCTCTTTTACTAGTCTTTCTTCACTCATTCTTTCCATGTGTCCAAACCATCCTAATACTCTTTCATCAACCCTATCTCCCAAATCCTTTTTCACCCCTGTTCTCCTCCTCACCTCCTCATTTCTCACTCTATCTAGCCTAGTAACCCCCACCATACTTCTCAGACACCTCATCTCAAACACATTCAAACTCCTTCTCTCTTCTTCTCTTATGTTCCACGTTTCTGCCCCATACAGTGCTGTTGGCACAATCACTCCTTCATACAGTCACCTCTTCGCATCCATTCCCAAATGTCTATTTCTCATTACACTCTTTAAACCACCAAGGCATTTACTCGCTTCTCTCAATCTACATTCTACCTCCACCTTCACTCCACCTTTTCCTGCTACACTTGCACCCAAGTATCTAAAACTATCCACTTCCTCCAGTCGCTCTCCCTTAATGTTCACTTCCAGTCTACTGCCACTTTCACCCCTTGTACATCTCATCACCTTACTTTTACCCACATTTATCTTTAGCTTTCTTCTATCACATACTCTCCCAAACTCTGCCACCAGCTTCCTCAATCCCTCCTCTGACCCTGCCACAAGCGCAGTGTCGTCCGCAAACAACAGCTGGCTCACCTCCCACTTTTCTCCATTTTCTTTAACCATCTCCAATCCCTGACTCACTACCCTAGCATTCACCTCTCGCACCACCCCATCCATGTATAAGTTGAACAGCCAGGGCGACATAACGCATCCTTGACGAAGTCCCACCTTTACTTCAAACCACTCACTCTCTCCATTTCTAATCCTAACACATGCTC